>NC_091286.1:666838809-667179226 GCF_032444005.1 Ranitomeya imitator
GGACCGGAGAATAAGCATGAGGAGATATTGGTAGATTAGTCAAGAGAACTTGCCGATACTTAAGAGAAATGAATATTCAGAATAATAAATTCTCTTAAGTATCAGCACACGTGACCGCCGCAGCAACAAGAAGCAGCTGGCTGACACTGCGCGCTACTGAAGAGGAATGGATACTCACCGCTCTCTGAGACGAACGGTCCCCGTGGGTATTCCGGCAGCTGCTGGCACCGGAGCAGAACACTACTGTAAGTATAATGTTTTTTTTTTATCCCGGTGAGTATTCTGGCAGCTGTGCTCTGCTTGTGAGTAGCCATGATGTCCCTGCCATGCACTGCTTACAAGATAAGCTGCTGGCACCGGAGCAGGACACTGCGACTGCGAGAGGGTGAAGGAAGGTAAGTGTAATGTTATTTTTTTTTCTTTTAAACTTTTCTGTTGGGGCCATGCATACCAGGAATGTGATGGGATCAATTATAATAGAAAAAGCATGGGACCAATCATACCAGAAACAGGATATGGCCATTTAAACCGAAAATTGATGGGAATAATCATACCAGGACCTTGATTGGGTCAATCATCCCAGAATAATGATGGGATCAATCATACCAGGACCTTGATTGGGTCAATCATCCCAGAATAAGGATGGGACCAATCATACCAGGACCTTGATTGGGTCAATTATCCCAGAATAAGGATGAGATCAATCATACCAGGACCTTGATTGGGTCAATTGTCCCAGAATAAGGATGAGATCAATCATACCAGGACCTTGATTGGGTCAATCATCCCACAATAAGGATGGGACCAATCATACCAGGACCTTGATTGGGTCAATCATCCCAGAATAAGGATGGGACCAATCATACCAGGACCTTGATTGGGTCAATCATCCCAGAATAAGGATGGGATCAATCATACCAGGACCTTGATTGGGTCAATCGTCCCAGAATAATTACGGGACCAATCATACCAGGACCTTGATTGGGTCAATCATCCCAGAATAAGGATGGGACCAATCATACCAGGACCTTGATAGGGACAATCATACCAGAATATGGATGGGACCAATTATACAAGGACATTGATAGGGACAATCATAACAGAATAAGGATGGGACCAATCATACGAGGACCTTGATGGGATCAATCATACAAGAACCTTGATGGGGACAATCATACCAGAATAATGATGGGACCAATCATACCAGGAACATGATGGGACCATTTATACCAGAAAAAGGATGGGACCAATCATACCAGGAACATGATGGGACCATTTATACCAGACTAAGGATGGGACCAATCAAACCAGGACCGTGATGGAGCCAATCATACTAGGACTGGGATGGAGCCATGCATACCAGGATAGGGATGAGGGGCCATGTGTATCAGAATAGGGATGAGGGGACCATACATACCACAATAGGGAATATTAAGTACAGAATTGACTATTTTTTTGCTTCAAATTTTTTTCCTAATTTCTTCCTCTAAATCCTTGGTGGGTTTTATGGTCCAGTGCGTCTTAAAGTACAAAAAGTATGGTACATCACAGGAAACATGGGGAAGCAGAATATCTTAGATTATATTTAAGAAAAAAAAGTCTTGTAATAGCATGACTTCTGTACATCATTATAACCATGGATCCTCCCTGCAGACCCACCATTCTAGTCCATTATTTATTGAGATGAATAGACTAGTTTCTATGAAGCTCCTGGTATCATCTGCATTCTAGTCATTTCAGTAATGAACTGTCTAGATTGGAGTTTCTCCTGGGAGGACCTCACTCCAGCAACTCCACTCTAGCCATATCACTGTGAAGCAGACATACGTGACTCTACTCAACTCCTAATAAATTCACACAGGATTCTGTATCGTCAGGTTGGTGGGGATTTTTTTGCACATCAGGTCATGCTGTCAATGCGCGGTCATCAGCTCCAAAGTCACCCAATCTGTAGGAAAATTCAGGGTCCTGCAATGAATCGCACTGAGCCCACAGAGTGACCATAGGCATCACTACACAGAATCCTGCCATGATTGATCAACAATGAACCTACAGGACATCACAGATTATCAGATGATATATACAGGTTATTGTGTGACTAGTATAATATCTGATATCTATAGTCATAATAAAAATATCCAACTGCTGCATACTATCCTGTATATAATATCTGATGTGCGTAGTCAGAAAATATCATATACCAGTAGAGATGATTTGCAGGACACTGGTCAAACAGTCATGTCAGCAGAACGTGGCCACCAGACCAGAGCCCTGTGAGCCTCCTCATACCTGCCGGCATCTCCGATTAGTCTTTAGATTTTTTGTCCATGTGTGATGATGTCATCTTTGCAGCATAACACATAACACTCCTCTGTGGGTCATTTGCATTGTAGCTGTTCCATCCTGCATGTCTACATGTATATTTTTTCTCTCTGAACCCTGCTTATACAGGTACTATACAGATGATCAGGTTTTTAAATACATCAGATAGGGATTATATACATTAGATAGGACTGCTCTATTATGGGTATACCTTGACGATTGGCGGAGCAGCTTAACATACATTTTTTGCAAAAAAACTTATTAACTAAATAACCTGTATTTTTTTTCATTTTTTTGACTAGCACCTGCTTATTTACTGTGACTTTTTTACAACAGAGTATTTTTGACCTCTCTGTGCATTTTTGTGTCTACACATATGACATTGTACAATGCTATAAATCAAAGGAAGAGAAGAAAGATGCCATCAGGTATGAGGTGGTCACATTCCTCCTATCCAGCAGCCACTGAATATGGTCCTCACCACAGGACCACAGCCCTGAAAATTAAGTTGCTCTTCACTAAATACCAGTTCAATAGTCTCCTATATGTTGTACTGTATGTGGCATACTATATATACTGGGTGTGCTCAATGGGTGCACAGACATCAGATGGTACACTCAGGATGATAAGTGACTGGTGCATCATATGCTATAACCTTTTTTAACTCCTGTGGAGTTTAAGTTTACATTGATGACACTGAAAAAAATATATAAATAAATATTCATACATAGCTATCTAGTAGACCTACGCTTATGTGTGTCTATCTTTACTCCAGGGATATGTTTTTTTCTATGAGCATAGAAAAGCACAGCGTACCTTACTACTACCCCTCTGAAAATGTATTTCCGGCTTAAAGATAGTAATGGACAAGAATAGGTGTACTACACCTGACCAAATGCTCATCTGCACTGGTCCGAGCGTTGTCAGTCTTTTCCACTATCAGCACTCAAACAATATGGTTGTGCGAATGTAATCTTTGAAGCAGCCCGAAGTGAACATTTTATGAGGGTCGTCCAGTCAGACTGCAGACTTAAATCCTCAAGTCGCACTGGGTGCTGTAAGGATTGTTCAGAACGAGAGTGGCGGGCGCAGGACTGCAAGTATTTGATTTGCATCCATGTGGTCATGGGTTAGACTTGCGCGGCTCAATGCAAGCATGCTGAGCGAGGCCAGAAACAGTCTAATCGGAATGTGGCTGAGAGTATGCAGATCACTTACTTGCAGTCACATGACCAGTACTGGAGAACCCTCAGAGCACAGAACGCACTCTTCTGTGGTCTTATGTGAAATCTTACTAACCCGCCTACAGCAATCCATACCATTCAGAATCTACGAAACAGAATAAACTAGCTCAGGTCAAATTGAACCATTGTTTGCAATCTGCAATATGGCAACTGATTTCACTTCTCAGAAAAAAAATATCAATCTATATAATGAAATGCCGTAGACTAGAGATGAGATGAGCGAAACGATTTGAACTTATTATGAATCCCCCCCATAATGTGTGTCCTGGATGAAGTGACTGATAGCTCAATCATCCAGTCTAGTGCAGGGGTGTGCTGAGCGGTGTGTGTTTTTTGATTGACAACTCAGGCATCCAATCTGAGACTGGGAGATGCTAATCTTCCATCAGGTCGTCTCTGTTCCTAATGATTACTCAGCTATTTAACTTGGCGGGCAGTCCCAGATAGCTTCAGTTCAGTGTGGTTTGTTTCTCTGTGCTTTGTGCTATTGCTGCCAGACCTTTGACCTCATTCTGACCATTCGTTTGCCTAGCCCCTTTACTCTGGTCTGCTATCTTCCTGGCATTCTGACCTCAGACCGATACCTTACTCCATCTTTGTGTTTTCCCTCTGTTTATGACATACCCTCCTGGCTCTTGACTCCTGACTCCTTTACTACTCTGACTCATCCATGAGAAGCGACTCAGCGTCACAGTAATATGTCAAATTTGTTTTAAAAATTCCAATAATTTCCCAATCAATATTCCCAAAAATTTAAAGGGAACCTGTCATACCCAAAATCGAAGGTGAGCTAAGCCCACCGGCATCAGGGGCTTATCTACAGCAGGACCGCCCCCGGGTGAGTATAATCTAACCTCTTTATCTCATCTTTCAGGATATATCGGGGCTTATCTACAGTATTCCAGAATGCTGTAGATAAGCTCCTGATGCCGGTGGGCTTAGCTCACCTTCGATTTTGGGGGTGACAGGTTTCCTTTCAGATTCTGGTAAATTTGAAATATTTGATATTTGGTTTTTATGAATAGATCAAAGTGTTGCTACTTTTTTTTAAAGGCCAAGAAGTGGTTAAAACTAAAAATTATTGTTCTGCACACAAGTCTTCAGTTCTTCCGGCACATATGCAAATAAATGGCCTCGACGGGCATCAGCACCTGAGGAACTGACCCTGCACAGAGCAAATGGAAGCTGAGGTAAAGGCGGCATAAGAAGTCATGAGAGGGCCTAGAATAGATGAGCATAATGTGAATTTTATTTTTTAATTCCTTCCTTCTCTTCTATTTGTTATGCTTTAATGTCTAGAGACAATGCAGATTATATTAAATGGCATTTGACAGCAATCAAGTCACTTTCGATTTGGGGCAATTTGTATTCAGACGTAATCTTATCAGCAGGCAGAATGAAGTGAGTCTGCTGAATTGAATTTCTGAAGATTCACTCAACAACTTTTTGCATAAAAAGTCAATATACAAATAGCTTTCTAAATTTACATAGTAAAAACGCAAACTAGCATTTATGTGAATTTGTATTTTACTTTCCTTTCTATATTTTCAGAAACCATCACAGCTATTTTTCCATCTCTTCTACTTAAGGTTAAAGCTTTGTGCTTTGCAGAAGTTTTCCTAGTACCAGTCACAAAGTATCCGTGTTTCATCAGTACCAGTTAAATGGTGTCTCTGTTTTACCAGCGCTGGTCACGAGGTATCTTTGTTTCAAGAACACTGGTCTCATGGTATCTTCGTTTTGCAAGGACTGATCGCATGATATATCTGTTTCTCCTGGGCTGGTCTCAGGCTCAGACGATCTCCTCCGGTGCTGGAGAAAGAGGCCTGCATTGGTCACTCACGGTCATGTCTCATAGGCGATGACTTTACTGACTTCAGAGAGAATCGGGAGAGAATCACCGGATGTTGTGGGAAAACTGAGAATTACTGCGGGGATTATTTATTAATAAAAAATGGGTAAACCAGGGAATGTGTAGGGGAGGCTTTACCCAAATAAACTTTTTTTTTTACCTGTGTGAATGTTTTGTTTTTCTTTAACTTGGTGGATTATTAATGTGGGTTTCTGATTGACGTTTCTCCATTCCTAACTCTTGAGATTGATGCCAGCTGACATTACTCAGCTGCCAACAACCCCAAAAACTATTACTCCGATTGACACCACACCAGGGCAAAAGGGAAGAGGAAAATGGTCAGAATTGGTGCATCCAATGGATCTGGGGCTGCTGAGGGATGATCTTATTATGCTGATAATGGAGCAATATCCATGGATCTTCCAAGCCTATTAATATCTGCCCCCAGCTGTCTGTTTTGCCTTGGCTATTTATTAAAAATACAGGGATCCAAAGTCAGTTTTTTGGGGTATCCCCATTTTTATTAATCAGCAATGGCAAAACAAACAGCTGGGGGCTGATACTAATAGGCTGAAAAGGTCCATCGATATTGCCCGCCCCAGTGTAATAAGACAAACTCACAGCTGTCTGCTTTCCTTTGGCTGATTATTAAAAATACAGGTGACCCCCATGTCAGATTGTTTCTAAATTATTTGTGCTAATCACTAGGGTTGAGCGACTTTTCTTTTTATAGGATCGGGTCGGGTTTCACGAAACCCGACTTTTTCAAAAGTCGGGTCGAGTGAAATCGTCCGATCCTGTAGAAAAGTCGGGGTCGGGGTCGGCCGAAACACGAAACCCAATGCAGTGCATTGGGTTTCTAATGGTTCTCAGGGTCTGAAGGAGAGGAAACTCTCCTTCAGGCCCTGGGATCCATATTTAAGTGTAAAATAAAGAATCAAAATAAAAAATATTGTTATACTTACCCTCGGACGCGCCCTGGTTCTCACCGGCAGACTACCTTCCTAAGAATGAGCGCCTGAAGGACCTTCGATGACGTCGCGGCTTGTGATTGGTCGCGTGAGCGGTCACATGCGCGTCACGCGACCAATCACAAGCCGCGATGTCATCTAAGGTCCTTCAGGTGCTGATTCTTTTCTTAGGAAGGAAGGCTGCGGGTTAGAACCAGGGCGCGTCCGAGGGTGAGTATATACCTATTAGGAATATACTCATCCTCGGACGCGCCCTCGGACGCTTCCTTCCTAAGAATTAGCGCCTGAAGGATCTTAGATGACGTCGCGGCTTGTGATTGGTCGCGTGACCGCCCATGTGACCGCTCACGCGACCAATCACAAGCCGCGACGTCATCGAAGGCCCTTCAGGCGCTCATTCTTAGAAAGGAAGGCTGCCGGTTAGTACCAGGGCGCGTCCGAGGGTGAGTATATCAATATTTTTTTATTTTTATTGTTTATTTTATACTTAAATATGAATTCTGATACCGATTCCCGATATCTTAAACATATCGGAACTCGGTATCGGAATTCCGATTCCATATTCAGAAGATCGCCGACCTTATGGCCGACCCCACACAGGGGTCGGGTCGGGTTTCATGAAACCTGACTTTGCCAAAAGTCGGCGACTTCTGAATCTTGCCGACCCGTTTCGCTCAACCCTACTAATCACAGCACAGTGACTCTGCCACCTGTGATCTTGAGCTCATTAAGACCAGGTCTAGTGTTGCGTCGGCCATGCCAATACTTGGTATTACTATGATGGCTGTTGAAGTGCGCTTGTTGATTGGCTGAACTGCAGCCTTTCAACAAGCTTTATTAAGCATCTAAACTCCGAACAATAACATGGACTTCCTGCGAAAGGATTCAGACAATTGTTCCTTCCATCAAGTGATGAAGAAATGTGCCTCAGATTTTTGCATAGGTACAGGATCAGATGGATAAAAAGAAGCCCAATCAGGGAGGTATATGACAAGTATGATAATTCCTGTGTCTGGACTTCCTCTTGCAATTTTAGTTAATTAAACACACTTAGTTATACCGAGGTATCATATACGGCATAAATAGAAGCAAAATATAAACTATATACGGTAGAATCAAGGTACCCGGAAGCCATCAAATGTATCAATATTGTAGTATAACACTACAAAGGACTAAAAGGAATCATGCTCATAACAAAGTAAGGCTCCCCTGACGAAGGAACAGTGCGTCCGAAACGCGCATCGGGGTGCACCATACCTAACTGGCGGTCCATATAATAAATTCCCATAAAATTAAAAGTAAGTGACTTCATACATTATTCAACTATCAGAACCTTATTGATATATTGGTTTGCACTTAATACACTTGCAATTTTTGCACTGAATGCACTTTATTTTGCTTTTTTTGCTCTTTCTTCTGTACGCACATTGTTGCACTTTTTTTTATAAAAAAGAGGTTTTTTTGGGGGTTTTTTTTTTAGTTTTTTTGTTGTATCCCTAAACACTGTGTTGTCAAACCACAATGGGTATTTTTAAGTCCTTACGGGTGTGTACATATTGTGAGGCAGTGACCGGTGTCATATGCGAGGGTCGCTATGTGTCCCCCAGGATGTGCTTAGAAGCATATTAGATCCGCTGGAGTGCCCTGTGCTCACAGCAGGTTGCCTGTGAGACACAGGGAAGAATAAAAGTAAGTGTGAACTGGGTCAAGTTATTTATCCCAGAATTTATTCAGGAAAACCTGGTATGGGCTTTTATTTTGAAACGGACTGCAGGATGGTAGTGGGGCCGGTCCGTTTCCTCCAGCCCAGATCTTATAGTGGCCCATGGCCATAGAATCTGGAGGATAGAAAAAAAAACCCCAGCAAGAGAGTTTGGGTGTGTCAGTCTGGTCTGGGATTCAGACCTAGCAGGAGGCTTGTGCAGAGCTCCTTCCGTGTGGAGAAACACGGGCCAGGCAGAGCCTGAAAAGCCAGACACCCCAGCGTACATGGGGGTGTAATACGCTCACGGCAGTGGACTGTGGACTGTTGTTATTTTTTCCCGGCTGCATACAGAAGGACTTGTTTGTTTTCTTTTCCGGTTTGTGAGTATGCTGTGAAATAAACAGAACTTTGTTTGAACTTTATATGGGTCACTGCCTATTCACTGCACAGCAAGGACATCGCTACATCACAATTGGTGGAGAATGCGGGCAGTGTGAATTAAGGCATACCACAACACCATTTGCATGTTTGTTATTAAGCCTGCTACATTGCAATTCAGGCCTACAGACAAAATGGAGGAGATCCTGAGGCAGCTAGTCCTCACACAGCAACAAACTAATAATCTGTTGCTGCAGCAAATTACAGCCCTGCGAGAGGCACCTCCAGCACCGACCCCGGAACGTCGCGATGCCCGTGACAAGGTCCGCTCCGCTTTGAGGAAATTGAGTCCGGAAGATGATGTGGAAGCTTTCCTCACCGTCTATGAGCGCACGGCAGAACGGGAGAATCTGCCAGCAGCATAGTGGGCTGAAGTTGTGGCTCCGTTCTTGAGGGGTGATGCGCTAAAGGCCTACTTTGACCTCAGTCGGGAGGATGCCCAGGACTATTCCAAGTTAAAAGGTGAGATCCTTGCCCGACTGGGGGTTAATACTTATGTGAGAGCTCAACGGGTGTTTTCTTGGACTTTTGTGGAAGCCCAGCCTGCCCGGTCTCAGATTTTTGACTTATTGCAGCTTGTGAAACGGTGGCTCCAACCTGAGACTTTATCCACAAGTCAGATAGTGGAGAGGGTGGTGGTCGACTGACTGGTGAGGGCTCTGCCAGCGGCCATTCAGCGTTGGGTGGGTCAAGGGGACCCGGGTACCCTAGACCAGGTTGTAGGCCTGGTAGAGCGATATAAGGCCACCCAGGACTTTATACAGGACACTGCTCCACTTTGGCTGTCACGTAAGGCTCCGCCAGCTCAGGAGTCTGAGAAAAGTCCACGGCCCTCCACTGGGACAAGACCGGACCGAGTCCGTGCTGAGGGGTTGTCTCGGAAAGAGAGTGACCACAGACCTGTGTCCCCTAAACTGGCTCCAAGGTTACCTCGTGCCACAGTCGTTACGTGTTGGCGGTGCCAAGAACCTGGACATGTGGTTGCTAATTGTCCCCTAACAACAGAACCCATGGACTGCGGGTATACCCGCCGCGTGTCTATGTATGCCCAGCCAGTCTGCATTGCCACTACAGACCCTGCCGGTACCGAACCTCAGCTGTGCAGAGTGCTTGTTAACGGGTACCAAACGGATGCTCTCTTGGACTCGGGGAGCTTGGTGACCCTGGTACACGGGTCCTTGGTTGCTGGGGACGAAAGGTGGGGGTAGTGTGCATACATGGGGACCTCCGAGAGTACCCGACTGCGGAGGTCACGTTCTCCACCCCATGTGGAGAGATAAAACATGTGGTGGGAGTGGTAAAAACTCTTCCGTATGGGACTGTGTTGGGTAGAGACTTACCGTTGTTCTGGTCCCTCTGGGAGACCAGAGTTAACCCTCTCAGGGTAAAAAGCATTCCGGGTGCAGAACCCGAAGATCCCGAGTCAGGGATACCTGCCATAGGGGTCGCCACGATAGGGACAGTGTGTAATCCCGATAGGTTTCCCCTAGAGGTATTGGCAGGGGAAGTGGAAGAGAATCCACCAATTCATGAGCTGGAGGTGTCACCTGGTAAGTTTGGGACTGCCCAGCTCCAGGATCCCACTCTGACCCGGGCAAGGGAAAGAGTAATCGAGGTAAATGGGGTGGCACAACAACCTGGTGCAGAAAAGGAGTTTCCCCAGATGGCGGTCATCCAGGAGTTACTGTACAGGGTTGATAAAATCCGGGATGAGGTGGTGGAACAACTGGTAGTGCCCCAAACCTATCGTCGGGCGGTGCTCGACATGGCTCACACTCACATGTTGGGGGGGCACTTGGGGGCCAAAGAGACGTTAGAGCGCATATTACAGAGGTTCTTTTGGCCTGGTGTCTACGCTGAGGTTACAAAGTACTGTGACACTTGTCCTGAGTGTCAACTAACCTCACGCACCACAAACTACCGGAGTCCGTTAGTACCTCTGCCCATCATAGAAGTACCCTTTGAGCGGATAGCGATGGATCTGGTGGGACCAATAGTAAAATCCGCCCGGGGCCATCAGCACATATTAGTAGTCGTAGACTACGCCACCCGGTATCCATAGGCGATACCGCTCCGGCACACTTCGGCTAAACTAATAGCCCGTGAACTGTTTGCCATGTTTTGTCTTCTTGGGCTCCCCAAGGAGATCCTTACAGATCAGGGAACCCCTTTTATGTCTAAAGTGACTAGGGAGCTATGTAAATTGCTCCAAATTAAACAGTTGCGTACGTCAGTGTACCATCCACAAACCGATGGGTTGGTCGAGAGGTTTAATAAGACCCTCAAGGCCATGCTCAAAAAGGTGGTCGCCAAGGATGAGAAGGATTGGGATATGTTATTGCCATATTTAATGTTCGCCATATGCGAGGTACCGCAGGCGTCCACGGGGTTCTCCCCATTTGAGCTATTGTATGGCAGGCACCCGAGGGGGCTGCTGGATGTAGCCAAAGAGACATGGGAACAGGAGCCCACTCCACATAAGAGTGTTATCGAGTATGTGGCAAGTATGCAGGATCGGATTGCAGTCGTGCAACCCATCGTAAAGGAGCATCTGTTGGATGCCCAGGCCGCTCAGAGCCGTAAATAAAATAAAAGGGCCACGGTCAGGTCCTTTAAAGAAGGAGATCGGGTGTTGGTACTAGTGCCCACCCCAGAGAGTAAACTCATGGCCAAGTGGCAAGGGCCGTATGAGATACGGGGAAAGGTGGGGGAAGTGAATTACAAAGTGTACCAACCCGGGAAAAGAAAACCCGAGCAGTTGTACCATGTAAACCTGCTAAAGGCCTGGAAGGACCGAGAATGTTTGGTCACAGATGCAACTACGGTCATACAATCGGAGGTCCCTCTGGCCCTGGCCAAGGACACAGCCATGTGTGAGGTAAAAGTCAATGATGCCCTCACAAAACAGCAGCGGCGGGAGGCTCGAGCTTTGGTACAGCAGAATATGGATGTATTCTCAGAGCTGCCGGGGCGAACCTCAGTGATTCAGCATGACATTGTCACTGAGCCCCGGGTAAAGGTGCGGATGAAACCGTACCGAGTGCCAGAAGCCCGAAGGCAAGCCATCGCGGCCGAGGTAAAGCAAATGCTTCAGTTGGGAGTCATTGAGGAGTCCCGAAGTGAGTGGGCTAGCCCCATTGTACTTATACCAAAACCTGATGGGTCATTACGCTTCTGTAATGACTTTAGGAAGTTAAATGAATTGTCAAAATTTGACCTGTATCCCATGCCACGGGTGGACGAGCTAATTGAGAGACTGGGGAAGGCCCAGTACTTCACCACGCTGGATCTCACGAAAGGTTACTGGCAGGTTCCCTTAACAGAGTCAGCAAAGGAAAAGACTGCTTTTATAACCCCAGAGGGTCTCTTTCAATACATTGTCTTACCTTTTGGGTTACATGGGGCTCCGGCCACATTCCAGAGGCTGATGGACATTGTGTTAGCACCACATAGAGATTACGCATCGGCCTATTTGGATGACATAGTCATCTTTAGTACCGACTGGGATACCCATCTGTCCCAGGTACAAGCAGTGCTAGAGTCTCTTAGAGCCGCAGGGTTAACAGCAAACCCAAAGAAATGTGCGATAGGTCTCACGGAAGCCCGGTACTTGGGATACGTGATCGGCCGGGGGGTTATCAAACCTCAAGTGAACAAAATTGAGGCCATTCAAAACTGGCCCAAGCCCTTAAGTTCCAAACAAGTGAGGGCATTCCTTGGCATCATTGGGTATTACCGTCGGTTTATACCCAATTTTGCTGGTAAATCGGCTTCCCTAACGGACCTGTTAAAAGGGAAGAAAACGGTGATGGTCAAGTGGAATCCTCAAGCAGAGGAAGCGTTCCAGTCTCTGAAGTCGGCGTTGCGTGGACAGCCGGTCCTCATCAGCCCCGACTTCAAGAAAACCTTTATTGTGCAAACCGATGCCTCAGAGGTAGGCTTAGGAGCGGTGCTGTCGCAAGAGGTGAACGGGGATGAGCATCCAGTCACCTATTTAAGCAGGAAACTGACCCCAGCAGAGAAAAATTATAGCGTAGTGGAGAAGGAGTGCTTGGCGATTAAATGGGCCTTGGAGTCCCTATGCTACTATTTGCTCGGGCATCAATTTCGGTTGGTAACAGACCATTCATCCCTTGTCTGGATGAGAAATGCAAAGGAAAGGAATGCCCGAGTCACCAGATGGTTCTTGTCCCTACAAAACTTCAGCTTCTCTGTGGAACATCGGGCTGGGAAATCACAGGGAAATGCAGATGCCCTGTCAAGGGCACCATGTATGCTGACAAATGTTCAACCCCACAAGTCTGAACAGAGGGGGGGGGGTATGTGAGGCAGTGACCGGTGTCATATGCGAGGGTCGCTATGTGTCCCCCAGGATGTGCTTAGAAGCATATTAGATCCGCTGGAGTGCCCTGTGCTCACAGCAGATTGCCTGTGAGACACAGGGAAGAATAAAAGTAAGTGTGAACTGGGTCAAGTTATTTGCCCCAGAATTTATTCAGGAAAACCTGGTATGGGCTTTTATTTTGAAACGGACTGCAGGAAGGTAGTGGGGCCGGTCCATTTCCTCCAGCCCAGATCTTATAGTGGCCCATGGCCATAGAATCTGGAGGATAGAAAAAAAAAACCCCCCAGCAAGAGAGTTTGGGTGTGTCAGTCTGGTCTGGGAGTCAGACCTTGCAGGAGGCTGGTGCAAAGCTCCTTCCGTGTGGAGAAACACGGGCCAGGCAGAGCCTGAAAAGCCAGACACCCCAGCGTACATGGGGGTGTAATACGCTGGCAGCGGACTGTGGACTGTTGTTATTTTTTCCCGGCTGCATACCGAAGGACTTGTTTGTTTTCTTTTCCGGTTTGTGAGTATGCTGTGAAATAAACAGAACTTTGTTTGAACTTTATATGGGTCACTGCCTATTCACTGCACAGCAAGGACATCGCTACATCACAATATATAAAATATATATGATAGCAGCCAAATAGGTATGGACACTAGTATATTAAATATATTATATTAAATACATGTATATTGAATTACTCTTGTTTTTAATTTTGGAATTTTATAATTTGATAAATACCGTTTAATAAATAAATATATAATTATTCATACCCTCTGCTCTTGCAATTTTAACAACTACGTATCTAGAAAAAAAAAAGAGATATAAAATAGTTTCTCAATGAAATCCTTATAGAGCCTGCATAACAAAACAACCTCTCTCCGAAGCAGAATACCTCTGAACACTGAGGGATCTATTGCCCAGCACATCAGCACCTAATTGGGGAGAAAATGTTCCCTAAATAGGAAGGTACAGCTGAGATGGTGTAAAATCTTGAGATATCAGACTTCGAGGTTGATGTCACCAGTTCTGCAGAAGAGGCTACGATTAGCAGGGCACATGAGTCCAAGATGTGGCAAGATGCTATGCGCAAAGCCTGGCACATATCAAGTGAGAGGGTGAGCAAAAACACACAGTAACTGACTGTGCAACGCTCAATAACCATAAGGAACACCCAGTTACCAGCAGGATGGAAGCGGAAATAGACACCGGAGGGAGCACAGGGCTGAGGGACAAAACACTCATTATATATAAACTACATTTTAACAGGTGTGAACATACAATGGCAAAGAGCGCAGACTCAGTGTAACTATAAAACAAGTTATTTATTAACTAATTACAGGAATAACTACATCATTATCCTCAATCATGGATAATAAAGCTAATAAAATGTGTATGCAGAACCAACACTAAGAATAAGGCCTTTGCGGCCTGTTGTACTTTTCTGCTGCGTCACAGCAGATCACTTGTCCCTTGTGTAGCAAGCTTTTATCTTCCTCCCGTTCAACCTGTCTAATTTACTCCATAATCCGAACCTCCCACCTCTGTCTCCAATACTTCTCTCGTGCTGCGCCAGCTTATTGGAATGCACTACCCTAAACAATCTGACTTATTCCTAGCCCCCATGTTTTTAAATTACAACTCCTCTTACCTAAGTGGCTGAGAAAAAGCATTTTATCTCACATTCAAATGATGGTGTTTTGGTGCACCTTTGGCCTGGCCAATGGCTAAGTGCTCCCTCAATTTGCATTCTTAGAGAGTAGGTATCCAGGTGACAAGCACTCCCAAGCAAAAGAAGGGGAAAATTCACCAAATTGCAGTCCCCCACAAAAAAAACTGTTATTGAAAAATGTGACACCTGAGGAAGGTTGGGTACAACCAAAACGCATTGTGGATTTACCAATAAAATGTTTTTTTTTTTGTTTTTTTTAATTTTCATACTTATTTTGTTCTATTTTTTTGGTGCTATTTTTCCTTATTTTTTTCTTCCTTGGTAGTGCCGCTCAGCTGGATACCTACTTCCTAATCTTGCTCTGCCGGAACCCTCTCTGGAGGATTTTCCTACAGCAAAATGGTCATCCGTAGACACATGCTTCTCAAACCATGTCTACATGGAGTTGTGCTTCACATGCACAACCCTAGCAGGCTTTTCTTTTAGTGATCAACTCATGTCTACTGTATTTACTACACTCAGAAAAGCACTACCCTCTCTTTTTGCCAAAGGGAAAATCCAGGTATTATCAATTTCCATTTTGAACACTTTCTCTTATCCCGATTGATGGAGTTCGCCTTTCCACAGCAAGTAGTGCCTGAACTGAAATGACTTAATTAGGAAAACATGGCACTTCTGGAATTCTGGTGGTCCACAAGTAGGATAATAAATCTATTGGTCCGTGATCACCATACTTCTCCTTGTCACACAGATCTGAAGCCATGCCAGGACACGCCCGATTAATTCAGATTATCTGCCCAACTCCACACCTCCATGCTTTCTCGGGCCTTTTAAATCTCCCTGCTATGAGTTTACTCCAGCGCTTCCAGTCTTAGCAGTCGACACTGGAGACCCTCACACAGCGTGCTTCCACACAGACCTCCACTATCCAGGTGGTATGTGTTCTGATCCACATCTATGCATGGTTGTGTTTGGCTCTTCAATCTCTTTACTGTTACCTTTCTTTCTGCCGGTCTTGTTTTTCTCAGGCCTGCTGGGCACCTGTCATCCACTGCATCTATTGCTTCCAAAAATACCACTATGACAAGTCTCTCTATCTTATCTCTATGTGAACTAGGGTCTAATAGTTATACAAGGCACTGCCTCTTGTGAGTCCTCTCCTCTGCCTCCCTCTTTTCCAAGTTTTTCTCAGTTTTTTTTATTTTCCCCTTTTTCTATTATTTGTCTTAGAAATAGCATTACAGTTATGCTAATTTGGAGTTCGCATTCTTTCTCTCACTATGATGTATTGATATTATCGATGACATCCGGTGAAGTTATTTTTTTTGACCCGTAGAAGCTCAGGAGAGCGAAATGGCCGTCGTCGTTTGGAACCACAGGTTCTCCCTGCTATGTCCTGCTATTTTACTATGAAGCCTCAATAAAGGATGGACACTTTTTGCACGAATGGTGAGTGCTCGTATTCTTTCATATTTTATTTTTTTTTGTTCTGTTTATTTAATGACATAAATTAAATGATGGTGTTCTTCTATAGTTTCCTTTTGCTTATGGCTTTCTGCATTTTTTGTTATTGTACTGATGGAGGTCAGTTATTGACCGAAAAGTCTCAATTTTCTGGAATTTCTTCAGTCAATAAATAAGTTCTTGAATACACCTATATGAGTGCCAAGTATTTCTACATCAGAACTGAAATTACAACACACTGAAAAGAAAAGGAGCCCAGAAGCACTCACTCAGTGTCGAGTGTTGCCCTTTGTGAGCGCAGATTTCTCAGAATGTGAGATCTATAATGGACAGCCATAATCTTCTGATCTAACCTCCTGCATGATTAAAAAGTGCTAGGTATATAGCACAGATGACTAAAGGCCCCGTCACACATAGCGACGCTGCAGCGATACCGACAACGATCCGGATCGCTGCAGCGTCGCTGTTTGGTCGCTGGAGAGCTGTCACACAGACAGCTCTCCAGCGACCAACGATCCCGAGGTCCCCGGTAACCAGTGTAAACATCGGGTAACTAAGCGCAGGGCCGCGCTTAGTAACCCGATGTTTACCCTGGTTACCATCGTTAAAGTAAAAAAAAACAAACGCTACATACTTACCTACCGCTGTCTGTCCTCGGTGCTCTGCTTCTCTGGTCTGGCTGTGAGCACAGCGGCCGGAAAGCAGAGCGGTGACGTCACCGCTCTGCTTTCCGGCTGACCGGCGCTCACAGCCAGACCAGAGAAGCAGAGCGCCGAGGACAGACAGCGATAGGTAAGTATGTAGTGTTTGTTTTTCTTTACTTTTAGGATGGTAACCAGGGTAAACATCGGGTTACTAAGCGCGGCCCTGCGCTTAGTTACCCGATGTTTACCCTGGTTACCAGCGAAGACATCGCTGAATCGGCGTCACACACGCCGATTCAGCGATGTCAGCGGGACCTCAACGATCAAAAAATGGCCCAGGCCATTCCGACACGACCAGCGATCTCACAGCAGGGGCCTGGATCGCTGGTACGTGTCACACATAGCGAGATTGCTACTGAGATCGCTGTTGCGTCACAAAACTTGTGACTCAGCAGCGATCTCGCTAGCGATCTCGCTATGTGTGACGGGGCCTTAACACCTTTCAGATAAAGTCTATTCAGTCATTGTGGGGGGAGGGGTCTATCAGATGAGTTTAGCTGTGTCACATTACATACTCTATCAGCTATCCTCTCATAGCAATGTCATCTGTTTTTTACTGCTCCTCCCTCTGACACTCTATCCAGAGCTGAAACTTAAAGGAGTCCTAAATTACACTGTCTGTTTTCATCAAGGATAACATATAATTGCTACAATCCTTATATGAAGATAATGTTTGGACATAATTCACTGAATGGGAGATGTATGTGGCTGAGTCCCACTGGTTACTGTCTGTTATGAAATGAAGGCACTGCTGGTCATCTTCCTATTTCAAAGAGAAGTAAGCATGATATGTGTGTAGACAAAGCACTGTACCTTAATTAACCGTATGTCTATTTTTTTAGCAAGCCAGGAAGAATAGACTATTACCTATATGTTGACTTTTGAATGTATGTGTTTCTTTCAGGTTGGTCAAGAAAACAGACTTTTGCTTGCATAAGCCTGCAATATTGACTTGTAAGTTTACATTTGACGTAACATATTGTGCTCTTATTACTGATGACTAGTGAGGCTTGCTGATATGCTAATCATACATTGTCCATGCCAGCCAGTTTTTTGGCATTCAAAGCAAAGGAGGAAATATTCAAATAGGTTAAATAATCAAACAATGTGAACTGGTATTACCATCATTACTTGTAAATACTGAATAAAGGACACTTGTTAAATATAAAAACAGATGATACACCTCTGTAAGAGTAAAAGAGATGGAGATTCAGCCAAGACATACAGCCATCCAGAGAGTCTCTACAGGACTGTAGCCAAGATATCATCGCTTCATCAGATTTATTATTCTACAGGATGCCAGCTTAGGGGACTTTGACCCCAGCTGGAAAGAAACAGTTCTGCTCCATTGACTATTGCTGAACCATGGTACATTTGTGAAACCCTGTCTGGGACCATCCGATCACCTGGAACCTATGGATACATTTGGAGAAACCAAGTTGGGACCATCCAGTCACCTTGCACTTATGGATACAGTTGGAGAAAGCCAGGATTGTAATCAGCCAGTTGCCTGACTCCATCAAGATGTTTGGAGAAACCAGGTTGTGACCCTCAGGTCAACTGGCCTTGTACTTGAATGGACTGTCATCTTCCTAAGCTTGTCATTACCTCCTCTCTCTTTGCGTTCCACAGGTGAGTTAGTCAGCCCTGGAAGATGAAGCCAGTTTGTGAGCTTCTGGTCAACTGGCCCTTGTACCTGAATGGACTGACAGCTTCCTACGCTTGTTGCTACCTCCTCTCTTTGTGCTCTGCCACAGGTAGGGTAATTGGCCCTGGAAGACCTGAAGTAACAGCTGCCATTATCCCAGCGAGTCAGCGGAAGGGGGAGACTCTGTAATGTGCACCATCTTGGGTACTATGCTGGGACTGTTCTACATGTTATCTGCCTGTTTTGTGGTTCAATATAGTATAGCCACACTGTTTTACCCTCACCCTGTGTTCTTTGAGTAGCATTATTCCCATTGAGAAAGGAGAACGGCCTTTGGTGGGATGATCCCTGGTCAATGCAGTTTTTCAATAGTGGACTGGGGTGCCCGCCGACCCCCCATGTCTCCACAATATGTCTTTCATCTACTGCATTTACTTTCCCTTGGCTATCTACTGTTTCCACGATTGTCAATGTTGGCCATTTATTGACGCTTCATCAAAAGAGCACATCTTGAAACCCCAATCAGCTTACAAATCTCACTCAGTCTTGTAGTGGTGTATAACCTGTGGCACAAAAGTGTCTTTTACAACCTTGCCTTTGAAGCAGATTTTGTCTTTTCCTCTCCCAGTTTTAAGCATCCTACACAATGTCAAACTGATTATAATCCTACAAATTCTTAATTTCGTGCAATTGTACCTAGAAGAATTGTTGTTTTGAAGGCAAAGCGTAATACTAATCACACCAAACATTAATTTGATTTAGATTTCTCTTTTATGCATTGACTTTCCATTTTGTTAATTAATACAAATAAACTATTGTTATTTTAAAAATAATAATCAATTTGCATTATTTCCATAACCAACTAAAAGATTTGCATGTTGTTGTAATTTTTTTTCTTATGGAACATAGACATTTTTCAAATGATTTCCAAAATAGTTTCCAAATGTCCTCTTGAACACAAGTTGGAAAGTGATGAAACTGGGCAACATTTTCTTTTCACACATTCAAGTCAGCAGATATTTGATTCTGTTGTAACAAAAGTTGTCCATTCTAAGCTTAGTAGCATATTAATATTAAGCATCGTTTTAATTTTGAATTAGGTCTTTTTAGTATAATCACCATTAAACCATTAAATTGATCTTCCAAGATTGCTTTTAGAAATGCTGAACTTGGAGGACATTGGCTTAGAGGGCGTTGAGAAGAAGTTCTTTGCCATGGCAGATGTTGCAGTCCTGGTCATTGTTATTGGCACCCATGAAGTTTACGTAAATAATGTGGAATATCTTCTGGAAAAAATGTGTAAGAGGGTGGTGCTGTTGTGGACAGTAAGGAACACGCTGTCACTTTAAGAGGCTGCACCCCCTTGTCTGGCGTGATGGAATGTTCTGCTTCTCCCCAGCAATAGTCAGGGTAATGAACTAGTCTGTGCAGAGTGCAGGTGTGGAGCTGGAGCAGCGTGTGTGAGCTGAGGCTGCTGCAGAGAGGACTTTTTGTGCTGGTAGCTGAAAGAGAGAAGAACTGTGTCCTGATATAGCTGCAAGAGAGCCACGAAGATACAGAGAAAAGGATTTACAGTTTCCAGGAGCATCCCAGGGATCCAGAAGCAAGGAGAAGACCACATTTCACAGAGCTTACAGAAAGCAGTGTGCACCACCGTATTAGACTGCTGGGGGCCCCTTGGGACTGGATCTGATTCTCCAACATCACCGTGAGTTTGTTCCTGTTTTGTGCACATGTTAGGGCCTAGTGTAGGCTTCAATAGTCAGTATACAGGAGCCATGTGGCCTGCTTATTAAAGGCCAGGGAGGTTATACGTAGAGTAGCATCATCACTTGTTTATTGTTTACATTTGCTTGTTAGCCATATTTTGAGTCTGTAATAGTTGGAGCACCGTGCTATTTTACGGAAAAGATAAAGTTTATAACTCTTGAAAATTGTCTTTTGCCATTGTATACCCCTGTTTGCATCTTCCCCATCCACTTCATTCTTTCCCTTCCAATAAATCTACCCTTTGTTGTTTGCACCTCATCTTGTGTACAGTATTCTTCCTGCACCTTGGTGGTCCCCCGGCCATCGCTTCAAATGAATCAAGTGAAACAGGTTTTCTGTATAGAGCAATTATATTAAATACAAAAGAGCAAATTATAAACAATATTTTAAAACAAAATACAATGGGAATGAAAAATAGAAAAACCTAAAGCTTGCTGGGACACTGTTATTGGCAACTATTACATTAAATTAGTATGGAGCAAATTTTGACTCGTCTGTGTAAATCACAAACTAGAATCACCTGTGATTAATTGACGGTGCCCATGTGACATGAATTAGCCAATGAATGATGACTTCAGTGATTAAATGGAACCTGTCACCCCAAAATTGAAGGTGAGCTATGCCCAGCAGCATCTGGGGCTTATCTACAGCATTCTGTAATGTTGTAGATAAGCCCCCAATGTATCCTGAAAGTTGAGAAAGAGAGGTTAGATTCTACTCACCCAGGGGCGGTCCCGGTCCTGTTCTGGTCCGATGGGTGTCGCTGTCCGGTCCAGGGCTTCCCATCTTCTTCATGACGTCCTCTTCTTGTATTCACGCTGTGGCTCCGGCGCAGGCGTACTTTGTCTGCCCTGTTGAGGGCAGAGCAAAGTATTGCAGTGCGCAGGCTCCCGGGAAAGGTCAGAGAGGCCTGTCGCCTGCGCACTGCAGTACTTTGCTCTGCCCTCAACAGGGCAGACAAAGTACGCCTGCGACTGAGCCGCAGCGTGAGTACAAGAATAGGACATCATCATAAGATGATGGGAGGCCCCAGACCGGACCGTTACACCCATCGGACCAGAACGGGACCGGGACAGCCCCTGGGTGAGTATAATCTAACCTATTTTTCTCATCTTTAAGGATACATTGGGAGCTTATCTAAAACATTACAGAATGCTGTAGATAAGCCCCAGATGCTGGTGGGCTTAGCTCACCTTCAATTTTGGGGTGACAAGTTCCCTTTAAAAAAGCCACATGGTAGGCCATGTTCCTTTGTCACAATGGAGCAAGTAAATTAGCCGTCTGAGGAGGACATAAGTACTGCTATTATTAGCAAACACAAGACTTCCATAGGGTATAAGCCATCTCCAAAGACCTTGATATCCCAGTTATAACAGTGCAAAATGTTACTGGGAAGTTTACCAAGCATGGAACCATCAAGAACCTCCCTGGACATGTTGGATAGAGGAAAATTACAAGAGATGTCTTCGAAAGTTGGTGTGAATGGTGAAAAAAGACACAGCCTCAAACATCCATAGACCTGAAGGCCACTCTGGAGCAGTCAGGGATCATGGTTTCAACAAGTACCATACACCGCACATCAGCCAAGCAGAGCTTTAAGGGTGAAGGCCAAGGAAGAAACCATTGCTGAAGAAAAGACTTAAAAATGAATGACTAATATTTACCACAGAGTGCCTTTTCAAACCACAATCCTTCTGGGAAAATGTTCTGTGAACAGATAAAACAAAAGTAGAGTTTTTTGGTATTGCAAAGCAACAGTTCGTTTACAGACTACACAATTAATCTTATAGGGAAAAGAACATCCTTCCAACAATTAAGCATGGTGGGGGATCCATAATGCTGTGGGATTTCTTTGCTGCCTCTGGTACTAGAGGCCCTGACCTTATCACAGGAATCATGAAATCAGGATTATCAAGAGATTTTGGAGCAAAATGTCCTACCCAGTGGAAGAAAACTTCTTTGTCGAAGATCATGAGTCCTCCAATAAGATAATTACCCAAAGCACATGTTAGGTCTCGAGTTCCCGCTTCTGCACAGGGGGAATCTCGAGCCATCTCCGCTGCGGTCTCCCATTCTTATCCAGCCGCAGTGGAGTCTGCTCAGCAGGGACGTCGGTCCCAGCATCTTGCTCAGTCTCACTCTGTACAGAGAGTTACTGCTGCTTCTTCAGCTTCTGCCATTAAAGCCAGTGCTGGTCAGCAGCGAGCGGACTTCTCTGGGACTAAGTCCTTGTCTGCACACACTGAGCATGCCCAGGGCAAGATCTCCCGTTGGAGATCGAGGGTCATGTGCTCAGGCTCTGCAGCACATTCCATTGGTCCTCTTGGCAGGTCTTGGAAGGGCAAAGTTTCTGTGGCCACTTCCTGTGCTGCAACTATATAAACTGCGCATGACCGCACGGCCATGCGCTAGTGTACATTTGCTTACGTGTGTTTGTTGTGAGTGCAAGTCGTCCTTGGATACCCCTTCCCTATTGAATGTCTGTTCGCGGAAGGTGTATGGTTGCTATCTAGCGCCCGACTTATCCTACAGCACTAATCACACGTTACAGCGTCCAGTTGCTGTGACCGCCAGTACGGCGCCGTGCACTTCCTCTGTGCTTTCCTTACCCAAGCCTGGGTGGTTAGTGGCGTTCGTCAGTGCGGCACCGCATGCACTCTTGTGCCCTAATATTGTTATTCTGCTTCCTTACACACCCAGTTGTGGTGTTGTGCCAGCAAGGGTCTAATCGGACTTCAATCCTAGTTGGGGTTGAGTTCGCTGACTACTTGCTCGCCTTCTATGTGCGGTACCGCGATCCTGTGACGCAACAGGATCGCTTCCTTCACGCTGGGTGAAGTTTAACCCACGTGTGTATACTTATGAGTACCGCCATATAGTCCGTCATTACTTAGCAGCAGGTTCCATCTCTGCACGGTGGACCCCGGGCTACAAACGCACCATACACTATCTGTCTTATTATTTGGTGCGTTCCGCTAGCCCTAACATTACACTAGCACCAGGGTCTGGCTAGTAATGATGGACAAACAGCAATCCTTGCGGTATATCCAGCAGCTGGAGGGTAGGTTGGCGGCTCTTGAGAGCGCAACCTCAGCTGTGGATGTCACCGCAGTTGCTGTACAGGCTGCTAGCGTGGCTGCAGCAACCCTGTCCATTGCCACCCCTGCTCCGACATTTTCTCGCCTCCCGCTGCCAGAAAAATTTTCTGGTGATAGCAAGTTTTGTAGGGGATTTGTGAGTCAGTGCTCTTTTCACCTCGAGCTCCTGGCTGCACGTTTTCCCACAGAGCGGGCTAAGGTGGGATTTATAGTGTCTCTCTTGTCGGACAGGGCGTTGGAATGGGCTACGCCGCTGTGGGAGCGTGGTGATCATGTGGTTCAGAGTGCTCCACTGTTTCTGAGCACTCTGAAACAGGTCTTTTTAGGACCTCAAGTCACCCATGATACTGCGCTCCAACTGCTGGCATTAACTCAGGGTGAGTCCTTGGTCAGTCATTTTGCCGTCCAATTCCGCACTTTAGCTTCTGAGCTGGATTGGTCGGATAAAGCTCTTATCCCCATATTTTGGAGGGGCCTGGCTGACCACGTTAAGGACACTCTGGCCACTAGGGAGATTCCTACCACACTGGAGGAGTTAATAACTGTCTCCACTCGAATTGACCTCCGTTTTAACGAGCGGAGGTTAGAGCGAGCCCAGTGTAGGCAGAGGTTTTGGCTGGCTCCTACCTTCACCAAACCTCTGGAATCTCCGGTCCTGGTTCATGAGTCACATGAGGCCAGGGAAGTGTCACAAGCGGGATCTAAGTCTCGGACCGCTTGTGCACTCAAGGTCTGTCATGTTTGCCAGCAGTCAGGACATCTAGCCACCAGATGTTCTCAGCGGTCGAGGAAACGTCAGCGTCTAGTGGTAGTAGGTGGAGGTACACTAGACACGGCGACGTTTGCCTCTAAATTGTCCTTTAAGGGGACAATTACTATAGGCTCATTCTCCCACTCGGTAGAGCTCTGCGTGGATTCTGGGGCGGAGGGCAATTTTATGTCTTCTGCCCTCGCCCAACGTCACGCAATACCCCTGGTTATGCTAGCTCAACCAGTAATGGTACGAGTGGTGAATGGGTCGGCACTGCCCTCACAGATAACACACCAGACCATCCCTTTTACTCTGTCCATGTCGCCATCTCATCAGGAGATTATATCTCTGCTCATCATTCCAGAGGGAATTGATGAGGTCCTGTTGGGAATACCTTGGCTACGGTACCACTCTCCTCATATCGAGTGGTCCTCTGGCAGATTCCTGGGATGGGGTGAATCTTGTGGGGGTAGGTGTCAGAGGGAGTGCGTTCAGGTTGCTACTACAGAGGTACCCGCAGATCTTTCCTCTCTCCCCAAGCAGTATTGGTCTTATGCAGACGTGTTCTCCAAAAAGGCGGCGGAGATCCTTCCGCCCCATCGCCCCTATGACTGTCCTATTGATCTCTTGCCTGGTGCTGAGCCTCCCCGGGGTCGAGTCTATCCGCTATCTCTCCCGGAGACGGAGGCAATGTCACAGTACATCCAGGAAAATCTGGCAAGAGGATTCATTAGGAAGTCAGTGTCACCTGCTGGGGCAGGGTTTTTCTTTGTGCAGAAGAAGAATGGGGAATTGCGTCCATGCATAGACTACAGGGGTCTTAACGCTATCACCGTTAAAAATAAGTATCCTTTGTCCTTGATATCTGAGCTCTTCGATAGGCTTCGGGGAGCAAGGGTATTTACTAAACTAGATCTGCGGGGTGCTTACAACCTGATTCGCATCCGTGAGGGGGACGAATGGAAGACGGCTTTTAACACCATGGATGGGCACTATGAATATCTGGTGATGCCCTTCGGGCTCTGTAATGCCTCAGCCGTTTTCCAAGACTTTGTGAACAATATCTTCCGGGATATGCTTTCCACCTCGGTCGTAGTCTATCTGGATGATATTCTCATCTACTCTCCAGATATTGACTCCCACCGGAGAGATGTTTGCAAAGTCTTCGACCTCCTACGGGCAAGCTCCCTCTATGCCAAGTTGGAGAAGTGTATGTTTGAGCAGGAGTCCCTACCTTTCCTAGGCTACATCATCTCTGCCCAGGGATTGGCTATGGATCCTGCCAAACTACAGGCTGTGATGGACTGGCAGGAACCCCATTCTCTTAAAGCGGTGCAGCGCTTTATGGGGTTCATTAATTATTATCGCCAGTTCATTCCGCACTTCTCAACTTTGGTAGCTCCCTTGGTTGCCCTCACCAAGAAGGGGGCGAATCCCAAATTGTGGTCTGAGGAGGTCTCCAAGGCCTTTAACTCTATAAAGTCACACTTCGCTAGCGCTCCCATCCTACATCGCCCCGATGTTAATAAGCCATTTATCATGGAGGTGGATGCCTCTTCTGTTGGTGCTGGAGCAGTCCTCTTCCAAAAGGATGCTCAAGGTCGGAAGCATCCTTGCTTCTTTTTCTCCAAGACCTTCTCACCAGCAGAGAGGAATTATTCCATCGGGGACAGGAAGTTGCTAGCCATGAAGTTGGCTTTCTCGGAGTGGAGACATCTCTTGGAGGGAGCACGTTTTCCCTTCCAAGTCTTCACAGACCATAAAAATTTGGTGTACCTGCAGACAGCCCAGCGGTTGAATTCTCGCCAGGCCAGATGGTCCTTATTCTTCTCCCGGTTTCATTTCACCCTCCATTTTCTTTCTGGGGAGAAGAACATTCGGGCCGACGCTCTCTCTCGCTCCGTTGTCATCTGCGGAGGAGGAGGAGGAGCCTCGGCTTATTGTCCCCACCGAGAGCTTGAGAACTGTGGCCCCGGTTTCGCTAGAGTCTGTGCCCCCGGGCAAGACTTTTGTTCCATCCATTTTGCGACCGGAGGTTCTCTCTTGGGCACACTTGTCCAGGGTGGGTGGACATTTTGGTACCAAAAGGACATCTGAGTTACTGGCGAGGACGTACTGGTGGCCGCATATGGCTCGTGATGTCGCAGAGTATGTTCAGGCGTGTGTCTCTTGCGCCAAGAACAAGACTCCTCGGCAACGGCCAGCTGGTTTGCTTTTTCCTCTGCCGGTGGCGGACAGGCCCTGGGAGATGGTCGGGATGGACTTTGTGGTGGGCTTATCCAAGTCTCATAACTGCACCATTATCTGGGTGATCACCGACCATTTTTCCAAAATGGTGCACTTGTTGCCTCTTCCACGGCTACCTTCTGCACGGGCGTTGGCTGTCTTGTTCGTCAAGCATATCTTTCGCCTACACGGTATGCCAGACAAAATTGTTAGTGACCGGGGTCCCCAGTTTGCGTCTCGATTCTGGAGAGAGCTTTGTCGTCTACTCAGTATTGAGTTGAATCTCTCTTCGGCATATCATCCCGAATGGGTTGGTAGAGAGGGCCAACCAGACCTTGGTCACATATTTACGACATTTTGTTTCTGCCAGGCAGGATGACTGGGCATCCTTGCTACCGTGGGCAGAGTTTGCACTTAATGCCGTAGCCGACTCCACCGGTCAGACTCCATTCCTCCTAAATTACGGCCAGCATCCGCGTGTTCCTGTGCCCATGCCTGTGTCTTCTGCTGACTCCAGGGTGGCAGACTGGGCTGTGGAGGCACGGGACATTTGGGACCGCACGCAGGATGCAATTCGGGCCTCCAAGGAGAGAATGAGGTCCTCCGACGATGTTCATCGGCGCCCCGCTCCGACCTTTGCTCCTGGCGACTTGGTGTGGCTCTCCGCCCGTAACATCAGGCTGCGAGTTGAGTCCACTAAGTTTGCTCCTCGCTACTTGGGTCCCTTCAAGGTTCTCGAACAGGTTAATCCTGTGGTCTACCGTTTGGCTCTTCCTCCACGCTTGGGTATCACCGACACCTTTCATGTGTCCCTCTTGAAACCCGTATACATGTCCCGGTTTTCCGAGTCATCTACCGGGACATCGGGTTCGTCTACGGATGATTACGAGGTGAACGCTATTTTGGGGTGCAAGGTGGTACGCGGCAAAAAGTTCTATCTGGTGGATTGGAAGGGTTATGGCCCAGAGGACAGGTCATGGGAGCCTGCTGAAAACATTCGGGCCCAACAGCTCATTGCTGCCTTCGAGCGTAGCGAGGCCCAAGGAGGGGGGCCCTAGGAGGGGGGGTAATGTTAGGTCTCGAGTTCCAGCTTCTGCACAGGGGGAATCTCGAGCCATCTCCGCTGCGGTCTCCCATTCTTATCCAGCCGCAGTGGAGTCTGCTCAGCAGGGACGTCGGTCCCAGCGTCTTGCTCAGTCTCACTCTGTACAGAGAGTTACTGCTGCTTCTTCAGGTTCTGCCATTAAAGCCAGTGCTGGTCAGCAGCGAGCGGACTTCTCTGGGACTAAGTCCTTGTCTGCACACACTGAGCATGCCCAGGGCAAGATCTCCCGTTGGAGATCGAGGGTCATGTGCTCAGGCTCTGCAGCACATTCCATTGGTTGTCTTGACAGGTCTTGGAAGGGCAAAGTTTCTGTGGCCACTTCCTGTGCTGCAACTATATAAACTGCGCATGACCGCACGGCCATGCGCTAGTGTACATTTGCTTACGTGTGTTTGTTGTGAGTGCAAGTCGTCCTTGGATACCCCTTCCCTATTGAATGTCTGTTCGCGGAAGGTGTATGGTTGCTATCTAGCGCCCGACTTATCCTACAGCACTAATCACACGTTACAGCGTCCAGTTGCTGTGACCGCCAGTACGGCGCCGTGCACTTCCTCTATGCTTTCCTTACCCAAGCCTGGGTGGTTAGTGGCGTTCATCTGTGCGGCACCGCATGCACTCTTGTGCCCTAATATTGTTATTCTGCTTCCTTACACACCCAGTTGTGGTGTTGTGCCAGCAAGGGTCTAATCGGACTTCAATCCTAGTTGGGGTTGAGTTCGCTGACTACTTGCTCGCCTTCTATGTGCGGTACCGCGATCCTGTGACGCAACAGGATCACTTCTTTCACGCTGGGTGAAGTTTAACCCACGTGTGTATACTTATGAGTACCGCCATATAGTCCGTCATTACTTAGCAGCAGGTTCCATCTCTGCACGGTGGACCCCGGGCTGCGAACGCACCATACACTATCTGTCTTATTATTTGGTGCGTTCCGCTAGCCCTAACAGCACACATCCAAAAGTACACAGGAGTGGTTGAAAAAGAAAAAAAAATGACTGTTTTGAAATGGCAAGCAATGAATCCTGGCCTTAATCCCATTGAAAATCTTTGGGGTGAGCTGAAATCTGCCATTAAGAAAAAAAACCCAGCAAGCATTCAAAAGCTTAAAAAAACTGCAAAGGAAGAGTGGGAGAAAATACCACCAGAGAAGTAAAAGAAGCTGACAGATGGCTACAAGAAATGTTTGGAGGCTGTCATCATTGCCAAACAAGTATTAATTAGGGGTGCCTTGTGTGCTGCACCTGCTGTTTATTCTGTTTCTTCTATGAAATTGCAACATGTAAGTTGAAAAACAATTTTTTATTGTTGTATTACTTTGGACCACTGCTTAAAGAATCATGAGGATATAACTTTCGTACACTTACATTTACTTCTGAAGATATTGTAGTCTATGATAGAAACACTAACTTAGAAGACATTGGCTTAGAGAATATCAATTTCATCTATGTTGGAATGGAGATTATTGCCTTAAAAAATGTTGTCTTAGAATATATTTGATTGGAGGACATTGGGATAGAAGAAAATTTTTTGAAAGATATTGATGTTGAGATTGGTAATGTAGTTGACGTTGATAAGTACAATATTGAGTTGGTAGACTGATTTGAAAACATTATCCCTCTATAAAATATTTTTATTCTGGATTCAGGTAAAATCACCTCAAACACTCCTTAGAAATAATTTATTCCAATAGACCAATTAGAAGTAGTATGTTTAAGTGTTCTAGGAATTATACACGTAAGCCCAATACATGAGGTTGTGAATAATTAGACGAAAAAAAATACGCTTGATGATATGGTGGGATCTTTTTCATTGTAACAATCCTTAACATTTTTAAATCATGTTTTTCCAAAACTCTATCTAGGCAATTGTTACAGGTTTTTCAGTTTAATAGACACTCTTAGCTTACACACGAGGTATAGCACATATCTCATGGGCCAATGGTGTAGCTGTAAACCCAACTGCAGGAGTCAGGTCTAGTGTAGCCCCAGGAGGAGCCTTGATGGTGAAGTTCTGCAGCAGTCTTGTAAAGAACATAAACAGCTCCATTTTGGCCAAGTTTTCTCCAGCGCAACTTCTCTTACCTATAGCAATAAAATATGTGTAAAGGATAAAAATCAAATATTAATTTATTGGGAAATGTGAATAGTTTCATAGTCCCAATGTTTAATAGCTCCTCACATACATGCTTCAAAAGGTACTTGACACAGATTTACCCATCTTATTCTCAGAAATATAACTGTGTCTACCTCAGTTGATTCTAGCTTGGACTCGCAGCCCCGCCACGAAAAGTCCATGCATTTAAGGATTAACTATCTATAGTGGGTGGAGATTTTGAGGTTGTATCAAGGCCCTAGAGCTTTGATTGACCAAAAAGTTCTATGTGGCCAATGGGAGAAGATCAATAATATTAAAGACACGTGACAGTTGGGGGCCACTTAGAGATTTTGTATTGGGGCCACATAGCTTCAAGTTATGCATCAAAAATTTTAGTGAACTAGTTGCTATCAAAGCTGTTACTCACACCATTGTAATTTTCAAGTTCACATAATATTTTACTACTCTCTGATGGTATATTAGTTATCCCATCTGTAATATTACACTTTAGGAGAAGACATCTGAGAGAATAACTCACCAGCTGAAAAAGGCATAAACGCTTCTTTCCGTACAAAATTTCCTCTGGAATCCAGAAAGTGTTCTGGGTAAAACTCCTCAGCTTTTATGAAATGATCCTTGTCATAAAGTACGGAGGTCAACAGAGGCATCACATGTGTCCCCTGAAAGGTTTAACATTTGAATAAGTGATATTTACAGTGTATAATAATTTGTTAGATTAATCATTAAGCTTATGTTCACATTGACACTTGGAGTTTCCATCAGCACTAGATTGAGTATTTTTATTCTTGTCAAAGTGACAGAATTCATGAAGGAATGCTATGGCTGAGGACATCAAGGCTTTCCAGCCACTAAAATAAGTGTCCACAGTCTCCCGCTTCTCCTTCCTGTGTCTGTGAAATCCATAAATTTTGAATGGAACAGTATTGTGCATGTCTGGCTATTGCCTATCCTGCAGATCGGTGATCTACAATCTTTGGGAAAACCCTTTTAAGCAGTATTTACATAAGACCCTTCAATAAAACATGGGTGGGTTACCTTATGGCTTAATCACACCTTATTGTGCCTCAATGACTCATCATATAATGATATTGGATCCTAAATTAACTGGCTGTCCACTTGACCAATGCTTTTGTGCTGCATACCCAACTATATCACATCACCACTATCATCTTGAATTATCTCACTACACTCCTGACCACCAGAACTGAAAAAGCACCTAACTATGATATGCTATCAGTGCTGATCCTTTACTATTTTTACTACCGACTGGAGTACGATTAGTGGTGAAGCACACCATCGGATTAACACCGGCATGAACAGCGCTGATCTTCATGAATTTGGGCCTATATCTATAACGTCCTGCATATGTTCTAGGAAAAGCCAAGGACTAGAGTAGCTAAAGTCATTACACAGGGCTATGCTATAGGTGATATTGCCTGATTCAATCTTTTGAATGCATTTTAATATTTACTTCTTACTTACTTTGGGCAAGAAAAATCCCCTGAAGTTAACATCTTGAGTGGTAGCATGGGGCAGGTTGTTAGGAACAATGTTTCCGAAACGTTGAATCTCATGGATGACGGCATCAGTATACGGCATGTCTTTACGATGACTCACTTTGGGTTCGGACAACCCAATTACTTTCTCAATCTCTCGTTGGACCTTCTCTATTTACAGCACAAATACATAATCTCATATGTTGATAAAAAGAAAATGGGAAAAAGTTGTGTCACTAGTTTTGAATCTAGCTTCTTGGTCTTGGTTTACCTTGATAAAATCATTGCATTCTACAATTTAATGGTCAAGAAAACTTTTAGATCTCACAATGGTTGGAAAACTTGTCCTTGTTACAAATGACTCCTTTATTTTTCTTCCAGCTTGTAGGGTAGTAACTAGTGATGAGCGAGTATGCTCGTTACTCGGATTTCTCCGAGCATGCGTCGGTGTTCTCCAAGCATTTCAACTTGCTTGGAGATTTAGTTTATGTCGGCGTAGCTGCATGATTTGCGGCTGCTCGACAGCTTGAATATATGTGAGGATTGCGTAAAAAACAGGCAATCACTACATGTATTCAAGCTGTCTAGCAGCCGCAAATCATGCTGCTATGTCGACATAAACTAATCTACGAGCATGCCAAAATACTCGGAGACTACCCGAGCATGCTCAGAGAAACCCGAGAAACGATCATACTCGCTCATCACTAATAGTAACCTGTGATATTACCATAATGATCTTCTTGGAATAATTGCTCTTTGGGCACATATTAATTCTATTTTTTCCAAACACAAGCAATGGTGATATCATTGAGGCAACAGACCCACCGCATAGACTGGGTGGTTTATGGAATATATGGGACTAATGCCATAAAACAGTGCAATATAATAGTTCATGGTTCAACAGCATTACAAGAATTGTGCAAGCCTTATACAAATCACATGAATAACAGTGCAAAACTGCAGTAAGAACTAATGGGGCAACTTTAAGACACTAACAGCTCATCATCCATACAAGCATTAATTTAGAAGGGATATGGCTTCTGAAAGACTGCCCCCCTAAAATAGTAGATAAAGCAATGTGTAATGTAGCATATATACAGTTTACAATGGTAGAATACAACAAAAAGATTTCTCACTTTGGATTTCTGGATATTTCATCATCAATAGAAGGCCCCATCTCAAGGTAATTGATGTCGTCTCCATACCGGCAGCGAAGAGATCCGTAACCAGCACGGTTAGGTTTTCATTAGTAAAGTATAATTCAGGATTTGGTTTTTCCTAAAAACAAAGCAAATCACATACACATTAAAGGGGAGTATATTAAGTACAAAAATGTTATTTACCTGCAAATACAGTGGGGAAAAATGTATTTAGTCAACGACCAATTGTGCAAGTTCTCCCACTTAAAAAGATGAGCGAGACCTGTAATTGACTTCATAGGTAGACCACAACTATGAACATTAAAATGAGAAAATAAACCCAGAAAATCACCTTACCTGATTTGGCAAGATTTATTTTGCAAATTATATTTGAAAATAAGTATGCCTAGCAAGTGCCTTACAAAAGTATTCGGCCCCCTGGAACTTTTCAACCTTTTCCCACATAACATGCTTCAAACATAAAAGGTACCGAATGTAAATTTTTTGTGAAGAATCAACAACAAGTGGAACACAGTTGTGAAGTTTAATAAAATGTATTGGTTATTTAAAATTTTTGTGGAAATTCAAAAACAGAGGGGGGCGTGCAATATTATTCGGCCCCTTTAACTTAATACTTTGTTGCGCCACCTTTTGCTGCGCTTACAGCTGCAAGTCACCTGGGGTTTGTCTCTATCAGTTTTGTACATCGAGAGACTGAAATTCTCGCCCGTTCTTCCTTGGCAAACAGCTCGAGCTCAGTGAGGTTTGATGGAGATCGTTTGTGAACAGCAGTTTTCAGCTCTTTCCACAGATACTCGATTGGATTGAGGTCTGAACTCTGACTTGGCCATTCTAACACCTGGATACTTTTATTTGTGAACTATTCCATTGAAGATTTTGCTTTATGCTTGGGATCATTGTCTTGTTGGAAGACAAATCTCTTTCCCAGTCTCAGGTCTTTTGCAGATTCCAACAGGTTTTCTTTAAGAATGGTCCTGTATTTGGCTCCATCCATCTTCCCATCAATTTTAACCATCTTCCCTGTCCTTGCTGAAGAAAAGCAGGCCCAAACCATGATGCTGCCACCACCATGTTTGACAGTGGGGATGATGTGTTCAGGGTGATCAGCTGTGTTGTCTTTACACCAAACATATTGTTTGGCTTTGTTGCCAAAAAGTTCGATTTCGGTTTCCTCTGACCAGAGCACCTTCTTCCACATGTTTAGTGTGTCTCCCAGGTGGCTTGTTGCAAACTTTAAACAACACTTTTTATGGATATCTTTGATAAATGGCTTTCTTCTTGCCACTCTTCCATAAAGGCCAGATTTGTGCAGTGTACGACTGATTGTTGTGCTATCGACAAGACTGTTCCACCTCAGCTGTAGATCTCTGCAGTTCATCCAGAGTGATCATGGGCCTCTTGGCTGCATCTCTGATCAGTCTTCACCTTGTTTGAGATGAAAGTTTAGAGGGACGGCCAGGTCTTGGTAGATTTACAGTGGTATGCTACTCCTTCCATTTCAATATGATCACTTGCACAGTGCTCCTTGGGATGTTTAAAGTTTTGGAAATCATTTTGTATCCAAATCCGGATTTAAACATCTCCACAACAATATCACGGACCTGCCTGTTGTGTTCCTTGGTCTTCATGATGCTCCCTGTGCTTCACACAGAACCCTGAGACTATCACAGAGCAGGTGCATTTATACGGAGACTTGATTACACACAGGTGGATTATATTTATCATCATTAGGCATTTAGGACAACGTTGGATTATTCAGAGATCCACAGTGAATTTCTGGAGTGAGTTTGCTGCACTGAAAGTAAAGGGGCCGAATAATATTTCACGCCCCATTTTTCAATTTTTTTAATTTCCACAAAAAATTAAAATAACCAATAAATTTCGTTCAACTTCACAATTGTGTTCCACTTGTTGTTGATTCTTCACCAAAAATTTACATTTGGTATCTTTATTATTTACTTTCGCAAGGCACTGTATCCTTTGTTGGCAATGGCAGTGGTCAAACTTTTTCTGTAAGTATTCATAAGGTTGGCACACACTGTTGGTAATATGTTGGCCCATTCCTCCATGCAGATCTCCTCTACAGCAGTAATGTTTTGGGTTTGTCGCTGGGCAACACAGACTTTCAACTCCCTCCAAAGGTTTTCTATGAGGTTGAGATCTGGAGACTGGCAAGGCAACGCCAGGACCTTAATAAGCTTCTTACGAATCCACTCCTTCGTTGCCCTGGTGGTGTGCTTGGGATAGTTATCATGCTGAAAGACCAATCCACGTTTCATCTTCAATACCCTTGCTGATGGAAGGAGGTTTGCACTCAAAATCTCATGATACATGGCCCCATTCATTCTTTCATTTACATGGATCAGTCGTCCTGGTCACTTTGCAGATAAACAGCCCCAAAGCATGATGTTGCCACCCCCATGCTTTACAGTAGGTTTGGTGTTCTTTGGATGCAACTCAGCATTCTGTCACCTACAAACATGACGGGGTTTGTTTCTACTAAACAGTTCTACTTTGGTTTCATTAGACCATATGACATTCTCTCAATACTCTTCTGGATAATCCAAATGCCCTCTAGCAAACTTCAGACGGGCCCAGACATGTACTGGCTTAAGCAGGGGGACACGTCTGGCACTGCAGGGTCTGAGTCCCTGGTGGCGTAGTGTGTTACTGATGGTAGCCTTTGTTACGGTGGTCCCAGCTCTATGAAGGTCATTCAGTAGGTCCCCCCTGTGTTTCTGGAATTTTGTTCACCATTCTTGTGATCATTTTGACCCCACAGGGTGAGATCTTGCGTGGAGCCCCAGATCGAGGGAGATTATCAGTTGTTTTGTATGTCTTCCATTTTCTTATTATTGCTCCCACAGTTTATTTCATCACGCCAAGCTGCTTGCCTATTGCAGATTCAGTCTTCCCAGCCTGGTGCAGGGCTACAATTTTGTTTCTGGTGTCCTTATACAGCTCTTTGGTTTTCACCATAGTGGAGTTTGGAGTGTGACTGTTTGAGGTTGTAGACAGGCTTCTTTTATACTGATAACAAGTTCAAACATGTGCCATTACTACAGGCAATGAGTGGAGGACAGTGGAGCCTCTTAAAGAAGAAGTTACAGGTCTGTGAGAGCCAAAAATCATGCATGTTTTTTGGTAACAAAATACTTATTTTCCACCATATTTTGCAAAATAAATCTTGCCAAATCTGACTAGGTGATTTTCTGGATTTGTGTTCTCATTGTGACTCTCATAGTTGTGGTCTACCTGTGATGTCAATCACAGGCTTCTCTCATCTTTTTAAAGGGAACCTGTCACCCCGAAAATCGCGGGTGAGGTAAGCCCACCGGCATCAGGGGCTTATCTACAGCATTCTGTAATGCTGTAGATAAACCCCCGATGTTACCTGAAAAAGGAGAAAAAGACGTTATATTGTACTCACCCAGGGGCGGTCCCGCTGCTGGTCAGGTCGGATGGGCGTCTCTGGTCCGCTGCGGCGCCTCCCATCTTCATTACAAGACGTCCTCTTCTGATCTTCAGCCACGGCTCCGTTGCAGGCGTACTTTGCTCTGTCCTGTTGAGGGCAGACAAAGTACTGCAGTGCGCAGGCGCCGGGCCTCTGACCTTTCCAGCACCTGCGCACTGCAATACTATCCTCTGCCCTCAAGAGGGCAGAGCAAAGTACGCCTGCGCCGGAGCCGTGGCTGAAGATCAGAAGAGGACGTCTTGTAATGAAGATGGGAGGCGCCGGAGCGGACGAGAGACACCCATCCGACCTGACCAGCAGCGGGACCGCCCCTAGGTGAGTATAATATAACGTCTTTTTCTCCTTTTTCAGGTAACATCGGGGGCTTATCTACAGCATTACAGAATGCCCCTTTAAGTGGGAGAACTTGCACAATTGGTCGCTGACTAAATACTTTTGTTCCCCACTCTATATTGTTAATATCATTTTAAAGTTGCCTGACCAGCTTACAGAACGCACAGCTACCGGGAGAAAATTAACTTATGTCCTAAGGAGCCTGCTCACTTTCAGTCATTGGGACATTTGCTTACTTTACTGTGAGTAGTTTCATTCTTCTACACTCTGATTGACAGCATGTATCTTGCATCCTGTATATTCAGAGTGAGCTGTCAATCGAATGTCCGGAGATTGATTACACCTACCACTTAGAGTTTAGTGATCAGTGACTGGAGTTTACAGACAGTGAAATAATACTATAAGGTGTTTATTAATTTTGTAACCGGAACCTCACAACTAGAGATGGGGGAACTTGAATAGTAAAGTTCAGGGTCCGTCCTGAGCACCTATTGTTCGGGCACAGACTCCAAACACATACTTCTCCAGGAAGTGGGTGAAACTGTTTGGGTTCAGCACCCCGAACATCGGGTGTTTCTCTCGCTGTCATCTGCATAGCAGTGCGAAAAACATCAGCTGCTCTGATCGGTGGTAAGATTATTACTTCCCGTCAGAACGCTGCGGTTCATCTGGGAGCCAGAGCTCTGACCGGAGAAAAAAGGTAACCTCCAGTCACAGGCAATGGCTGATGGGGGTACTATCAAATGAAGCCTAAATGGAAGATACAGAGACTCACTTTCGGTAATATAGTGCCATTCCAATCTCTACCACTAGGAGAAGGAGTAAATACTTCAATAACATTAATGGATGATCAGTGACTAACTGCTCCATACATGCTCCATCAACTAAAAGCAGGCAGCTTCAGGGTGGATTTAAGTTAATTTTCCCTCATTTAGAGCAATATTCTAAAGGGGTGATCCAAAGGCAATATCATTTTGCTCCCAACTCCTTATCTATTTGATGCTATAATCTAAGCCATTTTCTAATATACTTGCTTTAAAAATTACCTACCGCTCCCTAACTACACTATAACTGTTATAGTATATTTTCCTCTATTTCCTCTCTGATCACAATTCACTTGAATATCCTCAGTGCATGCTGGGATACTTACTAAAACAAAGCATCATCAAAGCAGGAGGCAGAGGCTGCAGTCACTATCACAGTCTCTGTTTAATGAATTGATAGGGCGGTCTTTTATATGACAATATCAAAGGGAAATGAGGCATTACACAATAAACTGGCAGAAATATGAGTTATACAATGGGTTGTCAAACACAGCCTGGGATATGAGATAAATTACATGAGAAAGGTTTAGAAGGTTTACACAGTAAAATATCGATATTTGCAGATGATACAAAACTATGTAAAGCAGTTAATACAAGAGAAGATAGTATTCTGCTACAGATGGATCTGGATAAGTTGGAAACTTGGGCTGAAAGGTGGCAGATGAGGTTTAACAATGATAAATGTAAGGTTATACACATGGGAAGAAGGAATCAATATCACCATTACACACTGAATGGGAAACCACTGGGTAAATCTGACAGGGAGAAGGACTTGGGGATCCTAGTTAATGATAAACTTACCTGGAGCAGCCAGTGCCAGGCAGCAGCTGCCAAGGCAAACAGGATCATGGGGTGCATTAAAAGAGGTCTGGATACACATGATGAGAGCATTATACTGCCTCTGTACAAATCCCTAGTTACACCACACATGTAGTACTGTGTCCAGTTTTGGGCACCGGTGCTCAGGAAGGATATAATGGAACTAGAGAGAGTACAAAGGAGGGCAACAAAATTAATAAAGGGGATGGGAGAACTACAATACCCAGATAGATTAGCGAAATTAGGATTATTTAGTCTAGAAAAAAGACGACTGAGGGGCGATCTAATAACCATGTATAAGTATATAAGGGGACAATACAAATATCTCGCTGAGGATCTGTTTATACCAAGGAAGGTGACGGGCACAAGGGGGCATTCTTTGCGTCTGGAGGAGAGAAGGTTTTTCCACCAACATAGAAGAGGATTCTTTACTGTTAGGGCAGTGAGAATCTGGAATTGCTTGCCTGAGGAGGTGGTGATGGCGAACTCAGTCGAGGGGTTCAAGAGAGGCCTGGATGTCTTCCTGGAGCAGAACAATATTGTATCATACAATTATTAGGTTCTGTAGAAGGACGTAGATCTGGGGATTTATTATGATGGAATATAGGCTGAACTGGATGGACAAATGTCTTTTTTCGGCCTTACTAACTATGTTACTATGTTACTATGTTACAAACACTCCACATTTTAGGAGGTCAAACGTAATTGGACAAATAAACATAACCCAAACAAAAATTATTTTTATTTTCAATATTTTGTTGCAAATCCTTTGGAGGCAATCACTGCCTTAAGTCTGGAACCCATGGACATCACCAAACGCTGGGTTTCCTCCTTCTTAATGCTTTGCCAGGCCTTTACAGCCGCAGCCTTCAGGTCTTGCTTGTTTGTGGGTCTTTCCGTCTTAAGTCTGGATTTGAGCAAGTGAAATGCATGCTCAATTGGGTTTAGATCTGGAGATTGACTTGGCCATTGCAGAATGTGCCACTTTTTGGCACTCATGAACTCCTGGGTAGCTTTGGCTGTATGCTTGGGGTCATTGTCCATCTGTACTATGAAGCGCCGTCCAATCAACTTTGCAGCATTTGGCTGAATCTGGGCTGAAAGTATATCCCGGTACACTTCAGAATTCATCCGGCTACTCTTGTCTGCTCTTATGTCATCAATAGTGTTGAGCATTCCGATACCGCAAGTATCGGGTATCGGCCGATACTTGCGGTATCGGAATTCCGATACCGAGATCCGATATTTTTGTGATATCGGGTATCGGTATCGGGTCAATAGAAATGTGTAAAATAAAGAATTAAAATAAAAAACATTGATATGCTCACCTCTCCGGCGGCCCCTGGACATCACGCTGCTAACCGGGAGGCTTCTTTGTTTAAAATGCGCGCCTTTAGGACCTGCGAATGACGTCCCGGCTTCTGATTGGTCGCGTGCCGCCCATGTGACCGCCACGCGACCAATCAGAAGCCGTGACGTCATTCGCAGGTCCTCAATTCCTAGAATTAGGAGTTCAGTGAATGAGAATGACGTTGCGGCTTCTGATTGGTCGCATGCCGGTCACATGGGCGGCACGCGACCAATCAGAAGCCGGAACGTCATTCGCAGGTCCTAAAGGCGCGCATTTTAAACAAAGAAGCCTCCCGGTTAGCAGCGTGATGTCCAGGGGCCGCCGGAGAGGTGAGCATATCAATATTTTTTATTTTAATTCTTTATTTTACACATTTCTATGGATCCCAGGGCCTAAAGGAGAGTTTCCTCTCCTTCAGACCCTGGGAACCATGAGAATACCTTCCGATACTTGATGTCCCATTGACTTGTATTGGTATCGGATATAGGTATCGGCGATATCCGATATTTTTCGGGTATCGGCCGATACTATCCGATACCGATACTTTCAAGTATCGGATGGTATCACTAGTCATCAATAAACACAAGTGACCCAGTGCCATTGAAAGCCATGCATGCCCATGCCATCACGTTGCCTCCACCATGTTTTACAGAGGATGTGGTGTGCCTTGGATCATGTGCCGTTCCCTTTCTTCTCCAAACTTTTTTCTTCCCATCATTCTGGTACAGGTTGATCTTTGTCTCATCTGTCCATAGAATACTTTTCCAGAACTGAGCTGGCTTCTTGAGTTGTTTTTCTGCAAATTTTACTCTGGTCTGTCTATTTTTGGTATTGATGAATGGTTTGCATCTAGATGTGAACCCTTTGTATTTACTGTCATGGAGTCTTCTCTTTACTGTTGACTTAGAGACAGATACACCTACTTCACTGAGAGTGTTCTGGACTTCAGTTGATGTTGTGAACGGGTTCTTCTTCACCAAATTAAGTATGCGGCGATCATCCACCACTGTTGTCATCCGTGGACGCCCAGGCATTTTTGAGTTCCCAAGCTCACCAGTCAATTCCTTTTTTCTCAGAATGTACCCAATTGTTGATTTTGCTACTCCAAGCATGTCTGCTATCTCTCTGATGGATTTTTTCTTTTTTTTCAGCCTCAGGATGTTCTGCTTCACCTCAATTGAGAGTTCCTTTGACCGCATGTTGTCTGCTCACAGCAACAGCTTCCAAATGCAAAACCACACACCTGGAATCCACCCCTGACCTTTTAACTACTTCATTGATTACAGGTTAACGAGGGAGACGCCTTCAGAGTTAATTGCAGCCCTTAGAGTCCATTGTCCAATTACTTTTGGTCCCTTGAAAAAGAGGACGCTATGCATTACAGAGCTATGATTCCTAAACCCTTTCTCCGATTTGGATGTGGAAACTATCATATTGCAGCTGGGAGTGTGCACTTTCAGCCCATATTATATATATAATTGTATTTCTGAACATGTTTTTGTAAACAGCTAAAATAACAAAACTTGTGTCACTGTCCAAATATTTCTGGCCCTAACTGTATGCCTACAATTACATATGATGTGAATATGTTGTTGGCTACTAGATATATGCTTTGAGCACTAAAAACAGTTTAACAAATATGAGTGTTATGTATTGTTATGACTTCATACATGATGTGACTACTTAACAAAATAAGTATTTTGTAAGGACAAACATACTACACAATTCAAACAGGAACATTAGGCTATTTATTAAGTTAGAATATAACTAAAGATTAAAGCAAAACAGCATTGTCTTGTCAGACAGTCGATCCCTCTGGTGACACAAAATAATTTGTTAAGACATCACGAACTGTTAGGCCTGAGGGCTGACGACGTGAAGGAAGAACACGTGTAGTAGACAAGACAGTATTTGCATAATCAACTTCATCATCAGCAGATGGGAAATCATGGTATCTTGTAAAGTTGTGAAGAACACCACATGCTTTTATCACGCCATTGACATTGCCTTCACTCAGTTGAATTGCGGACTGAAGTACCCACCATTTTGCAGTGAGAATGCCGAAGGAACACTCTACCAGACGGCGGGCGTGGGAAAGACGCAAATTAAAAATTCGCCGCCAGTAGTCCAGTGTTATGTTTGCTAATGACAGGTGTTATGAAGGCAATCCAGAAACACAGTGTGCTTAGCGATCAGAGCGCACACAGTGATCTGACAAATAGCCAAAAATACAAGAACGAGCTCTGAGACGTGGAAACTCTGTAGACTGCACACCTGATCCTATCCTAAACACAACTAAAAGCGGCTGTGGATTGCGCCTAACAACTACCTAGGCAACTCGGCACAGCCTAAGAAACTAGCTAGCCTGAAGATAGAAAAATAGGCCTGACTTGCCCCAGAGAAATTCCCCAAAGGAAAAGGCAGCCCCCCACATATAATGACTGTGAGTAAGATGAAAAGACAAAACGTAGGGATGAAATAGATTCAGCAAAGTGGGGCCCGATATTCTAGGACAGAGCGAGGACAGTAAAGCGAACTTTGCAGTCTACAAAAAACCCTAAAGCAAAACCACGCAAAGGGGGCAAAAAAAACCCACCGTGCCGAACTAACGGCACGGCGTTACACCCTTTGCGTCTCAGAGCTTCCAGCAAAACAAAAGACAAGCTGGACAGAAAAAAAGCAACAAAAAAGCAAAAAGCACTTAGCTATACAGAGCAGCAGGTCACAGGAACAATCAGGAGAAGCTCAGATCCAACACTGAAACATTGACAAGGAGCAAGGATAGCAGCATCAGGCGGAGTTAAGTAATGAAGCAGTTAACGAGCTCACCAGAACACCTGAGGGAGGAAGCTCAGAAGCTGCAGTACCACTTGTGACCACAGGAGTGAATTCAGCCACAGAATTCACAACACCAGCCTGAGTACATGTGGGGGTTGCCTGGTTGCTAGGGAACCCCCACATGTAATCAAGCTGGCTAGTAGCCGCAAATCGTGCTGCTGCGGCAAGGAAAACTAAATCTCCGAGCAGTCACAAATACTCGGAGACCACCCGAGCGTACTCGGGAAAACCCGGGCAACGAGTAATATTCGCTCATCACTAATTGGCAGCACATGGATGGTATCTATTTGCCTTCTGTGTGCTGTCCATGATTAACATTGCCAAGGATTGAAGTAATGAAGCAGTTAACGAGCTCACCAGAACACCTGAGGGAGGAAGCTCAGAAGCTGCAGTACCACTTGTGACCACAGGAGTGAATTCAGCCACAGAATTCACAACAGTACCCCCCCCTTGAGGAGGGGTCACCGAACCCTCACCAGAGCCCCCAGGCCGACCAGGATGAGCCGCATGAAAGGCACGAACAAGATCGGAAGCATGAACATCAGAGGCAAAAACCCAGGAATTATCTTCCTGAGCATAACCCTTCCATTTAACCAGATACTGGAGTTTCCGTCTAGAAACACGAGAATCCAAAATCTTCTCCACAATATACTCCAATTCCCCCTCCACCAAAACCGGGGCAGGAGGCTCAACAGATGGAACCATAGGTGCCACGTATCTCCGCAACAACGACCTATGGAATACATTATGTATGGAAAAGGAGTCTGGGAGGGTCAAACGAAAAGACACAGGATTGAGAACCTCAGAAATCCTATACGGACCAATAAAACGAGGTTTAAATTTAGGAGAGGAAACCTTCATAGGAATATGACGAGAAGATAACCAAACCAGATCCCCAACACGAAGTCGGGGACCCACACGGCGTCTGCGATTAGCGAAAAGTTGAGCTTTCTCCTGGGACAAGATCAAATTGTCCACTACCTGAGTCCAGATCTGCTGCAACCTATCCACCACAGAATCCACACCAGGACAATCCGAAGACTCAACCTGTCCTGAAGAGAAACGAGGATGGAACCCAGAATTGCAAAAAAATGGAGAAACCAAGGTAGCCGAGCTGGCCCGATTATTAAGGGCGAACTCAGCCAACGGCAAAAAGGACACCCAATCATCCTGGTCTGCAGAAACAAAACATCTCAGATATGTTTCCAAGGTCTGATTGGTTCGTTCGGTCTGGCCATTAGTCTGAGGATGGAAAGCCAAAGAAAAGGATAGGTCAATGCCCATCCTACCACAAAAGGCTCGCCAAAACCTTGAAACAAACTGGGAACCTCTGTCAGAAACAATATTCTCAGGAATGCCATGCAACCGAACCACATGCTGAAAGAACAAAGGTACCAAATCAGAGGAGGAAGGCAATTTAGCCAAGGGCACCAGATGGACCATTTTAGAAAAGCGATCACAGACCACCCAAATGACTGACATCTTTTGAGAAACGGGAAGGTCAGAAATGAAATCCATCAAAATATGTGTCCAAGGCCTCTTTGGGACCGGCAAGGGCAAAAGCAACCCACTGGCACGAGAACAGCAGGGCTTAGCCCTAGCACAAATCCCACAGGACTGCACAAAAGTACGTACATCCCGTGACAGAGATGGCCACCAGAAGGATCTAGCCACTAACTCTCTGGTACCAAAGATTCCAGGATGACCAGCCAACACCGAACAATGAAGTTCAGAGATAAGTTTATTAGTCCACCTATCAGGGACGAACAGTTTCTCTGCTGGACAACGATCAGGTTTATTCGCCTGAAATTTTTGCAGCACCCGCCGCAAATCAGGGGAGATGGCAGACACAATGACTCCTTCCTTGAGGATACCCGCTGGCTCAGATAAACCCAGAGAGTCGGGCACAAAACTCCTAGACAGAGCATCCGCCTTCACATTTTTAGAGCCCGGAAGGTACGAAATCACAAAGTCGAAGCGGGCAAAAAATAACGACCAACGGGCCTGTCTAGGATTCAAGCGCTTGGCAGACTCGAGATAAGTCAAGTTCTTATGATCAGTCAATACCACCATGCGATGCTTAGCTCCTTCAAGCCAATGACGCCACTCCTCGAATGCCCACTTCATGGCCAGCAACTCTCGATTGCCCACATCATAATTACGCTCAGCGGGCGAAAACTTCCTGGAAAAGAAAGCACATGGTTTCATCACTGAGCAATCAGAACCTCTCTGTGACAAAACCGCCCCTGCTCCAATCTCAGAAGCATCAACCTCGACCTGGAACGGAAGAGAAACATCTGGCTGACACAACACAGGGGCAGAACAAAAACGACGCTTCAACTCCTGAAAAGCTTCCACAGCAGCAGAAGACCAATTAACCAAATCAGCACCCTTCTTGGTCAAATCAGTCAATGGTTTGGCAATGCTAGAAAAATTACAGATGAAGCGACGATAAAAATTAGCAAAGCCCAGGAACTTTTGCAGACTTTTCAGAGATGTCGGCTGAATCCAATCCTGGATGGCTTGGACCTTAACTGGATCCATCTCGATAGTAGAAGGGGTAAAGATGAACCCCAAAAATGAAACTTTCTGCACACCGAAGAGACACTTTGATCCCTTCACAAACAAAGAGTTAGCACGCAGGACCTGAAAAACCATTCTGACCTGCTTCACATGAGACTCCCAATCATCTGAGAAGATCAAAATGTCATCCAAGTAAACAATCAGGAATTTATCCAGATACTCACGGAAGATGTCATGCATAAAAGACTGAAACACAGATGGAGCATTGGCAAGTCCGAACGGCATCACTAGATACTCAAAATGACCCTCGGGCGTATTGAATGCAGTTTTCCATTCATCTCCTTGCCTGATTCTCACCAGATTATACGCACCACGAAGATCTATCTTAGTGAACCAACTAGCCCCCTTAATCCGAGCAAACAAGTCAGATAACAATGGCAAGGGATACTGAAATTTAACAGTGATCTTATTAAGAAGGCGGTAATCAATACACGGTCTCAGCGAACCATCCTTCTTGGCTACAAAGAAGAACCCTGCTCCCAGTGGTGATGACGATGGGCGAATATGTCCCTTCTCCAGGGATTCCTTCACATAACTGCGCATAGCGGCGTGTTCGGGCACGGATAAATTAAATAATCGACCTTTAGGGAATTTACTACCAGGAATCAAATTGATAGCACAATCACAATCCCTATGCGGAGGTAGAGCATCGGACTTGGGCTCTTCAAATACATCCTGATAATCAGACAAGAACTCTGGGACCTCAGAAGGGGTGGATGACGAAATCGACAAAAATGGAACATCACCATGTACCCCCTGACAACCCCAGCTGGATACCGACATGGAATTCCAATCCAATACTGGATTATGGGTTTGTAGCCATGGCAACCCCAACACGACCACATCATGCAGATTATGCAACACCAGAAAGCGAATAACTTCCTGATGTACAGGAGCCATGCACATGGTCAGCTGGGCCCAGTATTGAGGTTTATTCTTGGCCAAAGGTGTAGCATCAATTCCTCTCAATGGAATAGGACACCGCAAAGGCTCCAAGAAAAACCCACAACGTTTAGCATAATCCAAATCCATCAGATTCAGGGCAGCGCCCGAATCCACAAACGCCATGACAGAAAACGACGACAAAGAGCATATCAAGGTAATGGACAGAAGGAATTTGGACTGTACAGTACCAATGACGGCAGACCTAGCGGACCGCTTAGTGCGCTTAGGACAATCAGAAATAGCATGAGTGGAATCACCACAGTAGAAACACAGACCATTCAGACGTCTGTATTCCTGCCGTTCAACTCTAGTCATAGTCCTATCGCACTGCATAGGCTCAGGTTTAACCTCAGGCAGTACCGCCAAATGGTGCACAGATTTACGCTCGCGCAAGCGTCGACCGATCTGAATGGCCAAAGACAAAGACTCATTCAAACCAGCAGGCATAGGAAATCCCACCATGACATCCTTAAGAGCCTCAGAGAGACCCTTTCTGAACAAAGCTGCCAGCGCAGATTCATTCCACTGAGTGAGTACTGACCATTTCCTAAATTTCTGACAATATACTTCTATATCATCCTGACCCTGGCACAAAGCCAGCAAATTTTTCTCAGCCTGATCCACTGAATTAGGCTCATCGTACAGCAATCCGAGCGCCAGGAAAAACGCATCGACACTACTCAATGCAGGGTCTCCTGGCGCAAGAGAAAATGCCCAGTCTTGAGGGTCACCACGCAAAAAAGAAATAATAATCAAAACCTGTTGAATAGGATTACCAGAAGAATGAGGTTTCAAGGCCAGAAATAGCTTACAATTATTTTTGAAACTTAGAAACTTAGTTCTATCTCCAAAAAACAAATCAGGAATAGGAATTCTTGGTTCTAACATAGATTTCTGATCAATAGTATCTTGAATTTTTTGTACATTTATAACGAGATTATCCATTGAAGAGCACAGACCCTGAATATCCATGTCCACACCTGTGTCCAGAATCACCCAAATGTCTAGGGGAAAAAAAAAAAGTGAACACAGAGCAGAAAAAAAAAAAAAAAATGATGTCAGAACTTTTTCTTTCCCTCTATTGAGAATCATTAGTTCGGCTCCTTGTACTGTTATGTTTGCTAATGACAGGTGTTATGAAGGCAATCCAGAAACACAGTGTGCTTAGCGATCAGAGCGCACACAGTGATCTGACAAATACCCAAAAATACAAGAACGAGCTCTGAGACGTGGAAACTCTGTAGACTGCACACCTGATCCTATCCTAAACACAACTAAAAGCGGCTGTGGATTGCGCCTAACAACTACCTAGGCAACTCGGCACAGCCTAAGAAACTAGCTAGCCTGAAGATAGAAAAATAGGCCTGACTTGCCCCAGAGAAATTCCCCAAAGGAAAAGGCAGCCCCCCACATATAATGACTGTGAGTAAGATGAAAAGACAAAACGTAGGGATGAAATAGATTCAGCAAAGTGGGGCCCGATATGCTAGGACAGAGCGAGGACAGTAAAGCGAACTTTGCAGTCTACAAAAAACCCTAAAGCAAAACCACGCAAAGGGGGCAAAAAAAAACCCACCGTGCCGAACTAACGGCACGGCGGTACACCCTTTGCGTCTCAGAGCTTCCAGCAAAACAAAAGACAAGCTGGACAGAAAAAAAGCAACAAAAAAGCAAAAAGCACTTAGCTATACAGAGCAGCAGGTCACAGGAACAATCAGAAGAAGCTCAGATCCAACACTGAAACATTGACAAGGAGCAAGGATAGCAGCATCAGGCGGAGTTAAGTAATGAAGCAGTTAACGAGCTCACCAGAACACCTGAGGGAGGAAGCTCAGAAGCTGCAGTACCACTTGTGACCACAGGAGTGAATTCAGCCACAGAATTCACAACAGTCCAGGCCTCTCCGTGGATAGGGCCTCATGACGTTCCTCGATAATTGAAACGCCTCATCTGCTACCATCATGTAAGGCACCGCATCCAAATTAGCCCCTGGTAGGTGACTTGGGGGTGGGAGATCCAAATTATTGTTGCGCCGCCGCCGACCCATAATGGAAGAACTGAAGACTCTAGAGTCTCCAGTTCTCCCATAGGCCCCAATATCTACAATTATAAACCTGTAGTTGCTGTTGACCAGGGCCAACCGCACTACAGAGAAAAACTGTTTATAATTATAGAATTGGGTCCCTGAATCTGGTGGCTTACGCACACGGATGTGCTTTCTGTCCAGAGCACCAATACAGTGCGGAAACTGGCAGGTGTCCTGAAATCCTTAGGCAATACGTAACCAGTCTGCCATTTTAGGCTCAGGCACCACCTTTTGATGGAATTTTCTCCAGATTTCTGAACATGTATCCCGCACAATTCCAGAAATTGTGGATTTGCCCAGTAAAAACTCTAAATGCAGTGCCGCATATGATAGGCCAGTGGCAAGGAATCTAAAAGAAAACAGAGTATGTTTTAAAAAATTCAAAATGGAACTCATTACAGTATTATATGAGCAAAAACTAAGATTAGATAACTAAGAAGTCATGTTTAATCAAACATTAAGGACATGCGATGGCTTTGATGTTCTATAAACTAAAATATTATAAAAGCACAAACGATGTTGAAGCTACTTAATGATATAATTATAAAAAAGGGTAAGACCATGAAAGTAAAAACATTTCTAAAAAGAGGATTTATACATACCGTAAAGTAAGGATAAGGCGCTCCTCTGCAGAAATAGATTTGCCCATCCTGGTGTGCTTCTTGGTGATCCCTGGTCACAAAATCTCCAACAAAGTATGAAACGTTTGAATCCTCATCCGATAGTTGAAGAACTTGTCCGGATTTGTCCTCAGAGCAGCATACAGGTGATTGAAATGGCCTTTATTGATCCGCTGCTTCAAAGGTATGTACCCACATCCCTCTCCGCCTCCTCAGATCTACAATAACTGGGTATTGCTCCCCAAAATGTTGAGAAAGTACCCAGTTGTAAAGCGCACGCTCTGTGGTGTTAAAAGTCAGTAGATCAGACATGTTGCTCAGCAAGAAGAAATCCACCAACACAAGCAGGGACTGTACTGCATAGATTGGTGAGTGCCACCTGTTTTAGGGCCATTAAATAGTGTTCTTGATGATGATTTAAATTATTTTCAGGTAAAAAAATGTTATATGTCCATTTTGCAAGCCTGCGAGAAAATCTCGCCATACGGATGTCACACGGATAATTTGATGCGAGGAAATCGCATCCTCACACTGCACACGGATCACTGTTTTGGAAACATTTGTGCGATTTTCGTCCGTGTAAAACGGACCGTATTTTTATACGTTGTGTGTGTCCCCGGCCTAATGCAGATTCCCCAAATTTCGACTGCCAGTGTTGTGTGACTAATGTGCAGAGAGTGTGTGCCTTACAGAGACCACTGGCAGAGACCAATCGGCATAAAGTGGACAGAGAAAAGCAGATTGCCATTTTTGAATCACAACTGCTGAAAATAAAAAATCATTGTGTTGCTATGGAAGCACAGCTGATTCAGTCTGGGGCTGAGATCAAAGCTGTGAAGGAAATGGCAGCAGCTAGTGATGCCATTATTAATCAGTGCAGTGTGGAGCTGGATACTAGTTCCCAACTAATTACTAGTCTGAAAAATATCATCAATGATTTTTAAAATGTGGTGCCGACCTTCTCTTTGTCTCTGAACACAAGGTCAGATCCCCGACCAATTGTGCCCTCTGCAAGGCAAAAAGGGGGAGTGATGGAAAAGGTGAGGGATCAAATATTTTGTCAAATTTTGATCCAATAAAAAAATATAATGACAGGTATGTGCTGTCTAAATTACAAAGAAAGTTCAAACGTGACATTGTTAAGAGTGCATCCTTATTAATGGAACAGTGTAAAAGTTCCAGACAGAAGGAAGTATGTTCTGTCCGGGCCCCTAAATCAGGCATGGCATGTGTTAGATGCTATGCCTGTGCTGGCTCCAGCCATATTGCCAGGTACTGCAAATGGCCGGGTACAATGAGGGAGAGAAAATATCATTCTGTGAAATGTTTTAAATGTGGTCACTTTGGAGATATTGCAAGGAACTGTTACTGCAAAGTAATTGTGAGGGGCCTAGCAATATTGTTAAAGGGAACCTGTCACCCCATTTTTTCAGATTGAGCTATAAATACTGTTAAATAGGGCCTGCGCTGTGCGTTACTATAGTGTATGTAGTGTACCCTGATTCCCTATGTATGCTGAGAAATACATTACCAAAGTCGCCGTTTTCGCCTGTCAATCAGGCTGGTCAGGTCGGGTGGGCGTGTTCACAGCGCTCTTTTCTTCCCCAGCTTTCCGTTGGTGGCGTAGTGGTGTGCGCATGTCCAATTTCCGAATTCCCTGCGCCCACGTGAAGACACAGCGCGCGATCTGCGCTGTCATCCCTTTCATCGGTGGGGGCGGCCATCTTCCTGGGGCCGCGCGTGCGCAGATGGAGTGCTCTGCTGCACGGGGCTTCAGGAAAATGGCCGCGGGATGCCGCGCGTGCGCACAAGAGATCGCGGCGGCCATTTTCCCAAAGCCGAGATGCAAACTCGGCTTTGGGAAAATGGCCGCCGCGATCTCTTGTGCGCACGCGCGGCATCCCGCGGCCATTTTCCTGAAGCCCCGTGCAGCAGAGCACTCCATCTGCGCACGCGCGGCCCCAGGAAGATGGCCGCCCCCACCGATGAAAGAGATGACAGCGCAGATCGCGCGCTGTGTCTTCACGTGGGCGCAGGGAATTCGGAAATTGGACATGCGCACACCACTACGCCACCAACGGAAAGCTGGGGAAGAAAAGAGCGCTGTGAACATGCCCACCCGACCTGACCAGCCTGATTGACAGGCGAAAACGGCGACTTTGGTAATGTATTTCTCAGCATACATGGGGAATCAGGGTACACTACATACACTATAGTAACGCACAGCGCAGGCCCTATTTAACAGTATTTATAGCTCAATCTGAAAAAACGGGGTGACAGGTTCCCTTTAAGGAGCACAGGCTTTTTCACAGACATAATGGCATTTTCTCTCAGTCTGTGCCGAGCCATGTGCAAACTCCTCAAAATGGCCGATTACAACCAGGGAAGCTAGTGAAGCCTTGATGTAAACTCAGTTTATAAGAGTTTCTATCTGGCCTCTAGTCTTTCTGATTGTTTGTTTTGCTTTAGTTTCTTTTACTCTTCTATTTGCTAAGTTTGCTCTTTTGTAAGTGAAATGTATTGTTAAGGCCCCTTCACATTAAGCGATGCTGCAGCGATACCGACAACGATCCGGATCGCTGCAGCGTCGCTGTTTGGTCACTGGAGAGCTGTCACACAGACAGCTCTCCAGCGACCAACGATCCCGAAGTCCCCGGGTAACCAGGGTAAACATCGGGTTACTAAGCGCAGGGCCGCGCTTAGTAACCCGATGTTTACCCTGGTTACCAGCGTAAAAAAAAACAAACAGTACATACTTACCTACCGCTGTCTGTCCCCGGCGCTCTGCTTCTCTGCACTCCTCCTGTACTGGCTGTGAGCACAGCGGCCGGAAAGCAGAGCGGTGACATCACCGCTCTGCTTTCCAGCTGACCGACGCTCACAGCCAGTACAGGAGGAGTGCAGAGCACAGCGCTGGGGACAGACAGCGGTAGGTAAGTATGTACTGTTTGTTTTTTTTTACTTTTACGCTGGTAACCAGGGTAAACATCGGGTTACTAAGCGCGGCCCTGCGCTTAGTTACCCGATGTTTACCCTGGTTACCAGTGAAGACATCGCTGGATCAGTGTCACACACGCCGATCCAGCGATGTCCACGGGAGATCCAGCGACAAAATAAAGTTCTGGACTTTATTCAGCGACCAACGATCTCCCAGCAGGGGCCTGATCGTTGGTCGCTGTCAAACATAACGATTTCCTTAACGATATCGTTGCTACGTCACAAAAAGCAACGATATCGTTAACGATATCGTTATGTGTGAAGGTACCTTTAGACCAGTGAGGACCAGGCAGGAGGCAGTAGGGTCTTATCTGAGGTTCATTGTGATTGCAATGATAACAGGATTTGTAAAGGCCCCGTCACACATAGCGACGCTGCAGCGATACCGACAACGATCCGGATCGCTGCAGCGTCGCTGTTTGGTCGCTGGAGAGCTGTCACACAGACAGCTCTCCAGCGACCAACGATCCCGAGGTCCCCGGTAACCAGGGTAAACATCTGGTAACTAAGCGCAGGGCCGCGCTTAGTAACCCGATGTTTACCCTGGTTACCATCGTTAAAGTAAAAAAAACAAACGCTACATACTTACCTACCGCTGTCTGTCCCCGGCGCTCTGCTTCTCTGGTCTGGCTGTGAGCACAGCGGCCGGAAAGCAGATCGGTGATGTCACCGCTCTGCTTTCCGGCTGACCGGCGCTCACAGCCAGACCAGAGAAGCAGAGCGCCGGGGACAGACAGCGGTAGGTAAGTATGTAGCGTTTGTTTTTTTTACTTTAACGATGGTAACCAGGGTAAACATCGGGTTACTAAGCGTGGCCCTGCGCTTAGTTACCCGATGTTTACCCTGGTTACCAGCGAAGACATCGCTGAATCGGCGTCACACACGCCGATTCAGCGATGTCAGCGGGACCTCAACGATCAAAAAATGGCCCAGGCCATTCCGACACGACCAGCGATCTCACAGCAGGGGCCTGATCGCTGGAACGTGTCACACATAGCGAGATCGCTACTGAGATCGCTGTTGCGTCACAAAACTTGTGACTCAGCAGCGATCTCGCTAGCGATCTCGCTATGTGTGACGGGGCTTTTAGTTGTTGGTTGTTTGCTGTTTTCTATCAGACCCCCTGTGAAGTAAATGAGGTTTATTTACTGGTACTTGTTTTTTTTTAGCTCCAGTTTTCCATAGAATTCATAATGATAAGAGTAACACAGATCGCAGGATAATAGAGTCACATCCATGCATTCTCTGATTTGTTGCTTGAACTAAAGGTACCGTCACGTCACACTTAGCGATGCTGCAGCGATACCGACAACGATCCGGATCGCTGCAGCGTCGCTGTTTGGTCGCTGGAGAGCTGTCACACAGACAGCTCTCCAGCGACCAACGATGCCGGTAACCAGGGTAGACATCGGGTTACTAAGCGCAGGGCCGCGCTTAGTAACCCGATGTTTACCCTGGTTACCATCGTTAAAGTAAAAAAAAACAACCACTACATACTTACCTACCGCTGTCTGTCCCCGGCGCTGTGCTTCTCTGCTCTGGCTGTGAGCACAGCGGCCGGAAAGCAGAGCGGTGACGTCACCGCTGTGCTTTCCGGCTGCTCGGCGCTGTGCTTCTCTGCTCTGGCTGTGAGCGCCGGGCAGCCGGAAAGCACAGCGGTGACGTCACCGCTCTGCTTTCCGGCCGCTGTGCTCACAGCCAGAGCAGAGAAGCACAGCGCGGGGGACAGACAGCGGTAGGTAAGTATGTAGTGGTTGTTTTTTTTTACTTTAACGATGGTAACCAGGGTAAACATCGGGTTACTAAGCGCGGCCCTGCGCTTAGTAACCCGATGTTTACCCTGGTTACCAGCGCAGACATCACTGAATCGGCGTCACACACGCCGATCCAGCGATGTCAGCGGGAGTCCAGCGACGAAACAAAGTTCTGGACTTTCTTCCCCGACCAGCGATATCACAGCAGGGGCCTGATCGCTGCTGCCTGTCACACTGGACGATATCGCTAGCCAGGACGCTGCAACGTCACGGATCGCTAGCGATATCGTCCAATGTGACGGTACCTTAAGATAGGTAGGGAGGTGTGTGTTCACCTAGGCCTTGAAGTTCAGCTGTAAAATTGACTTTGCTTGTTTGCTTTCCTGTCCATCTTAGATAGGATAAAGGTTGTTGTTACGTGAACTAAGACAGGTGGAGAAGCGTGGACAGATAACGGATGTACACGTTGGATTGCCATGCTATACTCTGTGCTTAGACCTTGAAGTTTGGACGGATAACATGGTTTTGTTTAAGACCTGATGCAGGATACAACTAAAGTCAGTGTACCTTAGTTTACCGTTTAGTTTTCCTAGGGTGTTAAGTAGATGCGAGGGTTGTATGTTACTCTTTTGAATTGTGGAAACATGGTAGGGGGGTCTGAATAGGAAACAGAGGCAATTGACTAGGATCATGCTATAAGAAAATTGCATTCATTTTGTGGGGTTCAGGAGAGTTGACGCATTAGCTAATTACTGGGCAGCTCAAGAAAGGTTAACAGGGGAGGTCACCCTGAAGTAAAAGTATAAAGAATGAGTGAGTTTGGGGGGACAGGGAAGCATTAAATAAGGATGTTTATTAACTGCAGTGGAAGATTTCCCAGAGCGTATTGTTCCTTTTGTCCCATTTTAGGTATCTATGTAGAAGAGCACATATCATTTCAGAGAAGAAGTCTTGACCTTTGCTCAGATGTCTCTGAGACACTCCAGAACACCCCTCTTACGTTTGGTGCTGAGCTGAAACATCTCATCTCAGATTTCAGCCATGAGGAGGAGACTGTAATAAAATCCAACGACACTTCATCCTGTCACTTTCCTCCTGGTCATTATTTTATATATATTGGACTGTCTATGATCTGCAGGAGGACCAAAAGACTGGACACCCAACTGCACGGAAGTCAGGCTGAGCACCATTAACTCAGCTGGTGAAGGGTGTTAAGTACATAAGAAAAATCCAGTCCTTTACCCCGAATCCAATTATATATATATATATATATATATATATATATATATATACACATACAGTTAGGTCCATATATATTTGGACAGAGACAACATTTTTCTAATTTTAGTAATAGACATTACCACAATGAATTTTAAACAAAACAATTCAGATGCAGTTGAAGTTCAGACTTTCAGCTTTCATTTGAGGGTATCCACATTACAATTGGATGAAGGGTTTAGGAGTTTCAGCTCCTTAACATGTGCCACCGTGTTTTAAAAGGGACCAAAAGTAATTGGACAATTGACTCCAAGGCTATTTCATGGACAGGTGTGGGCAATCCCTTCGTTATGTCATTCTCAGTTAAGCAAATAAAAGGCCTGGAGTTGATTTGAGCTGTGGTGCTTGCATTTGGAATGTTTTGTTGTGAAGTAAACATGCAGTCTAAGGAGCTCTCCATGCAGGTGAAACAATCCATCCTTAAGCTGCGAAAACAGAAAAAACCCATCCGAGAAATTGCTACAATATTAGGAGTGGCGAAATTTACAGTTTGGTACATCCTGAGAAAGAAAGAAAGCACTGGTGAACTCATCAATGCAAAAAGACCTGGGCGCCCACGGAAGACAACAGTGGTGGATGATCGCAGAATAATCTCCATGGTGAAGAGAAACCCCTTCACAACAGCCAACCAAGTGAACAACACTCTCCAGGAGGTCGGCTGTTATGATAAGGTAATTCAGTACCACAATGGACATAGAGGTCACAGGACAGAGGACACAGAGCACATACAGTGACCTGACAATAACCCAAAAACATAGAACGAGCTCTGAGACGTGGGAACTCTGCTGACCGCAATCCCTAATCCTCTCCAACCACACTAGAGGCAGCCGTGGATTGCGCCTAACGCTCCCTATGCAACTCGGCACAGCCTGAGAAACTAGCTAGCCTGAAGATAGAAAATAAGCCTACCTTGCCTCAGAGAAATACCCCAAAGGAAAAGGCAGCCCCCACATATAATGACTGTGAGTTAAGATGAAAAGGCAAACGTAGAGATGAAATAGATTTAGCAAAGTCAGGCCCGACTTTCTGAACAGAGCGAGGATAGGAAAGGAAACTTTGCGGTCAACACAAAACCCTACAAAAAACCACGCAAAGGGGGCAAAAAGACCCTCCGTACCGAACTAACGGCACGGAGGTACACCCTCTGCGTCCCAGAGCTTCCAGCAAGCAAGAAAAAACAAATTGACAAGCTGGACAGAAAAAAACAGCAAACAAAATAGCAAAGCAGAACTTAGCTATGCAGAGCAGCAGGCCACAGGAACGATCCAGGAGGAAACAGGTCCAATACTAGAACATTGACTGGAGGCCAGGATCAAAGCACTAGGTGGAGTTAAATAGAGCAGCACCTAACGACATCACCACATCACCTGAGGAAGGAAACTCAGAAGCCGCAGTACCACTCTCCTCCACCAACGGAAGCTCACAGAGAGAATCAGCCGAAGTACCACTTGTGACCACAGGAGGGAGCTCTGCCACAGAATTCACAACAGTCGGCGTATCAATATCCAAATCTACCATAAAGAGAAGACTGCATGAAGGTAAATACAGAGGGTTCACTGCACGGTGTAAGCCACTCATAAGCATCAAGAATAAAAAGGCTAGACTGGACTTTGCTAAAAAAAATCTAAAAACGCCAGCACATTTATGGAAGAACATTCTATGGACAGACGAAACCAAGATCAACCTCTACCAGAATGATGGAAAGAGAAAAGTATGGCGAAGGCGTGGTACAGCTCATGATCCAAAGCATACCACATCATCTGTAAAACATGGCGGAGGCAGTGTGATGGCTTGGGCATGCATGGCGGCCAGTGGCACTGGGTCACTAGTGTTTATTGATGATGTGACACAGGACAGAAGCAGCCGAGTGAATTCTGAGGTATTCAGAGACATACTGTGTGCTCAGATCCAGCCAAATGCAGCCAAACTGATTGGTTGTCGTTTCATACTACAGATGGACAATGACCCAAAACATAAAGCCAAAGCAACCCAGGAGTTTATTAAAGCAAAGAAGTGGAATATTCTTGAATGGGCAAGTCAATCACCTGATCTCAACCCAATTGAGCATGCATTTCACTTGTTAAAGACTAAACTTAAGACAGAAAGGCCCACAAACAAACAGCAACTGAAAACCACCGCAGTAAAGGCCTGGCAGAGCATCAAAAAGGAGGAAACACAGCGTCTGGTGATGTCCATGAGTTCAAGACTTCAGGCAGTCATTGCCAACAAAGGGTTTTCCACCAAGTACTAGAAATGAACATTTTATTTAAAATTATTGAATCTGTCCAATTTATTTTGGTCCCTTTAAAAACAGGGTGGCACATGTTAAGGAGCTGAAACTCCTAAACCCTTCATCCAATTTTAATGTGGATACCCTCAAATGAAAGCTGAAAGTCTGAACTTCATCTGCATCTGAATTGTTTTGTTTAAAATTAATTGTGGTAATGTCTATAACTAAAATTAGAAAAATGTTGTCTCTGTCCAAATATATATGGACCTAACTGTATATATATATATATTTATATATATGTGTGTATATATATATATATATACACTAGCTGAAGAGCCCGGCGTTGCCTGGGCATAGTAAATATCTGTGGTTAGTTATAGCACCTCACTTCTCTTATTTTCCCATCACACCTCTCATTTTCCCCATCACATCTTACATTTTCCCCCTCACATCTCTCATTTTCTCCCTCACACCTCTCATTTTCCCCCTCACTCGTCTTATTTTCCCCCTCACATTTTCCCCTTCACTCCTCTAATTCCCCCCTAACACTTGTCATTTCGACCTCACATCTGTAATTTTCCGATCACTCCACTATTTTCCCTCACTCCTCTGATTTTGCACTCACACCTCTCATTTTCACCTCAGTATATACATGTTTGTCATTTCCCTTATATATAGTATACACCTGTATGTCATCTCCTGTATATAGTATATACCTGTATGTCATCTCCCCTGTATATAGTATATACCTGTGTGTCATCTCCCCTGTATATAGTATATATCTGTGTGTCATCTCCTCCTGTATATATTATATACCTGTTTGTCATCTCCTCCTATATATAGCATATACCTGTATGTCATCTCCTCCTGTATATACTATATACCTGTAGGTCATCTGCTCCTGTATATAGTATATACCTGTGTGTCATCTCCTCCTGAATATAGTATATACCTGTATGTCATCTCCTCCTGTATATAGTATGTACCTGTATGTCATCTCCTCCTCTATATAGTATATACCTGTGTGTCATCTCACCGTACATAGTATATATCTGTATGTCATCTCCTCCTGTATTAGACCTCGTTCACACGTTATTTGGTCAGTATTTTTACCTCAGTATTTGTAAGCTAAATTGGCAGCCTGATAAATCCCCAGCCAACAGGAAGCCCTCCCCCCCCGGCAGTACATATTAGCTCACACATACACATAATAGACAGGTCATGTGACTGACAGCTACTGTATTTCCCATATGGTACATTTGTTGCTCTTGTAGTTTGTCTGCTTATTAATCAGATTTTTATTTTTGAAGGATAATACCAGACTTGTGTGTGTTTTAGAGCGAGTTTCGTATGTCAAGTTGTGTGTGTTGAGTTGCATGTGGCTACATACATGTAGCGACTTTTGTGAGATGAGTTTTGTGTGGCGACATGCATGTAGCAACTTTTTGTGCGTCGAGTTGCATGTGACAGGTTAGTGTAGCAAGTTGTGTGCAGCAAGTTTTGCGCATGGCGAGTTTTGTGCATGGCGAGTTTTATGTGTGGTGCCTTTTGAGTATGTGCAAGTTTTGTCTGAGGCAACTTTTGCATGTGTTGCAACTTTTGTGCATGTGGCAATTTTTCCGTGTGTGGCGAGTTTTCCATGAGGTGAGTTTTGCACATGTGGCGAGTTTTGCGTGAGCCTAGTTTTGCATGTGGTGAGTTTTGAGCGGCGAGTTTTGTTTCGACTTTTATGTGGCGAGGTTGGTGTATGTGTGGTGAAATGTGTGCTGAGGGTGGTATATGTGTTCAAGCACGTGGTAGTGTGTGGCGCATTTTGTGTGTGTGTTCATATCCCCGTGTGTGGTGAGTATCCAATGTCGGGGCCCCACCTTAGCAACTGTACGGTATATACTCTTTGGCGCCATCGCTCTCACTCTTTAAGTCCCCCTTCTTCACATCTGGCAGCTGTCAATTTGCCTCCAACACTTTTCCTTTCACTTTTCCCCATTATGTAGATAGGGGAAAAATAGTTTGGTGAATTGGAAAGCGCGGAGTTAAAATTTCACCTCATAACATAGCCTATGACGCTCTCAGGGTCCAGACGTGTGACTGTGCAAAATTTTGTTTCTGTAGCTGTGACGCCTCCAACACTTTTCCATTCACTTTTTTCCCCATTATGTAGATAGGGGCAAAATAGTTTGGTGAATTGGAAAGCGCGGGGTTAAAATTTCACCTCACAACGTAGCCTATGACGCTCTCGGGGTCCAGACGTGTGACTGTGCAAAATTTTGTTTCTGTAGCTGTGATGCCTCCAACACTTTTCCTTTCACTTTTTTCCCCATTATGTAGATAGGGGCAAAATTGTTTGGTGAATTGGAAAGCGCGGGGTTAAAATTTCACCTCACAACGTAGCCTATGACGCTCTCGGAGTCCAGATGTGTGACTGTGCAAAATTTTGTTGCTGTAGCTGCGACGCTTCCAACACTTTTCCTTTCACCTTTTTCCCCATTATGTAGATAGGGGCAAAATTGTTTGGTGAATTGGAACGCGCGGGGTTAAAATTTCGCCTCACAACATAGCCTATGACGCTCTCGGGGTCCAGACGTGTGACTGTGCAAAATTTTGTGGCTGTAGCTGCGACGGTGCAGATGCCAATCCCGGACATACACACATAGACACACACACACATTCAGCTTTATATAGTAGATATATATATATATATATATATATATATATATATATATATATATATATATATATATATATATATATTAATGATGGTATATTAATTGCCATGTTGCTGTGCAGTAATTCCATATCTGTGCATATAGACACCCTTAGGTGTAAGTTCAGGACTACCTGTACATTGACATACTCAGTAAGTGTGTTCATGTGAAGGTGATCATGCATTTACAGCCAGTAGATAACTCCAACTGTACGTGGATCAGTGATCTTCCAACTGTACGTGGATCAGTGATCTTCATGTGCATTATGGATCAGTAGCAGCCATGTTATATTAGCTTAAGCCTCTTTATGCATTATGGAATTGTAATATGTGTTTTGTGTGAATGGGGAAATAGAGTGAGGTTCTCTAGGGAAAGGTCCCCACAGCTTCTAAGTTATTTGCCACTTTAACCCTAGCAATGGTGAAGTTCTTAAGGGATGGATTGAATGTCCGTTAGAATTAGACGGTGTTCTTCCTGCAGTCTACTTAGGTATTGTGACATCACTCCCTACTCCAGAAATTCTGACCTGCCTAATAAAGATCTGCGTATCTATCTATGGAGGAACCTCATCAACTATCTTCAATCAAGAATAAAGGAGAAGTGCCAGATGGCAGTCGTGTCTGATGCATGTTTGATGAAAGTTAAGTGGTGCCTGATGGAAGTCGTGCCTGATGGAAGTTGTGCCTGATGGAAGCCGTGCCTGATGGAAGTCGTGCCTGATGGAAGTCGTGCCTCCGCTACAAAAATGCCATGAGGCCCATCTACAGACTATGACACCCAATAGTCTCATCAAGCCAGATATACTCAAAATAGAGTAACGTGAAGTCTGGCAGGGTGAAGGGTATACATAGCATGATGCTGGCTGACCTCTGGACTGTAAGGGTGAAGCCATTCCAGAGTCTGACCAGTAAGACGACATTGGGATAGGTCAACACCTGAAGACCGGTAACGACATGACCACGGAGATTATACATAGCAAAAAGACTTTGATAACAAAAGACTTTGATTTTGACAGCAAAAAGACTTTGATTAAGATCCAAGAAAGAAGAAGAAGGTGTACTCTGTGGATAGAGATGTGGGTTACGGTGAACAGCAGGGAGAGGCTGATGGCCATTTGGATGATGTCTATGTGCCTAAGTACAGAATTATGCTTCATTCCATCCTGAACTGTCACTAGTTATAAATGGGGTTGAGTAAGCAAAAAAAACCTCAGCACAAAACGTACCTCAAATTTCATTGTTGTGTTCGACAACAGGGGAAATGTAGAAGTGAAGTGCTCCAAAATATGTATCTTTATGTAGAGATGTGTTTAGTGATATATAATTCCCCCACATGTGCTTAGTAGCCCCTCCTCAAGCTGGTATATCAGGTTTCATTTAGGACTTAGGGAATGTACCTTTGCCAGTGGACAATAGATTTGTGACTTCATCCTCACACATCTGGGGCTGGACACACCTCTTCTAGAAGGACATAAAAAGGCACAAGACACATGTGCTCTGCCTCTTTTGCTGTGCCTGCATGCTGGAATGATCATGGATCCACATGGTGGTTGAGTATATCTGTATCCATTTTCTTACTAGGCCCTGTAGCATCTTAGGCCTTAGGGTTAGTAAGCTATAGATGGGAGGGCTGATATTGCATGTGTGATTTGGGCAATCGGGCAGTTAACTGTGGGTTTTTATATTGTGGTGATATTGTTGTGATATTACTGGAGAATTGTTGGTTATTACTGTGTGATACTGTTGGGATATCACTGTATACTGTAGTGATATTACTGTATTAGACTTGTAATATCTATATCTATATCTATTTCTATATATCTTTTTTTTTTCTTTTTATAGTCGCCAGCCCAGCTTGGGTATAAATATATATGTATGTTGTAGACTGCAGACTTGTGTGTGTAATAAATACTGTTATGAACAGGTAATTCAGAACCACAATGGACATTGAAGTTCAGAGCACACAAAGTGACCTGACAAATACCAAAAACAAAGGACGAGCTCTGAGACGTGGAAACTCTGCTGACCGCAATCCCTAATCCTAACACACCACACTAGAGGTAGCCGTGGATTGCGCCTAACGCTCCCTATGCAACTCGGCACAGCCTGAGAAACTAACTGGCCCTGAAGATAGAAAAATAAGCCTTCCTTGCCTCAGAGAAATTCCCCAAAGGAAAAGGCAGCCCCCCACATATAATGACTGTGAGTAAGATGAAAATACAAACACAGAGATGAAATAGATTTAGCAAAGTGAGGCCCGACTTACTGAATAGACCGAGGATAGGAAAGATAGCTTTGCGGTCAACACAAAAACCTACAAACAACCACGCAGAGGGGCAAAAAGACCCTCCGCACCGACTAACGGTACGGAGGTGCTCCCTCTGCGTCTCAGAGCTTCCAGCAAGCAAGAAAAACCAATATAGCAAGCTGGACAGAAAAAATAGCAAACAAAAAATAACACAAGCAAAACTTAGCTTATGCAGGATAGACAGGCCACAGGAACGATCCAGGAGGAAGCAAGACCAATACTAGAACATTGACTGGAGGCCAGGATCAAAGCACCAGGTGGAGTTAAATAGAGCAGCACCTAACGACTTAACCTCATCACCTGAGGAAGGAAACTCAGAAGCCGCAGTACCACTCTCATCCACAGGAGGGAGCTTGGCCACAGAATTCACAACAGTACCCCCCCTTTGAGGAGGGGTCACCGAACCCTCACCAGAGCCCCCAGGCCGACCAGGATGAGCCACATGAAAGGCACGAACCAGATCGGCAGCATAGAAATCAGAGGCAAAGACCCAGGAATTATCTTCCTGACCATAACCTTTCCACTTAACCAGATACTGGAGTTTCCGTCTCGAAACACGAGAATCCAAAATCTTCTCCACTATATACTCCAATTCCCCTTCAACCAAAACCGGAGCAGGAGGATCAATAGATGGAAACACAGGTGCCACGTATCTCCGCAACAATGACCTATGGAACACGTTATGGATGGAAAAAGAAGCTGGAAGAGTCAAACGAAAAGACACAGGATTAAGAACCTCAGAAATCCTATATGGACCAATGAAACGAGGCTTAAATTTAGGAGAGGAAACCTTCATAGGAACATAACGAGATGACAACCAAACCAAATCCCCAACACGAAGTCGGGGACCCACACAGCGCCTGCGGTTAGCGAAACGTTGAGCCTTCTCCTGGGACAAAGTCAGATTGTCCACTACATGAGTCCAAATCTGCTGCAACCTATCCACCACAGTATCCACACCAGGACAGTCCGAAGACTCAACCTGCCCTGAAGAGAAACGAGGGTGGAACTCAGAATTGCAGAAAAACGGCGAAACCAAAGTAGCCGAGCTGGCCCGATTATTAAGAGCGAACTCAGCCAAAGGCAAAAAGGACACCCAATCATCCTGATCAGCAGAAACAAAACATCTCAGATATGTTTCCAAGGTCTGATTGGTTCGTTCAGTCTGGCCATTTGTCTGAGGATGGAAAGGCGAGGAAAAAGACAAATCAATGCCCATCCTAGCACAAAAGGCTAGCCAAAACCTCGAAACAAACTGGGAACCTCTGTCAGAAACGATGTTCTCTGGAATGGCATGTAAACGAACCACATGCTGGAAAAACAACGGCACCAAATCAGAGGAGGAAGGCAATTTAGACAAGGGAACCAAATGGACCATCTTAGAGAAGCGATCACAAACCACCCAAATGACCGACATTCTTTGAGAGACGGGGAGATCCGAAATAAAATCCATAGAAATATGTGTCCAAGGCCTCTTCGGGACCGGCAAGGGCAAAAGCAACCCACTGGCACGAGAACAGCAGGGCTTAGCCCGAGCACAAATCCCACAGGACTGCACAAAAGAACGCACATCCCGTGACAGAGACGGCCACCAAAAGGATCTAGCCACCAAATCTCTGGTACCAAAGATTCCAGGATGACCAGCCAACACCAAACAATGAACCTCAGAGATAACTTTATTCGTCCACCTATCAGGGACAAACAGTTTCTCCGCTGGGCAACGGTCAGGTTTATTAGCCTGAAATTTTTGCAGCACCCGCTGCAAATCAGGGGAGATGGCAGACAAAATTACCCCCTCTTTGAGAATACCCGCCGGCTTAGGCAAACCCGGAGAATCGGGCACAAAACTCCTAGACAGGGCATCCGCCTTCACATTTTTAGAGCCCGGAAGGTACGAAACCACAAAGTCAAAACGGGAGAAAAACAGCGACCAACGAGCCTGTCTAGGATTCAACCGTTTGGCAGACTCGAGATAAGTCAAGTTTTTGTGATCAGTCAAGACCACCACGCGATGCTTAGCTCCTTCAAGCCAATGACGCCACTCCTCGAATGCCCACTTCATGGCTAGCAACTCTCGATTGCCAACATCATAATTTCGCTCAGCAGGCGAAAATTTCCTGGAAAAGAAGGCGCATGGTTTCATCACCGAGCAATCAGAACTTCTCTGCGACAAAACAGCCCCTGCTCCAATTTCAGAAGCATCAACCTCGACCTGGAACGGAAGCGAAACATCTGGTTGGCACAACACAGGGGCAGAAGAAAAACGACCCTTCAACTCCTGAAAAGCTTCCACAGCAGCAGAAGACCAATTGACCACATCAGCACCCTTCTTGGTTAAATCAGTCAACGGTTTAGCAATGCTAGAAAAATTAGCGATGAAGCGACGATAAAAATTAGCAAAGCCCAGGAACTTCTGCAGACTCTTCAGAGATGTTGGCTGAGTCCAATCATAAATACCCTGAACTTTAACAGGGTCCATCTCGATAGTAGAAGGAGAAAAAATGAACCCCAAAAATGAAATCTTCTGAACACCAAAAAGACACTTTGACCCCTTCACAAACAAAGAATTAGCACGCAGGACCTGGAACACCATTCTGACCTGCTTCACATGAGACTCCCAATCATCCGAGAAGACCAAAATATCATCCAAGTATACAATCAGGAATTTATCCAGGTACTCTCGGAAGATGTCATGCATAAAGGACTGAAACACTGATGGAGCATTAGAAAGTCCGAATGGCATAACCAGGTACTCAAAATGGCCTTCGGGCATATTAAATGCTGTTTTCCATTCATCGCCCCGTTTAATACGCACAAGATTATACGCACCACGAAGATCTATCTTGGTAAACCAACTAGCCCCCTTAATCCGAGCAAACAAATCAGACAGCAGCGGCAAGGGGTACTAAAATTTGACCGTAATTTTATTTAGAAGGTGGTAATCAATACAAGGTCTCAGCGAACCATCCTTCTTGGCCACAAAAAAGAACCCCGCTCCCAATGGCGACGATGACGGGCGAATATGACCCTTCTCCAAAGACTCCTTCACGTAACTCCACATAGCGGCGTGCTCAGGTACAGATAAATTAAACAGTCGACCCTTAGGAAACTTACTACCAGGAATCAAATCGATAGCACAATCACAATCCCTATGCGGAGGTAGGGCATTGGACTTGGGCTCATCGAATACATCCCGGTAATCAGACAAGAACTCTGGGACCTCAGAAGGGGTGGATGATGAGATAGACAGAAATGGAACATCACCATGTACCCCCTGACAACCCCAGCTGGACACAGACATTGATTTCCAAACTAATACTGGGTTATGGACTTGTAGCCATGGCAACCCCAACACGACCACATCATGCAGATTATGCAACACCAGAAAGCGAATATCCTCCTGGTGCGCAGGAGCCATGCACATGGTCAGCTGGGTCCAATACTGAGGCTTATTCTTGGCCAAAGGCGTAGCATCAATTCCTCTCAATGGAATAGGACACTGCAAGGGCTCCAAGACAAACCCACAGCGCCTAGCAAACTCCAAGTCCATCAAATTCAGGGCAGCGCCTGAATCCACAAATGCCATGACAGAATAGGAAGACAAAGAGCAGATCAAAGTAACGGACAAAAGAAATTTCGACTGTACCGTACCAATGGTGGCAGACCTAGCGAACCGCTTAGTGCGCTTAGGACAATCGGAGATAGCATGAGTGGAATCACCACAGTAGAAACACAGCCCATTCTGACGTCTGTGTTCCTGCCTTTCAGCTCTGGTCAAAGTCCTATCGCACTGCATAGGCTCAGGTTCATGCTCAGATAATACCGCCAAATGGTGCACAGATTTACGCTCGCGCAACCGTCGACCGATCTGAATGGCCAAAGACATAGACTCATTCAGACCAGCAGGCATAGGAAATCCCACCATGACATCCTTAAGGGCTTCAGAGAGACCCTTTCTGAAAATAGCTGCCAGCGCACATTCATTCCATTGAGTGAGCACGGACCACTTTCTAAACTTCCGACAATAAATCTCTATCTCATCCTGACCCTGACACAGAGCCAGCAAATTTTTCTCTGCCTGATCCACTGAATTAGGTTCGTCGTACAGCAATCCGAGCGCCAGAAAAAACGCATCAATATTACATAATGCAGGATCTCCTGGCGCAAGGGAAAATGCCCAGTCTTGAGGGTCGCCACGTAATAAAGAAATAATGATCTTAACTTGTTGAACTGGGTCACCAGAGGAGCGGGGTTTCAAAGCCAGAAATAGTTTACAATTATTTTTAAAATTCAAAAACTTAGCTCTATCTCCAGAAAACAACTCAGGAATAGGAATTTTAGGTTCCAACATATTATTCTGAACCACTAAATCTTGAATATTCTGTACATTTATAGCGAGATTATCCATCAAAGAGAACAGACCTTGAATGTCCATGTCCACACCTGTGTTCTGAACCACCCTGATGTAAAGGGGAAAAGAAAGACAGAACACAGTGCAAAGAAAAAAAATGGTCTCAGAACTTCTCTTTTCCCTCTATTGAGAAGCATTAGTACTTTGGGCCTCCAGTACTGTTATGAACAGGTAATTCAGAACCACAGTGGACATTGAAGTTCAGAGCACACAAAGTGACCTGACAAATACCAAAAACAAAGGACGAGCTCTGAGACGTGGAAACTCTGCTGACCGCAATCCCTAATCCTAACACACCACACTAGAGGTAGCCGTGGATTGCGCCTAACGCTCCCTATGCAACTCGGCACAGCCTGAGAAACTAACTGGCCCTGAAGATAGAAAAATAAGCCTACCTTGCCTCAGAGAAATTCCCCAAAGGAAAAGGCAGCCCCCCACATATAATGACTATGAGTAAGATGAAAATACAAACACAGAGATGAAATAGATTTAGCAAAGTGAGGCCCGACTTACTGAATAGACCGAGGATAGGAAAGATAGCTTTGCGGTCAACACAAAAACCTACAAACAACCACGCAGAGGGGCAAAAAGACCCTCCGCACCGACTAACGGTACGGAGGTGCTCCCTCTGCGTCTCAGAGCTTCCAGCAAGCAAGAAAAACCAATATAGTAAGCTGGACAGAAAAAATAGCAAACAAAAAATAACACAAGCAAAACTTAGCTTATGCAGGATAGACAGGCCACAGGAACGATAAAGGAGGAAGCAAGACCAATACTAGAACATTGACTGGAGGCCAGGATCAAAGTACCAGGTGGAGTTAAATAGAGCAGCACCTAACGACTTAACCTCATCACCTGAGGAAGGAAACTCAGAAGCCACAGTACCACTCTCATCCACAGGAGGGAGCTTGGCCACAGAATTCACAACAAGATACCCTTTATTGATACACGGTTTTGTCTCAGTATATAGTATAAGGAATAGATAAGTTAGTGTATAGTATAAGGTAAATATTATGTTGTCGTATTAAGTGGATATTAATTATTAGTAGTCAACTTTGGCGTTAATAGTCGATATCAGACCTCAATAGAGGTGTAGATAGGATTTCCCCCTTTGATACCATAAGGTTAAATAATTTGTGGAGGAAAACCCTGTCCTTTAACAGCATCTCAATAACTGATGGAAATTTTAATAAACATTTAAATGTAAAATAGCATGTTTTTACAAACACAATCTGATAATACACATTTATGAATATGGGAACAACCCTTTGAGGAAATGATATTGGGGAATAGGGTATAGACATGACAAATTTAGTAAGTTTGCTTCCAGTTGCTCCATAAAAATGAATAAAAATGAAAAGAACAATGTCAAAATGACATATTACCATCAGATATACTAAGTTAGAAACTAAGTCATCTCACATTTCTGTACCTCCTTTTGTTTCACCAGGAACGAGTCGATGAGATTCCTTTGGTCATTGACATCCAGTTCATTCTTCTGGTTGGTGAAGGTCTCACGAGAATAAAAGCATGCAATTCATTCACATTCTCCATCACTGTTTTGTGGACTGTGGAACACCAGCTCATCACTGTTGGAAATGCATTATATAGCTGCAGAGAAAAAAAATAATAGATGAATCGATGAAGAAAAGTTACAAAAGCTTAAAAGCCATATACATCTTTGCAGTTAATATATTTGGTGTTCAAATGTTTCTTAAACACAACATTCCGCAACTCTCTAAGGTTAGGTTCACACGACTGATTTTCTTTCTAATTATGATATTATGTGATTCAATTTTCTCAGATGTGGAGAAAAAAAAAGTTTCTCCATCTTCCACATGCAATGTGCCCATGAAAATCAGACCACACGCGAGTGTCATCCAAATCCGGTCTGATGTTTTCTTTTGACCCATAGACATGAATGGATGAGCGCCGTTATCGGAGGAAATTTGTGCATTATCGGAGGAAATTTGTGCATTATCAGAGGAAATTTGTTCATACTGCAATTTTTTTCCTCTGATTGAATCAGTCTGAGAAAAATAGAGCGGGCATGTGCACTGCCTCATTGAATAATAAGAGGATGAGCGCTACCCATCAAAGCGATTGACAGCCCTCATCTGAATATTACGGTCATGTGCAAGAGCCCTAAACCTGAATCATTAAAATGCCCAACATTATTGCTGAAGTACACACTGTGCAATTCATTTACAAAGCTTTTTGCCCTGCTTTCTCTCTTTTCTCTTAGTGTTAGATATAGCAGAAAGGAGCTAAAGAGACTATAGATGGCATATCAAAGCATGGAGAGGTTGCATCCAAGTCTTAGGAGACTACTGTTCCATAGGCTGTAGATAAACCCCCCGAACACTCTCGCACCCCTCCAATCTATTCTAAACTCTGCTGCCCGACTAATCCACCTGTCCCCCCGCTATTCCCCAGCTTCTCCCCTCTATCAATCCCTTCACTGGCTCCCCATTGCCCAGAGACTCCAGTACAAAACCCTAACCATGTCGTACAAAGCCATCCACAACCTGTCTCCTCCATACATCTGTGACCTCGTCTCCCGGTACTTACCTACACGCAACCTCCGATCCTCACAAGATCTCCTACTCTACTCCCCTCTTATCTCCTCTTCCCACAATCGCATACAAGATTTCTCTCGTGTATCACCCCTACTCTGGAACCCTCTACCACAACACATCAGACTCTCGCCTACCATCGAAACCTTCAAAAAGAGCCTGAAGACCCACCTCTTCCGACAAGCCTACAACCTGCAGTAACCACCGATCGACCAAACCGCTGCATGAACACCTTTACCCTCGCCTACTGTATTCTCACCCATCCCTTGTAGATTGTGAGCCCCCGCGGGCAGGGTCATCTCTCCTCCTGTACCAGTTGTGACTTGTATTGCTTAAGATTATTGTACTTGTTTTTATTATGTATACCTTCCTCACATCTAAAGCGCCATGGAATAAATGGCGCTATAACAATAAATAATAATAATAGTAATAATGATAATAATAATAAGGAAAATTCAGATAAGACTTTCTAGATGTGAAAAAATAGAGACTATATATTGTGTATGAGTGTAAATAGAGAATAGAACCTTTAGTAGTCTGTATGAGAAGGTGAGAGGAATCACAAAGGCTTTCTTTGTATGTGAAGAAAAGATTGAATTTATGGCAGACCATGCAAGGATGAAGGATGAAATCACAGCATCAGTGTGTTATCACACATGAAAAAGATTCCTTATTGACTGTAGATTAAAATCAAATTCAGGGCAGAAATACATGTATGCTGATACATGAGAGCTAAAGAAGTATTCTGGTCACACATCCAGTTGGTTACTGTGTATTCCAGGCTCAAATGATAAAAATGTTAAACTAAGATCAGACTACACAGCAGAATATCAGAATATCATGAGATCATGGGAGTGGACCAACAAAACAGGACTCTAAAGAATCAAATACAGCAGTGGTTTATTTCACCCAAGCTTGTGAAAACTTAGTTATGTTTCAGCCTTTCAATAAACCCATTATCAAGCTTGACGTCAGAGTCATGTCCCAATTTCAACTGTATTTGAATATTCAGGAATCAGATACAGTTGAACTCCACATGGACGAGAACGGTGCTGCATTGAGAATACTTAATAAGGTTAATGTAATGCTTGACCCCTTCTTTCTTCTAAATGTTGAGCAGCCTGAAGCTCAGACCTCGGCCAAGTACTATAAAAAAAATAGTAATTCAATGTCATTGCTCTGAAAAGTCCTTTAAAAGCAATGTGGGATTGAGCTGCTCACCATTGCCATTGGAGTTCCGATTAAGTGCATACTTTCATTAACAATCTTTATTAATTTCAGAAGTGTGGGATCTTCATAATCAAACCGATTACTCAGTAAGATGGAGACGATTATGTTGGCTGTAGCAGCATTTATAATCATGGTGTTATCGAAAGGTTCACCTGGAAATGCAATGAGAAGAAAAAGGTCTTAAATATTTTAGCTACATCATGAAAAGAGTGGGACGTATGTTGATATCAAAGAATACTTCATGATCTAGTGTATGGCGTAAGGGCCCAACAAATTCATAGCTAATGGTCATCCATGCAGCCTCTGAAAAATACTTGTCAGACTTTCAAAAGTTAAAGGGATATCACTAGTGATGAGCAAATATATTTGGTACTATTCGTTACTTGCACGAATAGTACGGTATTCGGTTTATTCGTTACTCGACGAGTAATTTGGTATTCGCCTTGATATATTTTAGTGACCTGCTCAGCATGTTTTAGAGTGTCATTACTGTGATTGGCTGCCTGAACACCCGGTGTTTGTTGCACTATCATGTGTATGACAGCACGGCAAACATTGCTTCTGATCAGTGGTGAAATCATCCCCGCCAGTCAGAGAGCCGCAGTTCCCACTCTGTCAAAAGACAGCGTGAGTGCGCAGCTGTAATCGGACGTATAAAGTTTACCTCCAGTCACTGGTGTTGGCTGATAGGACTACATAGGTATTATTTATCATATAACTATAGTATTAGTAATGGAGAGGTGTCTATTAGACACCTCTCCGTTACTAAGCCATGGACTTGATGTCACCTGACAATACAAAGGTGACATCAACCACACAAATATGAACCCCATGTGCCACCACTACAGTACAAGTGAGAAGAGGTGGGCAAAGTACCTGAATTACTGCATCTAATAGATGAGCCTTTTCTGGACTGCTGCTGGCTGCTATTTTTAGGCTGGGGGGTAAATACCCATGGTCCTTTAAAAGCCTGAGAATACCAGCCCCCAGCTGTCTGTTTTAGCAAGGCTGGTTGACAAAAATAAGGGGATTCCACACCATTTTTTAAAATTATTTATTTAAATAACTAAAAAATGTGGCATAGTGACCCTTCTATTCTTTATAACCAGCCTTCCTGAAGCTGACAGATGAGGGTTGCAGCCCCCAGCTGTGAGTTTTGCTTGGTTGGTTACAGAAAATACAGGGAAACCCATAGTGGATTTTTCATTTATTTATTTATTTATTTATAGCACAAGCGGTGGGTGAGGAATACTCCCATCACCCGCTCCTGCTGTCACTGTTATTAGTGGCTGCGGGTGTTGGATGATGAGAGTAACAGTACCAAAAGCTGCTGCCTGCTGTAATTGCTCTCACATGAATACAATTCTCATCGTTCTTCCCTGCTCGTGCTGATCGCCGGCAGAGCAGGGGAGAATGATGAAAGTCATCTTCAGCACCCTGCGCCGGGGAACAGCGCTTACTGTAATGCTGCTTCTCTGGTTCCCATTGTGAGGTGCTAATGCAGTACACGGTTGCCACACATGTGCCATATGTATTACACACACGGACAATGACATTTCCAGTACCAATTTGCCATTAGCGTGAGCGCCGTGGGAAATTTCCAATATCACTCACACTAATGTCAGATTTGTGAAGTGAGTTCATTAGCTGTGAACTCCCAGGACCTTTCTGACTGCATCGGGAGCAGGAGAACTTACCCACATTCGCAGTGATGTCAGACAGGTCCTACCAGTTCACCGCGAGACACTGGGCAGCGGCTGTGCTGGATTAAAGGCTGTATGGTTGCTTCATGCAATCATGCAGCCTGCCATCCAGGAGTAGCAGAGCTAGACCCATCACAGGACAACTAGATTATCATCTTCTCTGTTAAAAGGTGAAGAATATGGTTGTTTTTTATTTTAACTCTTTTACAGAAGACGATGGAGTTGGTGGAATGGGTGAGGTTGTAAGTATGGCTTAGTAGGAGTCTGTGTCATTATTTCAATTAAAGGATTTTTTCTAGGTGTGTGTTTTTATATGACAGGACTATGGGGTTAGTAATGGGGGCATCTTATTGACGCCCCTCCATTACTAACCTCAGAGCTTAATGTCACCTGATAATACAAAACTGACATCAACCCCCCAACTATCACCTCACTTGCCACTGCTACAGGGAAAGTGGGGAGAGTGAGGCTAAATGCCAGGATTGGCACATCTTACAGACACACCTTTTCTGGGGCGGATGAGAGGTGATGTTTTTAGCCTGGAGAGGGCCAGTATCAATGGACCCTATCTAGTCAATTAACATCAGCCTACAGCTGTCTGCATTGTTTTTGCTGGTTATTAATTATAGGGTGACCCTATGCAATTTTTTTAGGGTCCTCCCATTTCAATAGCTAGTAAAGGCTAAGTATGCAGTTGTGAGCTGATAGCCTGGGAAGCTCCATGGGTATTACCCCCTTCCCTGGCTATAATAATTGGCTCCCAATTATCGGCTTTATATCTGCTGGTTACTAGTGATGAGCGAGTGTACTCGTTGCTCGGGTGGTCTCCGAGTATTTATGACTGCTCGGAGATTAAGTTTTCATCGCCTCAGCAGAATGATTTACAGCTATTAGCCAGCTTGATTAAATGTGGGGATTACCTAGCAACCAGGCAACCCCCTCATGTACTCAGCCTGGCTAATAGCTGTAAATCATTCAGCTGCTGTGATGAAAACAAAATCTCCGAACACTAACAAATACTCGGAGGTCACCCGAGCGTGCTCGGGAAAACCCAAGCAACGAGTATACTCGCTCATCACTACTAGCTACATAAATCATGTGGGAGCCCACAAAAATTTTTTCAGAAAAATAATACTTTAATAAATATATGTACAGTAAGCACACACACATTGTACAAATTGTGTATGTCACTGCCAACTCTATTTTATGTGTATTTACAGTATGTAATCCATCTTCTCTATCCTGTTGGCTCCTGCTGTGATTTTACAGTACATGGTATTAGGTGCCAGGATTCTCCCACTACATGGGATAGATCCCAAGCATTGCCTGGTACTGTGGTCCCCCATTCAGATTCAGCCACTCAGATTGCTGCTCAGCACAGACATCGATCCGAGCATCTTGCTCAGGCTCATTGTATGTGTTCTCCAGCCAAACCTAGAGTAACCAGTGATATACAATGGCAGTTTGCACTCTGGAGTCTAAGTCTGTGATGTGGCATCTTCTCATTGGTGGTCGGACGTTAGCTGCTCTGGTGATGCGGCAGCTCTGCATTGGCCTGTGGGTGAGGTCTTGGCCAGCGGGCGTGAGTGTTTGAGGTGGAGCCTAGTGTACAGAAGGCTCTCAGAGGCGCACATCAGTGCACTAGTATCACTTATGTATGGTTTATGTGAGTGAAGACTCTACCACTCTGTCTGCGTGTTGTGTGAGCCAGTCTATGCTCTGTGACTACACGTAGGCAGGCAGCTAATGTCAGTGGGGGGCAATTAGCCATTTGGCTTAGCATCTGGTTCCTACATGTGTGCGGTTAGCACAGTAGAGTTTCAAAGCAAGCTCAACCTTTGACTCAGATTATTGTGTCTAGTGCCATATATTTTTCTTCTTTTGGTTTTGCATCTGTCTCATTCAAGTGTGCTATTGACACTGTTCAGTTACAGAGCAAGCTTTATGCTATTCCCCTGTGATGTGTAACAGGGCACTGAACTTAGTAACAGAGCTTTGTACTCTGAGCTCCGTTCATACCGTGTGGAGATAACACAGTGTGTTCTAGCAATCGCTCACTGTCTGTTCCATCATTTCTTCACACAAGTAGCAGAGTTTTCTCTGCACGGTTGACCACAGATTGCGATCACACTTTATAATTATATTTTATTTAGTGCAATCCGCAAACCTTAACACATGGTTGCTGAATTGACAACTTTTTTTCTATGTGAGACTATATTTTATACTAGCTATTGAACCCGTTCTATGCCCGGGTGGCGAGCATTTATATTGATATATGGTCTCCATCCTGTCATGTGCTGCTCCATCCTGCGTCCACATCCTGTCATGTGCTGCTCCATCCTGCATCCCCATCCTGTCATGTGCTCCCATCCTGCGCCCCCGTTCTGTCATGTGCTGCTCCCATCCTGCGCCCCGTTCTGTCATGTGCTGCTCCCATCCTGCGCCCCCGTTCTGTCATGTGCTTCTCCCATCCTGCGCCCCCGTTCTGTCATGTGCTGCTTCCATCCTGCACCCCCCTTCTGTCATGTGCTGCTCCCATCCTGCGCCTCCATTCTGTCATTTGCTGCTCCCATCCAGTCATGTGCTGCTCCCATCCTGCGCCCCGTTCTGTCATGTGCTGCTCCCATCCTGCGCCCCCATTCTGTCATGTGCTGCTCCCATCCTGCGCCCCCGTTCTGTCATGTGCTGCTCCCATCCTGCGCCCCCGTTCTGTCATGTGCTGCTTCCATCCTGCACCCCCGTTCTGTTATGTGCTGCTCCCATCCTGCGCCCCCGTTCTGTCATGTGCTGCTCCTATCCTGCACCCCCGTTCTGTCATGTGCTGCTTCCATCCTGCACCCCCGTTCTGTCATGTGCTGCTGCCATCCTGCACCCCCGTTCTGTCATGTGCTGCTCCCATCCTGCGGCACCGTTCTTTAATTTGCTGCTCCCATTCATATGCCCCATAAGATGCTCCATAGTATATGCCCCGTATCAGGTGGCATAAGTAATAAATAGCTGTGGCATGAAGTGCCACAGCCTCATGCCACAGCAATTTGTTACTTGCGCCACCTGATTCCTTTCCGCCGCCATTTTCTTGGTCCTCCTGCTGGCGGAATCGAAGCCCGCGCAGTCCGCGCTTTCCGGCACCATTTTCTTGAAGACACACTGCAGTGTGTCTTAAAGAAAATGGCGCCGGAAAGCGTGGACTGCGCAGGCACCGATTCCGGCAGCAGGAACAAGAAAATGGCGGCGGAAAGGAATCAGGTGGTGTAAATAACAAATTGCTGTGGCATGAAGTGCCACAGCTTCATGCCACAGCAATTTGTTACTTACTTGTTACTAACCATTTTCTTCGTCCTCCTGCTGCCGGAATCGGTGTCTGCGCAGTTCGCGCTTTCCGGCGCCATTTTCTTGAAGACACACCTGCAGTGCGCAGGTGCCGCCATTTTCTTTGTCCTGTGCCTTCAAGAAAATGGCGCCGGAAAGCGCGGACTGGGCAGGCGCCGATTCCGGCAGCATTTTCTTGAAGACACACTGCGGTGCGCAGGTGCTGCCATTATCTTTGTCCTGCTGCCGGAATCGGCACCTGCGCGCTGCAGTGTGTCTTCAAGAAAATGGCGCCGGAAAGTGCGGACTGCGCAGGCGCCGATTCCTGCTGCCGGGATCGGCGCCTGCGCAGTCCGCGCTTTCCGGCGCCATTTTCTTGAAGACACACTCCGGCTCCTCTGCCTGTGACTGGTCAGTCAGAGGGCAGCGCCGGTGCGCATTAAGCACGTCATCGCGCCCTCTGAACTGTGAACGTCACAGCAGAGGACCCGGGAGATGGAGCCGCACGCAGCGCTGGAACGGGGGACAGGTAAATATACTTACCCTCCTGGCGGTCCCTGACTCTCCGGTGGAGATTGCGGTTTGCGTTCAGTGTTTACGCATACCGCGATCTCCTGGGAGCGTCACTCTGTGGGGGCCAGACTGCGCCGGCGCTTGCGCTTGCGCAGTCTATAAAGGCTTCGGACAGAGTGACGCTCCCAGCGTTATATTATATATATATATATATATATATATATATATATATATATATATATATAATGAATTGCCGGCTTTTATCTATCGCGCGGTGTGAGTCAAAAAGGCATTCAGACATCTTCTCAATGCTGTTCTCATTTAGTTTTAGCACTTTCCCATCCATTTCAGATTTTATTCTTAGGCCCCACGACCTGTTTTTTGGGTCCAGCACAAAAATATTCGGCTTTCTCTTTGACTTGAATTGGATCTGTTATTCGGTACAAATACTTGATTATTAGAAACTATTTGTGCTGATTTTCCCAAATCCAGATATTTCACTATTCGCTGATCACTAGATATCACTTTAGTAGGATTATTATATTATTATTATTATTATTATTATTATTAACAAAGACTGCGGATGTGACAAAAAGGTATACAGAAGAAGAGTTGCAGATTCATTCAAGCTCTTGTTTCTGAGAGCATGAACACATCAGTTATTATGAATAACATCGGGTGCGTAGGGAAACTTATTGTAGATTTTCAATTGGGTCTTTATTTGATGCCTCTGAGCAAGTTGTCACAGTGGTCAGACTGCTACTGATCAGACTTTGATGGCATATCCTAGCTGTGCCATCATCAGTTTTGCCAATCTTCAATGTGAATACTAAAGCACGGTGGCGCATCTTTACATGTTGGAGTATGTCAGAGATAAGCAAATTAATTAAATGCATTTGAGATTGGGTTTGAATTTGAGTCAAATTTAAAAAAAAAAAGGAACTCAAAATAAAATTGAACTCAAACAATTTGCAATTATATTCACAGAAATCACCCAAAATATCTGGAGGAACCATCTTAACCGGCATAAAAGCCAAGGTAGGCAATACAGCCAACAGAGATTTTAAGGTTAATTGACCCTTACTTAAAGAGATTGACAATGAGTAGAATTTTTCTTTTTTTTTTTAAACGGTTCCAACTAGGACAACATTTGTATCAGTGAGTTGATTCTGATATTTTGCAAATAGTAGATAAGCTCATAGGCTTCAAACAAGTTTCATCTGGTAGACACAGAGCTATGAAGATACATGAGGTGTATATGACAAATATATTTTCACCAACTGAAATTTCAAATATTGAAGCAAAACACAAAGTAGGATGGAACCTCTCACTAACCTTTATAAGATCTGATCTTCTTTACCAAATAATTACTTTCTTCAGAAATCTTGTGTTCAATGGCTTCTTTCCCCATTCCGAAATCACGAAGTGTTGACAGAGTAAATCGTCTCATCACTTTCCAGATTTCATAGTGTGCAAAGATTATTCCTAAGGACATATTATGCAATAAGTAAGGCAAAAATAGCAGATAGATAAACAATATAACAACTAACATACAGTATTCAGAAAGTTGAGAGTCAAAAATTCTCGTGGATAGAAAAATTATTTCATGTATAAATAATGTCTTCTCACGAGACCATTTATGAACCATCTACTCAATCCATGTTACCACCTATTACAGAATTATAAATTTCTATTCAAATTAATTTTCTTTTTAGCGATTCCAGGTAAAAGATGTGGTAGATGTTGATGAAATGGAGAAAAATGAAAATATCACAGTATCTTATTTAAAGCATGAAATATAACATTTTTTGGACTTCCTAGACGCAATTTTTTCCCGAAATTTGTTATGGGAAAATGGGAGACCATGTTATAGTCCGAATGTACTTACCAGGAGTGTGGCGGCAGCAGGAGTCAGGCGATTCTGCCGGCCCTGGGCTGGGAGAAAGGGGTGTTCGGTGGTCGAACACTGCAGGGCAATGATCTGTCTCCCATCCCAGACTCAGTGCCAAGATCTCAATCTATGTATGTGCCAACTTCTGTAGCCATTTTCCCAAAGGTCACCGCATTGCAGCAATGGATGTGTGTGGGCTCCGGACTTTCACAAAATGTCGGAAGAGCCCCCACACTACTGAACACCACCGAACCTGCTGCACCAGCCTGGGATGGGTGTCAGATCACTGCCAGACTAATGAATACCTTTTGTGATGCCGCTCCACCAGTGCTGTTGATCCCCCCCAGTCAGCTGAATTTGGACTGTAAGATGGACCCCCATTTGACGCAATCATTTTTTCCCTATTTCCCTTCTGAAAATTTGAGGTGAGTCTTATGGTCCGATGCATCTTATAGTCCAAAAAATACAGTAAGTCACTGTAACTTTACCCAATAATATTCAATTGGGACATAAAGAGTTAACATTGTGATTTTATTTCACAAATCAATAATACACTGGAAAATAAGCAACTTTGTAATCTATCTTTTCCAAGAAATCTGCTTATGGACTGATCATTCATTCTCAATTCATGGGTATAATCTGTATTCAGAGATGCCAGATATTCGTATAGTAATTAGCGATGAGTGAATATTCTCGTTACTTGAGATTTCTTGAGAACGCTCGGGGGTCCTCCGAGTATTTTTTAGTGCTCAGAGATTTAGTTTTTTTTGCCGCAGCTGAATGATTTACATCTGTTAGCCAGCATAAGTACATGTGCGGGTTGCCTGGTTGCTAGGGAAACCCCACATGTAATCAAGCTGTCTAGTAGCCGCAAATCATCCAGCTGCGGCAAGGAAAACTAAATCTCCGAGCACTAAAAAATACTCGGAGGACCCCCGAGCATGCTCAGGAAAACTCGAGCAATGAGTATACTCACTCATTACTACTCTTTAACCCTTTGCTGACATGGCCAATTTCCATTTTTGCTTTTTCATTTTTTGCTCCCTGTCTTTCAAGATCCATAACTTTTTAAATGTTTCTGTCCACGTGGACGTATACAGGCATTTTTTAGGCAAGGCATATTGTAATTTTAAATGATACCATTCATTTTACCACATAATGTACTGGAAAAGGAGAAAAAAAATACAAGCGTGATGAAATTGCGAAAAAAATGCAATTCTGACATTGTGTTTATGACATACATTGTGTGATAAAAATAAAATAGCAATATGATTCTCCTCATCAGTAAGATTACAAAAATATTTAGAATTGAGAGTCATCAGTAGTGTTGAGCATTCCGATACCGCAAGTATCGGGTATCGGCCGATACTTGCGGTATCGGAATTCCGATACCGAGATCCGATATTTTTGTGATATCGGGTATCGGTATCGGAAGTGTAAAATAAAGAATTAAAATAAAAAATATTGTTATATTCACCTCTCCGGCGGCCCCTGGACATCAGCGGGAGGATCCGGCGTCCGGCACGGCTTCTTTCTTCAAAATGCGTGCCTTTAGGACCTGTGGAATGACGTCCCGGCTTCTGATTGGTCGCGTGCCGCCCATGTGACCGCCACGCGACCAATCAGAAGCCGCGACGTCATTCCTCAGCTAAAGTCCTAGAATGAGCGCCTTCTAGGACCTGAGGAATGACGTCGCGGCTTCTGATTGGTCGCGTGGCGGTCACATGGGCGGCACGCGACCAATCAGAAGCCGGGACGTCATTCCACAGGTCCTAAAGGCGCGCATTTTGAAGAAAGAAGCCGTGCCGGACGCCGGATCCTCCCGCTGATGTCCAGGGGCCGCCGGAGAGGTGAATATAACAATATTTTTTATTTTAATTCTTTATTTTACACTTTAATATGGATCCCAGGGCCTGAAGGAGAGTTTCCTCTCCTTCAGACCCTGGGATCCATGAGGATACATTCCGATACTTGATGTCCCATTGACTTGTATTGGTATCGGATATCGGTATCGGCGATATCCGATATTTTTCGGGTATCGGCCGATACTATCCGATACCGATACTTTCAAGTATCGGACGGTATCGCTCAACACTACATCAGTGGTTGATACCTTCTAATGGCTAACTGAAAAGATGGTAACAAATTGCAAGCTTTTGAGACTACACAGGTCTATTCATCCGGCCTGATGAAGAGACCTGTGTAGTCTCGAAAGCTTGCAATTTGTTACCATCTTTTCAGTTAGCCATTAAAAGGTATCAACCACTGAGGACTCTCAATTCTAAATGTTTTTCTATCTGCTGGCTAGCATGGTATCAAGATATATTTCTTTCCTGCAGTAAGATTAGAGAGATACCAAACTGGGCAAGTTATTTCTTTTTATTTTGATTGAAAACAGATATGGGGTCCCTAGATGAGGAACCAGACAAGCTGTAGTATTGTCATCTCTTCAGCAATACATTTTTTTTGAGGATCACAGCTTGTTTGTTGGGGATCCATAATCAGAACGGAAGTTTTTCAAAACAGACAACCTTTCTGACTTGAACTAAACAAGGCAGAGAAAAATTTCCTCCCACCCCTCTGTATTTATCTTATGTCCATTACCGTGTCCTTTTGATATTTCGAGAAACAATGGCACTTTTGGTCTTCCCAAAAATTCATCTGCATGATTGACAAGAGCGTCTTTTACAGCCTCGTATCCGCACAGGACAACGACTTTCTCTTCTCCTAACTGTATGGTGTATATGGGTCCATACTTTTTGGAGAGCTGCAAATTTTAAGAAAAGATTGTGTTATCTAAATTTCCAGAAATTCTGATAATCTGACATTCATTTTTGGAGCCAATAATCTGATTACCTAAAGATCTTTGTACCATCTTTCACCTGTGCCCCGCTAATAGAGTCTATTCATGAATGCAAAACGCAGCTCCAACCTTCAAAACTGCTGGTGCCCTTAAGTGTACTTATAAACATTTGTGTTGGTTAATTAGAACACTTTAGTCTTGCCCCCCGGGTCTGCCTCAAAATTTGCAGATTTAGGATTGTGTAAATTCCTTAATTGGGTTCTCTGATTTGGAAAGTACATTGTCACTTACAGTAAACCAAACAGAAGATTCCAAGTAAAAGAAGAGGAGGTTCTCCTATTTAGGACCCTCATATCTCAGTCAGGTTGAAAAAACATGTACAGTATATGCATAAAGGGATATCAAATTGGTTTAAATGAGAACTGTGTGATCCTCCCTTTCCCCAGTGATGGCGCTGTATAGAAATTGAACACTTACTGACAGATTTACCTACAAATTACAGCTGATCGATAGGGATGTATTGACAGGATACTTGAATCTACACATCGGGGAGCCAACATTTCTTACAAAAGAAATTGTATAAAGAGGACAATTCCTTCAACCCCTTCGCCCCCCAAGGCTGTTTGCTCCTTCGTGGCTAAGTCAAATTTTACAATTCTTGCCATTGTCAATTTATGAAATGATAACTCTGGAACACTTCAACCTATCCCCACTGATTCTGAGATAGTTTGTGACATATTGTACTTTATGATAGTGGTAAAATTACATCGATATGACTTGTGTTTATTTGTGAAAAAGAGAGAAATTTGGGGTAAATTTTTGAAAATTTAACAATTTTTGAAATTTTTAATTTTTATGCTCTTAAATCAGAGAATTATATCACACAAAATAGTTAATAAATAATATTTCCCAAAAGTCGACTGCACATCAGCACAATTTATGAAACAATGTTTTTTGTTAAGAAGTTATAAGGGTTAAAAGGTGACCAAGGATTTCTTTTTCCAGCAAAATTTACAAAACCAATTTTAGGGACCACATCAGATTTGAAGGGACTTTGAGTGGGCTATATGAGACAAAATACCCAACTGTGACACGATTATAAAAACTGGACCCATCTAGGTGCTCAAAACCACATTCAAGAAGTTTATTAACTCTTAACTTGTATCAGGGAATTTTGAAATGCGAAAGGAAAAAATAAACATTTACGGTTTGTCATAAAAAATTACTTTAGACCCAATTTTTATTTTCACAAGGGTAACAGGAAAAAAAGGATCACAAAGTTATACAATATGTGGAGAAAAACCACTGTTTCGGCACATGGCAGGGTTTGAAAGGGAAGGAGCACCAATTGACTTTTGAATACAAAATTTGCTGAAATAATTAGCGAATGTCATGTTGCGTTTGGAGAGCCCTCGATGTGCCTAAACAGTAGAAATGCTCCACAAGTTGTATCATTTTAGAAACTAGACCTCTCAGGGAACTTATCTAGATGTGTGGCGAGCATCTTGAACCTCCAGGTGATTCACAGAAGTTAATAACGTAAGACGTGAAAATAAAAAAAACAAAAATTGCAGTCAAAATGATATTTTAGCCCCAAATTTAGCATTTTTGTAAGGAAAGAAGGAAAAATAGACCCTAAAATATGGTCTACTGGTCTTATACTGGTGGTCCAATGGTCTACAGGTGTTATAACTCATTTCAAGAGCCCTAGATGTACCTAAACAGTGGAAAAACCCCACAAGTGACAATATTTTGGAACCTATACCACTGAAAGAATGTATCTAGATGTGTGGTGAAGACTGTAAACCCCAGCTGCCTCACAGACGTTTAAAACGTAGAGCTGTTAAAAGAAAAAGAAAAAAAAATCACATTTTTCACACAAAAATGTTATTTTATTCCCATTTTTTTAATTTCCTCAAGGATAGCAGGAGAAAATTGACCCAAACAGGTTTTGTGCAGTTTGTGCGGAGTTTGCTGATTTCTAGGGTTGAGCGAAACGGGTCGTTCATTTTCAAAAGTCGCCGACTTTTGGCAAAGTCGGGTTTCATGAAACCCGACCCGACCCCTGTGCGGGGTCGGCCATGCGGTACGCGACTTTCGCGCCAAAGTCGCGTTTCAATGACGCAAAAAGCGCCATTTCTCAGCCAATGAAGGTGAACGCAGAGTGTGGGCAGCGTGATGACATAGGTCCTGGTCCCCACCATCTTAGAGAAGGGCATTGCAGTGATTGGCTTGCTGTCTGCGGCGTCACAGGGGCTATAAAGAGGCGTTCCCGCCAACCGCCATCTTACTGCTGCTGATCTGAGCTTAGGGAGAGGTTGCTGCCACTTCGTCAGAAGCAGGGATAGTGTTAGGCAGGGTCCATTAACCCCCAAACCGCTTGTGCTGTAGCGATTTCCACTGTCCAACACCATCTTCGGTGTGCAGGGATAGTGGAAGCTACATTTTTTTTTTCTCAGCGCTGTAGCTCATTGGGATGCCCTAGAAGGCTCCCTGATAGCTGCATTGCTGTGTGTACGCCGCTGTGCAAACCAACTGCTTTTTTCAAAGCACAAATCCTCTTGTTCCTTCCTTTCTGCACTGCTATCTTTTTTGTTTGTCCACACTTTTTATTTAATTTGTGCATCAGTCCACTCCTTATTGCTGCCTGCCATACCTGGCTGAGATTACTGCAGGGAGATAGTAATTGTAGGACAGTCCCTTTTATTTATTTTTTTTTTTTTAATTCTCCCTACAAAAAATAAGTTGTGGGAGAATAAGATTGGCATTTCTGCTAGAGTGCCATCCCTGTGTGTGCCATCTCTCTCACATAGTGGGCCATAGAAAGCCTATTTTTTTTTGTTGATTTGGTTTCTAAATTCTACCTGAAAAAATCAATAAATCAGTCAGTGGGAGATAAATATTGGCCTCTGGGCTTGTGTGCCACTTCTGACTCCTGTGTGTGCCATCTCTAACTCAGTGGGCCATAGAAAGTCTATTTATTTTTTTGGTTGATTTGGTTTCTAAATTCTACCTGAAAAAATCAATAAATCAATCAGTGGGAGATAAATATTGGCCTCTGGGCTTGTGTGCCACTTCTGACTCCTGTGTGTGCCATCTCTCACTCAGTGGGCCATAGAAAGCCTATTTATTTTTTTGGTTAATTTGGTTTCTAAATTCTACCTGAAAAAATCAATAAATCAATCAGTGGGAGGTAAATATTGGCCTCTGGGCTTGTGTGCCACTCCTGACTCCTGTGTGTGCCATCTCTCACTCAGTGGGCCATAGAAAGCCTATTAATTTTTTTTGTTGATTTGGTTTCTAAATTCTACCTGAAAAAATCAATAAATCAATCAGTGGGAGATAAATATTGGCCTCTGGGCTTGTGTGCCACTCCTGACTCCTGTCTCCTGTGTGTGCCATCTCTCACTCAGTGGGCCATAGAAAGCCTATTTATTTTTTTGATGATTTGGTTTCTAAATTCTACCTGAAAAAATCAATAAATCAATCAGTGGGAGATAAATATTGGCCTCTGGGCTTGTGTGCCACTTCTGACTCCTGTGTGTGCCATCTCTCTCTCAGTGGGCCATAGAAAGCCTATTTATTTTTTTGGTTGATTTGGTTTCTAAATTCTACCTGAAAAAATCAATAAATCAATCAGTGGGAGATAAATATTGGCCTCTGGGCTTGTTTGCCACTTCTGTCTCCTGTGTGTGCCATCTCTCACTCAGTGGGCCATAGAAAGCCTATTTATTTTTTTGGTTGATTTGGTTTCTAAATTCTACCTGAAAAAATCAATAAATCAATCAGTGGGAGATAAATATTGGCCTCTGGGCTTGTGTGCCACTCCTGACTCCTGTGTGTGCCATCTCTCACTCAGTGGGCCATAGAAAGCCTATTAATTTTTTTTGTTGATTTGGTTTCTAAATTCTACCTGAAAAAAATCAATAAATCAATCAGTGGGAGATAAATATTGGCCTCTGGGCTTGTGTGCCACTCCTGACTCCTGTGTGTGCCATCTCTCACTCAGTGGGCCATAGAAAGCCTATTAATTTTTTTGGTTGATTTGGTTTCTAAATTCTACCTGAAAAAATCAATAAGTCAATCAGTGGGAGATAAATATTGGCCTCTGGGCTTGTGTGCCACTCCTGACTCCTGTGTGTGCCATCTCTCACTCAGTGGGCCATAGAAAGCCTATTTTTTTTTTTTTGGTTTCTAAATTCTCCCGGAAAAAATCCTTTTATTTTATTTGGTTTCTAAATTCTTCCTGAAAAAATCATTTTATTTTATTTTGTTTCTAAAGTCTCCCTGAAAAAAAAAATGGAAGATTAATATTGCCCTTTCTGCTTGTGTGCCAGTCTTGACTAGGGTTGAGCGAAACGGGTCGAACATTTTCAAAAGTCGCCGACTTTTGGCGAAGTCGAGTTTCATGAAACCCGATCCGACCCCTGTGCGTGGTCGGCCATGCGGTACGCGACTTTCGCGCCAAAGTCGCGTTTCAATGACGCGAAAAGCGCCATTTCTCAGCCAATGAAGGTAAACGCAGAGTGTGGGCAGCGTGATGACATAGGTCCTGGTCCCCACCATCTTAGAGAAGGGCATTGCAGTGATTGGCTTGCTGTCTGCGGCGTCACAGGGGCTATAAAGGGGAGTTCCCGCCGACCGCCATATTACTGCTGCTGATCTGAGCTTAGGGAGAGGTTGCTGCCGCTTCGTCAGAAGCAGGGATAGCGTTAGGCAGGGTCCATTAACCACAAAACCGCTTGTGCTGTAGCGATTTCCACTGCCCAACACCACCTTCGGTGTGCAGGGACAGTGGAAGCTCCTTTTTTTTTTTTTTTCCTCAGCGCTGTAGCTCATTGGGCTGCCCTAGAAGGCTCCCTGATAGCTGCATTGCTGTGTGTACGCCGCTGTGCAAACCAACTGCTTTTTTCAAAGCACAAATCCTCTTGTTCCTTCCTTTCTGCACAGCTATCTTGTTTGTTTGTCCACACTTTTTATTTAATTTGTGCATCAGTCCACTCCTTATTGCTGCCTGCCATACCTGGCTGAGATTACTGCAGGGAGATAGTAATTGAAGGACAGTTCCTTTTTTTTTTTTTTTTTTTTTTTTTGTGGGAGATTAAGATTGACATTTCTGCTAGAGTGCCATCTCTGTCTGTGTCATCTCTCACTCAGTGGGCCATAGAAAGCCTATTTATTTTTTTGCTTGATTTGGGTTCCAAAATCTACCAGAAAAATTCACAACATCAATCAGTGGGAGAAAAATATTGGCCTCAGGGCTTGTGTGCCACTCCTTACTCCTGTGTGTGCCATCTCTCACTCAGTGGGCCATAGAAAGCCTATTAATTTTTTTGCTTGATTTGGGTTCTAAATTCTACCTGAAAAAATCAATAAATCAATCAGTGGGAGATTAATATTGGCCTTTGGGCTTGTGTGCCAGTCCTAAGCGTGCCATCTCTCTCTCTCTCAGATAGTGGGCCATAGAAAGCCTATTTATTATTATTTTTTTTATTGGGTTTATAAATTTTCCCTGGAAAAAAAAAAAAGTGGGAGATTAATATTGGCCTCTGGGCTTGTGTGCCAGTCCTGAGCGTGCCATCTCTCTCACAAATAGTGGGCCATAGAAAGCCTATTTATTTTTTGGGTTGATTTGGGTTCCTAATTCTACCTGAAAAAATCAATCAATCAATCAGTGGGAGAAAAATATTGGCCTCAGGGCTTGTGTGCCACTCCTTACTCCTGTGTGTGCCATCTCTCACTCAGTGGGCCATAGAAAGCCTATTAATTTTTTTGCTTGATTTGGGTTCTAAATTCTACCTGAAAAAATCATTAAATCAATCAGTGGGAGATTAATATTGGGCTTTGGGCTTGTGTGCCAGTCCTAAGCGTGCCATCTCTCTCTCTCAGATAGTGGGCCATAGAAAGCCTATTTATTATTATTTTTTTTATTGGGTTTATAAATTTTCCCTGGAAAAAAAAATAAAATGGGAGATTAATATTGGCCTCTGGGCTTGTGTGCCAGTCCTGAGCGTGCCATCTCTCTCACAAATAGTGGGCCATAGAAAGCCTATTAATTTTTTTGCTTGATTTGGGTTCCAAAATCTACCTGAAAAAAATCACTAAATCAATCAGTGTGAGATTAATATTGGCCTCTGGGCTTGTGTGCCACTCCTGACTCCTGTGTGCGTCATCTGTCACTCAGTGGGCCCTAGAAAGCCTATCTTTTGTTTTATTTGTTTTCTAAATTCTCCCTGAAACAATCATTTTATTTTCTTTGGTTTCTAAATTATTCCTGAAAAAAATCATTTTTTTTGTATTTTTTTTTCTCTCAAGTCTCCCTGAAAAAAAAAAAAAAAAAAAAATCTGTGGGAGATTCATATTGCCCCTTCTGCTTGTGTGCCAGTCTTGACTCCTGGGTGTGCCATCTCTCTCTCTCTCCCCAATTGTGGGCCATAGAAAGCCTATTAATTTTTTTGCTTGATTTGGGTTCCAAAATCTACCAAAAAAAATCACTAAATCAATCAGTGGGAGATTAATATTGGCCTCTGGGCTTGTGTGCCACTCCTGACTCCTGTGTGCGTCATCTGTCACTCAGTTGGCCCTAGAAAGCCTATTTTTTGTTTTATTTGTTTTCTAAATTCTCCCTGAAACAATCACTTTATTTTCTTTGGTTTCTAAATTATTCCTGAAAAAAATCATTTTTTTGGTATTTTTTTTTCTCTCAAGTCTCCCTAAAAAAAAAAAAAAAAAAAAAAATCTGTGGGAGATTCATATTGCCCCTTCTGCTTGTGTGCCAGTCTTGACTCCTGGGTGTGCCATCTCTCTCTCTCTCCCCAATTGTGGGCCATAGAAAGCCTATTAATTTTTTTGCTTGATTTGGGTTCCAAAATCTACCAAAAAAAATCACTAAATCAATCAGTGGGAGATTAATATTGGCCTCTGGGCTTGTGTGCCACTCCTGACTCCTGTGTGCGTCATCTGTCACTCAGTGGGCCCTAGAAAGCCTATTTTTTGTTTTATTTGTTTTCTAAATTCTCCCTGAAACAATCATTTTATTTTCTTTGGTTTCTAAATTATTCCTGAAAAAAATCATTTTTTTTGTATTTTCTTTTCTCTCAAGTCTCCCTGAAAAAAAAAAAAAAAAAATCTGTGGGAGATTCATATTGCCCCTTCTGCTTGTGTGCCAGTCTTGACTCCTGGGTGTGCCATCTCTCTCTCTCTCCCCAATTGTGGGCCATAGAAAGCCTATTAATTTTTTTGCTTGATTTGGGTTCCAAAATCTACCAAAAAAAATCACTAAATCAATCAGTGGGAGATTAATATTGGCCTCTGGGCTTGTGTGCCACTCCTGACTCCTGTGTGCGTCATCTGTCACTCAGTGGGCCCTAGAAAGCCTATTTTTTGTTTTATTTGTTTTCTAAATTCTCCCTGAAACAATCATTTTATTTTCTTTGGTTTCTAAATTATTCCTGAAAAAAATCATTTTTTTTGTATTTTTTTTTCTCTCAAGTCTCCCTGAAAAAAAAAAAATAAAAAAAATCTGTGGGAGATTCATATTGCCCCTTCTGCTTGTGTGCCAGTCTTGACTCCTGGGTGTGCCATCTCTCTCTCTCTCTCCCCAATTGTGGGCCATAGAAAGCCTATTAATTTTTTTGCTTGATTTGGGTTCCAAAATCTACCAAAAAAAATAACTAAATCAATCGGTGGGAGATTAATATTGGCCTCTGGGCTTGTGTGCCACTCCTGACTCCTGTGTGCGTCCTCTCTCACTCAGTGGGCCCTACAAAGCCTTTTTTTTTTTTTTTTCCTATATTCTCCCTGAAACAATCATTTCATTTTATTTGTTTTATAAATTCTTCTGTAAAAAATAATTTTTTTTTAATTTTTTTTTTTTCTGAAGTCTCCCTTTTAAAAAAAACAAACACAAATCAGTGGGAGATAAATATTTACATTTGCGCTTCAGTGACAGTCCTGCGTGTGTGCCATCTCATTTGTTGCCAACAACAACAGAGTGTGTAACATTGTGGCTGATTTTCGTTGTGGTCTCACCCACCTGTAAAGGGGTAGCTAAATCATACTGAAGTTATAGCTCACCGTGTAAGTTGTGTGACAGCAACAAATACCGTTCGTTTGGTAACGTTTTTAAAACAATGAGGAAGTCTGGTGGAAGAGGTCGTGGCCGGGGGCGTTCATTGTCAGCTGGTAATGAGGGTAGTGGTAGTGGTGGAGCATCAGCTGGTCGTGGGAAAAAAAATATTGCACCTAAGTCTGGAGCTGTGGAGCCAGGTTCGTCGTCTGGCTACAGAAGGCCTCGAACGCTCCCTTTTCTGGGAGTAGGAAAACCGCTTTTAAAGCCGGAGCAGCAAGAGCAAGTTTTGGCTTATCTTGCTGACTCAGCCTCTAGCTCTTTTGCCTCCTCTCGTGAAACTGGTAAATGTCAAAGCAGCGCGTCGTTAGTGGATGTTCACGGTCAGGGACAAGTCGCTTCCTTGTCCTCTTCAGCAAAAACAACAACAGAGAAGAATGCAGCAGGCGACACAACGGGTTACTCCATGGAGCTCTTTACACATACCGTCCCTGGCTTAGAAAGTGAAGCAGTTAACAGTCCATGCCCATTACAAGTTGAATCTGACATGGAGTGCACTGATGCACAGCCACAGCCAGACTACTATCCTGGTCCTTTGACTCAGACCACAACATTGCGATCGCAGGGTGCTGATCAAGAATCAGACCCTGATGAGACTATGTTGCCCCATCACGAACGCTATACCACCGACCGACACGGTGACACAGACGAAGTTGCACACGAGCTACAAGAAGAGGTAATAGATGACCCAGTTCTTGACCCCGATTGGCAGCCATTGGGGGAACAGGGTGCAGGCGGCAGCAGTTCTGAAGCGGAGGAGGAGGGGCCGCAGCAGGCATCAACATCGCAACAGGTTCCATCTGCCGGGCCCGTATCTTGCCCAAAACGCGTGGCAAAGCTAAAACCTGTTGGAGGACAGCGTGGCCATCCGGTTAAAGCTCAGTCTGCAATGCCTGAAAAGGTATCCGATGCTAGAAAGAGTGCAGTCTGGCATTTTTTTAAACAACATCCAATTGATCAGCGCAAAGTCATCTGTCAAAAATGTTCAACTACCTTAAGCAGAGGACAGAATCTGAAAAGTCTCAATACAAGTTGCATGCATAGACATTTAACCACCATGCATTTGCAAGCCTGGACTAACTACCAAACGTCCCTTAAGGTTGTAGCACCCTCGGCCAATGAAGCTAGTCAGCAACGCAACATCCCTTCCGGCAGTGTAGGGCCACCATTTTCCGCACCACCTGCAGTATCTGTGCAGGTTTCTTTGCCAGGCCAAAGCCGTCAGGGTCAGGGAATCACCAGTTTCGTAGTAGGAAACACTGCATCTAGGGCACCGGTGGCAACAATACCATCTCCCACCGTCTCTCAGTCTGCCATGTCCACCGGCACCCCCGCTACTTCCACGATCTCCAGCTCTCCAGTCCAGCTCACCCTACATGAGACTATGGTTAGAAAAAGGAAGTACTTAGCCTCGCATCCGCGTACACAGGGTTTGAACGCACACATAGCTAGACTAATCTCGTTAGAGATGATGCCCTACCGGTTAGTTGAAAGCGAAGCTTTCAAAGCCCTGATGGACTACGCTGTACCACGCTATGAGCTACCCAGTCGACACTTTTTTTCCAGAAAAGCCATCCCAGCCCTCCACCAGCATGTTAAAGAGCGCATCGTCCATGCACTCAGGCAATCTGTGAGCACAAAGGTGCACCTGACAACAGATGCATGGACCAGTAGGCATGGCCAGGGACGTTACGTGTCCATCACGGCACACTGGGTAAATGTGGTGGATGCAGGGTCCACAGGGGACAGCAAGTTTGGGACAGTTCTGCCTAGCCCACGGTCTAGGAAACAATTGGCTGTAGCCGTTCGCACCCCCTCCTCCTCCTCTTCGTCCTCCTGCAGAAGCGAGAGCTCGTCCACAGACCGCAGTCGCACAACCACTCCATCCGCAGCTGCCACTGTTGCACACCAGGTCTCCCATTATGGGGCAGCTACTGGCAAACGTCAGCAGGCTGTATTGGCTATGAAGTGTTTGGGCGACAACAGACACACCGCGGAAGTTCTGTCTGAGTTCTTGCAGAAAGAAACGCAGTCGTGGCTGGGCACTGTAGATCTTGAGGCAGGCAAGGTAGTGAGTGATAACGGAAGGAATTTCATGGCTGCCATCTCCCTTTCCCAACTGAAACACATTCCTTGCCTGGCTCACACCTTAAACCTGGTGGTGCAGTGCTTCCTGAAAAGTTATCCGGGGTTATCCGACCTGCTCCTCAAAGTGCGTGGACTTTGCTCACATATCCGCCGTTCGCCCGTACACTCCAGCCGTATGCAGACCTATCAGCGTTCTTTGAACCTTCCCCAGCATCGCCTAATCATAGACGTTGCAACAAGGTGGAACTCAACACTGCACATGCTTCAGAGACTGTGTGAACAGAGGCGTGCTGTTATGTTTTTGTGGGAGGATACACATACACGGGCAGGCAGTAGGATGGCAGACATGGAGTTGTCAGGTGTGCAGTGGTCGAAGATACAAGACATGTGTCAAGTCCTTCAGTGTTTTGAGGAATGCACACGGCTGGTTAGTGCAGACAACGCCATAATAAGCATGAGCATCCCCCTAATGCGTCTGCTGATGCAAAGTTTGACGCACATAAAGGATCAGGCGTCTGCAGCTGAGGAAGAGGAAAGCCTTGATGACAGTCAGCCATTGTCTGGCCAGGGCAGTGTACAGGACGAGGTAGCGGGCGAAGAGGAGGAGGAGGACGAGGAGGATGATGGGGATGATTAAATTTTTAATGAGGAAGCTTTTCCGGGGCCACAGGAAATTGGTGGCGCGGCAAGGCCGGGTTCTGGTTTTTTGAGGGACACAAGTGACGTGGATTTGCCTGAAACTGCCCCTCAACCAAACACAACCGCAGATTTGAGAACTGGAACTTTGGCCCACATGGCGGATTATGCCTTACGTATCCTCAAAAGGGACACACGCATAACTAAAATGATGAATGATGACGATTACTGGTTGGCCTGCCTCCTTGATCCTCGCTATAAAGGCAAATTGCAAAATATAATGCCACATGAGAACTTGGAACTAATATTAGCAACCAAACAATCAACTCTTGTTGACCGTTTGCTTCTGGCATTCCCTGCACACAGCGCCCGTGATCGTTCTCACACGAGCTGCAGGGGCCAGCAGACCAGAGGAGTTAGAGGGGCAGAAATCAGAAGTGGCGTTGGCCAGAGGGGTTTTCTGACCAGGTTGTGGAGTGATTTTGCTATGACCGCAGACAGGACAGGTACTGCAGCATCAATTCAAAGTGACAGGAGACAACATTTGTCCAGTATGGTTACAAACTATTTTTCATCCCTTATCGATGTTCTCCCTCAACCGTCATTCCCATTTGATTACTGGGCATCAAAATTAGACACTTGGCCAGAATTGGCAGAATATGCATTGCAGGAGCTTGCTTGCCCGGCAGCTAGTGTCCTATCAGAAAGAGTATTCAGTGCTGCAGGTTCAATACTAACAGAAAAAAGGACTCGTCTGGCTACCCAAAATGTAGATGATCTAACCTTCATTAAAATGAACCACAACTGGATTTCGAAATCTTTTGCCCCACCTTGCCCGGCTGACACCTAGCTTTCCTATGAAAAGGTCTTGCCTGTGGACTATTCTGAATGCCTTTTCCAATCTCGTAATTTTCAGCACCTGATTGTCCAGCATACGACATGTTTACACCTCACTAAATGGCCAAACTCCCCACACGGGGCCGTGGTATCGACACTTGGCAACAGCACCCGTGAGAGTGCAGTTTGTCTGAAGAGGTGGGTGAGCCCGCTTTTGGTCGACGGCACTGCCACTGGGCCCCTCCTAGTACAATAAAGTGTCTCTGGCGGTGGTGGTGCGCACCCAACTTCAGACACACCGTTGTAATATGAGGGGCCCTGGGCCTGTACCGCCGGCCACAAGACAGTTTCCCCCCACCCCAGCTCAAACAGTGCTCTACCACTTGCAAAATTATCTCACAGCTCCACCAATGTTTAGTCTATGCGCTGACATCCTTCAATGCCTGCCACTGACAATACCATTGTATTGACATTTTTGTTATGTTAGGCCTTCGATGCCTGTCTGTGGTCACTCCTTCCACTAGGCCTCCACTGACCACACCACTGCTGCCCGTGTACCCCTGGAACCAATTTAAAATTGCCTACAGCCATGTGTTATTATTTTAGGCCTTCGATGCCTGTCTGCGGTCACTCCTTCCACTAGGCCTCTACTGACCACACCACTGCTGCCAGTGTACCCCTGGAACCAATTTAAAATTGCCTACAGCCAGCCCAATTTTTTTATTTCAGGCCTTCGATGCCTGTCTGCGGTCCATTCTTTCAACTACTACTACACTGACCAGGTCACTGCTGCCCGTGTACCCCTGGAACCAATTTAAAATTGCCTACAGCCATGTGTTATTATTTTAGGCCTTCGATGCCTGTCTGCGGTCACTCCTTCCACTAGGCCTCCACTGACCACACCACTGCTGCCCATGTACCCCTGGAACCAATTTAAAATTGCCTACAGCCAGCCCAATTTTTTTATTTTAGGCCTTCGATGCCTGTCTGCGGTCCATTCTTTCAACTACTACTACACTGACCAGGTCACTGCTGCCCGTGTACCCCTGGAACCAATTTAAAATTGCCTACAGCCATGTGTTATTATTTTAGGCCTTCGATGCCTGTCTGCGGTCACTCCTTCCACTAGGCCTCCACTGACCACACCACTGCTGCCCGTGTACCCCTGGAACCAATTTAAAATTGCCTACAGCCATGTGTTATTATTTTAGGCCTTCGATGCCTGTCTGCGGTCACTCCTTCCACTAGGCCTCCACTGACCACACCACTGCTGTCCGTGTACCCCTGGAACCAATTTAAAATTGCCTACAGCCATGTGTTATTATTTTAGGCCTTCGATGCCTGTCTGCGGTCCATTCTTTCAACTACTACTACACTGACCAGGGCACTGCTGCCCATGTACCCCTGGAACCAATTTAAAATTGCCTACAGCCATGTGTTATTATTTTAGGCCTTCGATGCCTGTCTGCGGTCACTCCTTCCACTAGGCCTCCACTGACCACACCACTGCTGCCCGTGTACCCCTGGAACCAATTTAAAATTGCCTACAGCCATGTGTTATTATTTTAGGCCTTCGATGCCTGTCTGCGGTCACTCCTTCCACTAGGCCTCCACTGACCACACCACTGCTGCCCGTGTACCCCTGGAACCAATTTAAAATTGCCTACAGCCATGTGTTATTATTTTAGGCCTTCGATGCTTGTCTGCGGTCACTCCTTCCACTAGGCCTCCACTGACCACACCACTGCTGCCCGTGTACCCCTGGAACCAATTTAAAATTGCCTACAGCCATGTGTTATTATTTTAGGCCTTCGATGCCTGTCTGCGGTCACTCCTTCCACTAGGCCCCCACTGACCACACCACTGCTGTCCGTGTACCCCTGGAACCAATTTAAAATTGCCTACAGCCATGTGTTATTATTTTAGGCCTTCGATGCCTGTCTGCGGTCCATTCTTTCAACTACTACTACACTGACCAGGTCACTGCTGCCCGTGTACCCCTGGAACCAATTTAAAATTGCCTACAGCCATGTGTTATTATTTTAGGCCTTCGATGCCTGTCTGCGGTCACTCCTTCCACTAGGCCTCCACTGACCACACCACTGCTGCCCGTGTACCCCTGGAACCAATTTAAAATTGCCTACAGCCATGTGTTATTATTTTAGGCCTTCGATGCCTGTCTGCGGTCACTCCTTCCACTAGGCCTCCACTGACCACACCACTGCTGCCCGTGTACCCCTGGAACCAATTTAAAATTGCCTACAGCCAGCCCAATTTTTTTATTTTAGGCCTTCGATGCCTGTCTGCGGTCCATTCTTTCAACTACTACTACACTGACCAGGGCACTGCTGCCCGTGTACCCCTGGAACCAACATCAGAAAATATAAAAATAAGTATTTTGCTTACAAAAAAGAAAATACTGGAGAGATATCAAATGCAGACATTTTAACATTAAAAACAAACACACAACTAAAATCTGGTACAGTACTAAAAATGGCCACCAGCTACAATTACTTTCTCCTGCAAGTAGTTAACTGAAAGGTTTTTTAAATTGAAAACACAGATATGGCATCCACCGAGTGTTGTCCTGTCGCGTCTTCTTTATATTATTGCCGAGAAGATGCAAAACAATGAAAATAATAAAATCATTAATTACCAAAATAATAGAGAAAGTCAACACCACATTGCAAATAAACATTCATTCCAAATAAAGAAGCAGGGCGCGTCCGAGGGTGAGTATATACCTAATAAGAATATAATCACCCTCGGACGCGCAATGCTTATTTCCAACAGCCTTCCTTCCTAGGAATCAGCCCTTCCGTGGTGTAGAGAGACGTTGTGTTACACTCCAAGGTGTTCCCCAGGTTGCCTTTCCTGAGCTTCGATCTTCCGGCTCTCGTTTAGTAGTTGTTGGAAACTACGCTGCATTAGGCCTTCAAATTGGGTATGGGGTGTAGAGAGAGGGTGTGTTACACTCCAAGGTGTTCCCCAGGTTGCCTTTCCTGAGCTTCGATCTTCCGGCTCTCGTTTAGTAGTTCTTGGAAACTACACTGCATTAGGCCTACAAATTGGGTATGGGGTGGAGAGAGATGGTGTGTTACACTCCAAGGTGTTCCCCAGGTTTCCTTGCCATTGCTTCGGTCTTCCGACTCTCGTTTAGTAGTTGTAGAAAAGTACACTGCATTAGGCCTACAAAATGGGTATGGGGTGGAGAGAGATGGTGTGTTACACTCCAAGGTGTTCCCCAGGTTGCCTTTCCTGAGCTTCTATCTTCAGGCTCTCATTAAATTGTGGTTAAATGGAACAACTGCATTTGGCGTACTAGTTGGTTTGGGGCCTACTATCGGTGTCTGCCACTCCTTGCTGTTCTCCTGGTTTCCTGTCCTGAAATTCCATTTTCAGCCTCTCGTTAAGTAGTTGTTAATGTTAGACTGCATTTGGCCTACTAGTTGGGTTGGGGCCTACTATCGGTGTCTGCCACTCCTTGCTGTTCTCCTCCACTGAACAAAGCTGTGCCGCCTGTTTACTACGGTTGCCAATTTTGAACTGCATTTCGACTACTTACTGATTTGGCCCTACTCATTGTGTCAGCCTCTCATTCCAGTTGTCCTCCACTGCAATGCCCCCTGGTTATTCCTGTGTTACCAATTTTGAACTGCATTTAGCCCACTTTATTCTTTGGGCCTATATCTGTGTTTCCACTTCATCGTGCCCATTGCCCAGCCAGTGATAGATGAGTCTGCTGGTACATTGACCCATAACGCAACATTCCCCGTGCATGCTACACAACAACATTGTGACCCTGCTGAAAGTCAGGTTGCTCTTCCCGCATACCATACCACCTTACACGGGGACAAAGAGGAAGGTGCAGATGAAAGTGCAGGTTCCTTCATCAGGTGGGGGGAGGAATACTAGTTGGCGACGTCACTGGCACAGGGCCTCTCATAGTACGCAAAAGTGTTGCTGCCGGTGGGAGGCGCCCCCGCCGTGCAAACACACCGCTGTACTTTGAGGGGCCCTGTGCCAGTGCCAATGCCAACAAGTGGGCCCCCCCTGCTTGCTCAGGATCACAGCACTTGAAAAGTTGAAATACTTACCTCTCCCTGCTCCACTGCCGTGACGTGGTCCAGATTTCCTGGGCCCACTAATTACTTGAACCAGCCCTACCCCACACAACTTTAGCCAAATGACCCCCAATTTCAAATGCCTTCCAATTATTATAAGGTAAATTACGCTTGACAAGCTTCATTAAGAAGAATGGATGGTTTTGACATTAAAATGGGCACTCTAGGTGTTTTCCTGGCCCCCACTCACTGCCGACTATGCTGCCCCATTGACTTGCATTGGGTTTCGTGTTTCGGTCGATCCCGACTTTACGTCATAATCGGCCGATTTCACTCGACCCGACTTTTGAGATAGTCGGGTTTCGCGAAACCCGGCTCGACTCTAAAAAGGTCAAGGTCGCTCAACTCTAGTCTTGACTCCTGGGTGTGCCATCTCTCTCTCTCAAATAGTGGGCACTGGGCCATAGAAAGGCAATTTTTTTTTTTTTGCTTTCTAAATTCTCCCTGAAAAAAAAAAAATACAGTGGGAGATTAATATTGACATTTGTGCTTGAGTGACAGTCCTGCGTGTGTGGCATCTCTCTGATTTGGTGCCACAGAAAACAGAGTGTGTAACATTGTGCCTGATTTTCCTTGCGGTCTCACCAACCTGTAAAGGGATATCGAAATCATACTGAAGTTATAGCTCACCGTGTAAGTTGTTTGACAGCAACAAATACCGTTACTTTGGTTAAGTTTTTAAAACAATGAGGAAGTCAGGTGGAAGAGGTCGTTGCCGAGGGCGTTCATTGCCAGCTGGTAATGATGGTAGTGGTAGTGGAGCATCAGGTGGTCGTGGGAAAAAAAATATTGCACCTAAGTCTGGAGCTGTGGAGCCAGGTTCGTCGTCTGGCTACAGAAGGCCTCGAACGCTCCCTTTTCTGGGAGTAGGAAAACCGCTTTTAAAGCCGGAGCAGCAAGAGCAAGTTTTGGCTTACCTTGCAGACTCAGCCTCTAGCTCTTTTGCCTCCTCTTTTGAAACTGGTAAATGTAAAAGCAGCGCGTCGTTAGTGGATGTTCACGGTCAGGGACAAGTCGCTTCCTTATCCTCTTCAGCAAAAACAACAACAGAGAAGGATGCAGCAGGCGACACAACGGGTTACTCCATGGAGCTTTTTACACATACCGTCCCTGGCTTAGAAAGTGAAGCAGTTAACAGGCCATGCCCATTACAAGTTGAATCTGACATGGAGTGCACTGATGCACAGCCACAGCAAGACTACTATGCTGGTCCTTTGACTCAGACCACAACAATGCCCTCGCAGGGTACTGATCCAGAATCAGACCCTGATGAGACTATGTTGCCCCATCACGAACGCTCTACCACCGTCTTACACGGTGACACAGACGAAGTTGCGCACGAGCTAGAAGAGGAGGTTATAGATGACCCAGTTGTTGACCCCGATTGGCAGCCATTGGGGGAACAGGGTGCAGGTGGCAGTAGTTCTGAAGCGGAGGAGGAGGGGCCGCAGCAGGCATCAACATCGCAACAGGTTCCATCTGCCGGGCCAGTATCTGGCCCAAAACACGTGGCAAAGCCAAAAACTGTTGGAGGACAGCGTGTCCATCCGGTTAAAGCTCAGTCTGCAATGGCTGAAAAGGGATCCGAGGCTCGAAAGAGTGCAGTCTGGCATTTTTTTTAAACAACATCCAATTGATCCACACAAAGTCATCTGTCAAAAATGTTCAACTAGCTTAAGCAGAGGTCAGAATCTGAAAAGTCTCAATACAAGTTGCATGCATAGACATTTAACCACCATGCATTTGCAAGCCTGGACTAACTACCAAACGTCCCTTAAGGTTGTAGCACCCTCGGCCATTGAAGCTAGTCAGCAACGCTACATCCCTTCCGTCACTGTCAGGCCACCATTTTCCGCACCACCAGCAGTATCTGTGCAGGTTTCTTTGCCAGCCCAAAGCAGTCAGGGTCAGGGAATCACCAGTTTCGTAGGAGGAAATACTGCATCTAGGGCACCGGCGGAAACAATACCGTCTCCAACCGTCTCACAGTCTGCCATGTCCACCGGCACATCCGCTAGTTCCACGATCTCCAGCTCTCCAGTCCAGCTCACCCTACATGAGACTCTGGTTAGAAAAAGGAAGTACTTATCCTTGCATCCGCGTACACAGGGTTTTAACGCCCACATAGCTAGACTAGTCTCGTTAGAGATGATGCCCTACCGGTTAGTTGATAGCGAAGCTTTCAAAGCCCTGATGGAGTACGCTGAACCACGCTACGAGCTACCCAGTCGACACTTCTTTTCGAGAAAAGCCATCCCAGCCCTGCACCAGCATGTTAAAGAGCGCATCGTCCATGCACTCAGGCAATCTGTGAGTACAAAGGTGCACCTTGACTACAAATGCATGGACCAGTAGGCATGGCCAGGGACGTTATGTGTCCATCACGGCACACTGGGTGAATGTGGTGGATGCAGGGTCCACAGGGGACATCAATTTCGGGACAGTTGTGCCTAGCCCACGGTCTAGGAAACAGTTGGCTGTAGGCGTTTGCACCCCCTCCTCCTCCTCGTCCTCCTGCAGAAGGGAGAGCTCTTCCACAGACCGCAGTCGCCCAACCACTCCATCGGCAGCTGTCACTGTTGCACACCAGTTGTCCCATTATGGCCCAGCTACTGGCAAGCGTCAGCAGGCTGTATTGGCTATGAAGTGTTTGGGCGACAACAGACACACCGCGGAAGTTCTGTCCGAGTTCTCGCAGCAAGAAACACAGTCGTGGCTGGGCACAGTAGATCTTGAGGCAGGCAAGGTAGTGAGTGATAACGGAAGGAATTTCATGGCACCTTAAAACTGGTGGTGTAGTGCTTATTGAAAACTTATCCTGGGTTCTCCGACCTGCTCCTCAAAGTGCGTGGACTTTGCTCACATATCCGCCGTTCGCCTGTACACTCCAGCCGTATGCAGACCTATCAGCGGTCTTTGAACCTTCCCCAGCATCGCCTAATCATAGACGTTGCAACAAGGTGGAACTCAACACTGCACATGCTTCAGAGACTGTGCGAACAGAGGCGGGCTGTTATGTTTTTGTGGGAGGATACACATACACGGGCAGGCAGTAGGATGGCAGACATGGAGTTGTCAGGTGTGCAGTGGTCGAAGATACAAGACATGTGTCAAGTCCTTCAGTGTTTTGAGGAATGCACACGGCTGCTTAATGCAGACAACGCCATAATAAGCATGAGCATCCCCCTAATGTGTCTGCTGATGCAAAGTTTGACGCACATAAAGGATCAGGCGTCTGCACCAGAGGAAGAGGAAAGCCTTGTTGACAGTCAGCCATTGTATGGTCAGGGCAGTGTACAGGACGAGGTAGCGGGCGAAGAGGAGGTGGAGGACGAAGAGGATGATGGGGATGAGTATATTTTTAATGAGGAAGCTTTCCCGGGGGCACTGGAAATTGGTGGCGTGGCAAGGCCGGGTTCTGGTTTTGTGAGGGACACAAGTGACGTAGATTTGCCTGAAACTGCCCCTCAACCAATCACAACCGCAGATTTGACAACTGTAAATTTGGCCCACATGGCGGATTATGCCTTACGTATCCTCAAAAGGGACACACGCATTACTAAAATGATGAACGATGATGATTACTGGTTGGCCTGCCTCCTTGATCCTCGCTATAAAGGCAAATTGCAAAATATTATGCCACATGAGAACTTGGAACTAATATTAGCAACCAAACAATCAACTCTTGTTGACCGTTTGCTTCAGGCATTCCCAGCACACAGCGCCCGCGATCGTTCTCACACGAGCAGCAGGGGGCAGCAGAACAGAAGTGTTAGAGGTGCAGAAATCCGAAGTGGCATTGGACAGAGGGGTTTTCTGACCAGGTTGTGGAGTGATTTTGCTATGACCGCAGACACGACAGGTACTGCTGCATCAATTCAAAGTGACAGGAGACAACATTTGTCCAGTATGGTTACTAACTATTTTTCATCCCTTATCGATGTTCTCCCTCAACCGTCATTCCCATTTGATTACTGGGCATCCAAATTAGACACCTGGCCAGAATTGGCAGAAAATGTATTGCAGGAGCTTGCTTGCCCAGCAGCTAGTGTCCTATCAGAAAGAGTATTCAGTGCTGCAGGTTCAATATTAACCGAAAAAAGGACTCGTCTGGCTACCCAAAATGTTGATGATCTAACCTTCATTAAAATGAACCACAACTGGATTTCGAATTCTTTTGCCCCACCTTGCCCGGCCGACACCTAGCTTTCCTATGAAAAGGTATTGCCTGTGGACTACTCTGAATGACTTTACCAATCTCGTAATTTGCAGCAGCTGATTGTCCAGTATACGACATGTTTACACCTCCCTAAATGGCCAAACTCCCCACACGGGGCCGTGGTATCGCCACTTGGCGCAAGCACCCGTGAGAGTGCTGTTTGTCTGAAGAGGTGGGTGTGCACGCTTTTGGTCGACGGCACTGCCACTGGGTCCCTCATAGTACAATAAAGTGTCTCTGGCGGTGGTGGTGCGCACCCAACGTCAGACACACTGTTGTAACATGAGGGGCCCTGGGCATGTACCGCCGGCCACAAGAGAGTTCCCCCACCCCCAGCTCAAACATTGCTCTACCACTTGCACAATTATCTCTCACAGTTCCACCTATGTTTAGTCTATGCGCTGACATCCGTAAATTCCTGCCACTGACAATACCATTGTGTTGACATGTATGATGGTATTTAACATAGTCAGGGGCAGTGTCCTATATTTACCCAAGTAAATACTTTGTGCCAAATTACTAGGTCTGAAACTACGCAGAGGAGCCCACCCCTGTACCTACTGATTGCACCCTTTTGATTTTTCTTTTTCTTGTAATGCGAGACATTAACATGTATTTATTTTTTGGGACTACTAACTGGCAGACACTCATTACAATCGGCCGCCGCTGACAACACCAATGGTGCCCACTGCCTGTGTACCCCTGCAAGAGAATTCAAAGTGCCTACAGCCCAAATTTATTACATTAGGCCTTCGAAGCCTGTCTGCGGTCCCTCCTTCCACTAGGCCTCCACTGACCTGTCTACTGCTGCCCGTGTTCCCCTGGAACCAATGTTAAATTGCCTACAGCCCAAATTTTACTATGTTAGGCCTTCGAAGCCTGTCTACGGTCCCTCCTTCCACCAGGCCTCCACTGACCTGTCTACTGCTGCCCATGTTCCCCTGGAACCAATGTTAAATTGCCAACAGCAAAATTTTATTATGTTAGGCCTTCGAAGCCTGTCTGCGGTCCCTCCTTCCACTAGGCCTCCACTGACCTGTCTACTGCTGCCCGTGTTCCCCTGGAACCAATGTTAAATTGCCTACAGCCAAATTTTATTATGTTAGGCCTTCAAAGCCTGTCTGCGGTCCCTCCTTCCACTAGGCCTCCACTGACCTGTCTACTGCTGCCCATGTTCCCCTGGAACCAATGTTAAATTGCCTACAGCCAAATTTTATTATGTTAGGCCTTCGAAGCCTGTCTGCGGTCCCTCCTTCCACTAGGCCTCCACTGACCTGTCTACTGCTGCCCATGTTCCCCTGGAACCAATGTTAAAGTGCCTACAGCCAAATTTTATTATGTTAGGCCTTCAAAGCCTGTCTGCGGTCCCTCCTTCCACTAGGCCTCCACTGACCAGTCTACTGCTGCCCGTGTACCCCTGGAACCAATGTTAAAGTGCCTACAGCCAAATTTTATTATGTTAGGCCTTCGAAGCCTGTCTGCCGTCCCTCCTTCCACTAGGCCTCCACTGACCTGTCTACTGCTGCCCGTGTTCCCCTGGAACCAATGTTAAATTGCCAACAGCCCAATATTTTTTTATGTTAGGCCTTCGAAGCCTGTCTGCGGCCCGTTCTTTCTACTACTCCTACACTGACCAGACCACTGCTGCCCATGTACCCCTGGAACCTATTTAAAAGTGCCTACAGCCCAATATTTTTTTATGTTAGGCCTTCGAAGCCTGTCTGCGGCCCGTTCTTTCTACTACTCCTACACTGACCAGACCACTGCTGCCCGTGTACCCCTGGAACCTATTTAAAAGTGCCTACAGCCCAATATTTTTTTATGTTAGGCCTTCGAAGCCTGCCTGCGGCCCGTTCTTTCTACTACTCCTACACTGACCAGTCTACTGCTGCCCGTGTACCCCTGGAACCAATTATAAAGTGCCTACAGCCCAATTTTTTTTATGTTAGGCCTTCGAAGCCTGTCTGCGGTCCCTTCTTTCTACTACTCCTCCACTGACCAGACCACTGCTGCCCGTGTACCCCTGGAACCTATTTAAAAGTGCCTACAGCCCAATATTTTTTTATGTTAGGCCTTCGAAGCCTGTCTGCGGCCCGTTCTTTCTACTACTCCTACACTGACCAGACCACTGCTGCCCGTGTACCCCTGGAACCTATTTAAAAGTGCCTACAGCCCAATATTTTTTTATGTTAGGCCTTCGAAGCCTGTCTGCGGCCCGTTCTTTCTACTACTCCTACACTGACCAGACCACTGCTGCCTGTGTACCCCTGGAACCTATTTAAAAGTGCCTACAGCCCAATATTTTATTATATTAGGCCTTCGAAGCCTGTCTGCGGCCCGTTCTTTCTACTACTCCTCCACTGACCAGACCACTGCTGCCCGTGTACCCCTGGAACCTATTTTTAATTGCATAGAGCATCCTTTTTTTAATAGTAGGCGTACAAAGTCTGTCTGCGGTCCACTATTGAAATTGTCCTCCACTGCCCAGAGCAATGCTGCCTGTGTACCCCTGTAACCTTTTTTAAGCTGCAGTGAGCCACATTTTTGGTTCAAGGCCTACTACCTGTGTCTGTCAGCGCCACTCAATACAGCTGTGTTCCTTTGAAAAAAGCTGAGCGTCAATAGTCTTGTTTTCAGCCTCTAGGAATTTTAAAACTGCATTGGGGCTACAACTTTGGTAGGGCCTACTAACGGTGTCTGCCGCCCCAAGGTGTGCCCCAGGTTTCGTCCACATTGCTTCGATCTTCCTACTCTCGTTTAGTAGTTGTTGCAAACTACACTGCATTAGGCCTACAAATTTGGTATGGGGTGTAGAGAGACGGTGTGTTACACTCCAAGGTGTTCCCCAGGTTTCGTCCACATTGCTTCGATCTTCCTACTCTCGTTTAGTAGTTGGTGAAAACTACACTGCATTAGGCCTACAAATTGGGTATGGGGTGTAGAGACGGTGTGTTCCACTCCAAGGTGTTCCCCAGGTTTCCTCGCCATTGCTTCGGTCTTCCGACTCTCGTTTAGTAGTTATTGGAAACTACACTGCATTAGGCCTACAAATTGGGTATGGGGTGTAGAGACGGTGTCTTCCACTCCAAGGTGTTCTCCAGGTTGCCTTTCCTGAGCTTCTATCTTCAGGCTCTTGTTAAATAGTGGTTAAATGGAACAACTGCATTTAGCGTACTAGTTGGTTTGGGGCCTACTAACAGTGTCTGCCGCTCCTTCCTGTTCTCCTGGTTTCCTGTCCTGAAATTCCATTACACGGGGACAAAGAGGAAGGTGCAAATGAAAGTGCAGGTTCCTTCATCAGGTGGGGGGAGGAATACTAGTTGGCGACGTCACTGGCACAGGACCTCACATAGTACGCAAAAGTGTTGCTGCCAGTGGGAGGCGCCCCCGCCGTGCAAACACACCGCTGTACTTTGAGGGGCCCTGTGCCAGTGCCAATGCCAACGAGTGGGCCCCCCCTGCTTGCTCAGGATCACAGCACTTGCAAAGTTGAAATACTTACCTCTCCCTGCTCCACTGCCGTGACGTCGTCCAGATTTAATGGGCCCACTAATTATTTGAACCAGCCCTACCCCCCACAACTTTAGCCAAATGACCCCCAATTTCAAATGCCTTCCAATTATTATAAGCTAAATTACGATTGACAAGCTTTTGTAACAAGAATGGATGTTTTTGCCATTAAAATGGGCAGTGTAGGTGTTTTCCTGGCCTCCACTCACTGCCGACTATGCTCCCCCATTGACTTGCATTGGGTTTCGTGCTTCGGTCGATACCCGACTTTTCGCGATAATCGGCCGATTCCACTCGACTCGACTTCTAAGATAGTCGGGTTTCGCGAAACACGGCTCGACTCTAAAAAGGTCAAGGTCGCTCAACCCTACTGATTTCCCATATGTGGTCAAAAACTACTTTTGAGGCACAGTGCAAAGGTCAGACGGGAAGGAGTACCATATTGGACTTCACATTTTGATGGACTACTTTGAGGGTGCCGTGTCATATTGGTGGAGCCTCTGAGGTGCCAGAACAGCAGTACTCCCCATAAGCGATCCCATTTTACAAACTACACCTCTCAATGAAATCATCTAGGGGTGTAGTGATCACAATGACACTACATATAGGTCACAATTACATTTTTAATAGCAAAATTTAGTTTTAGCCCCAGATTTTACATTTTCACACAGGAAAATGGGTGAAAATGGCATAAAAATTTGTCCAACAATTTCTGCTGAATGTACAAATACCCGATATGTGGCTGTACAGAACTGCTTAGCCACACGGCAAAACTCGGGAGGGACTTCTTCCTCCAAACACGACAAGTGGAGTTTTTACCAAATTGTTCTATTTTGGTTTCATCTGACCAAATGACCTTCTCACATGACCTTCTCTTGTGATTCATCCAGATGGTAATTGGCAAACTTCAAACAGGCCTGGACATGTGAGCTGTGAGCCGGGGGACCTTGCGTGCCCTGTGGGATTTTAATCCATGACGGCGTAGTGTGTTACTAAGGCCGAGGACACACACAACGTATAAAAAAACGGACCGTTTTTGATGGACGAGAATCGCACAAATGTTACCAAAACATTGATCCGTGTGCAGTGCGAGGATGCGATTTTCTCGCATCAAATGATCCGTGTGACATCCGTATGGCATCCGTACTGCGTGTTTTTATCACAGGCTTGCAAAACCAACATAAAAATATATACTGTCTATATATATATATATATATATATATATATATATATATATATATATGTCAGTAGATACATATATGTATATATATTAATATTTCCCCCTGCGCAATATAGCAGAAAGCCGGTAATTCAATTACCGGCTTCTGCTTTCTCCTTCCTAAAACCCGACATGATATGAGACCTGGTTTACATACAGTAAGGCTATATTCACACTTAGCGGTTTTTACCGCGGAACCGCCGCGATTTTGATGCTGCGGGTCCGCAGCAGTTTCCATAGCGTTTACAGTAACATGTAAACCCTATGGAAACCGCAAATCGCTGTGCACATGCTGCGGGAAAAACCGCGCGGGAATGCAGCGGTTTACAACCCGCAGCATGTCACTTCTTTGTGCAGAATCGCTGCGATTCTGCACCCATAGGAATACATTGAACCGCTTACTTCCCGCATGGGGCTGTGCCCACGTTGCGGGAAGTAAGCGGATAATGTGCGGGTGGTACCCGGGGTGGAGGAGAGGAGACTCTCCTCCAGGCCCTGGGAACCATATTTGGGGTTAAAAAATAAAAAATCTGGTTATACTCACCCTCTGATGTCCGGAGCTCCTGGGCGCTGCACGCGGCCGTCCGGTCAGAGTTGCTGTGCGACCAGGACCTGCGGTGACGTCGCGGTCACATGACCGTGACGTCACGAAGGGTCCTTCTCCCACAGCATCTTTGGAACCGGACCGCTGGGTGCAGCGCCCAGGAGATCCGGACATCAGAGGGTGAGTATAACCAATTTTTATTATTTTTAACATTACTATTGATGCTGCATATTGCTGCATATGCAGCATCAATAGTATAGGCGGAAACCCGCAGCGGAAAACGCGGAACAAACCGCGATAAATCTGCAGGGAGAACCGCAGTTGTTTTGCCCTGCAGATTTATCAAATCCGCTGCGGGAGAACCCGCAGGGACCCGACGCAAGGTGTGCACATAGCCTTAACCATGTCTTCTCCCCATTTTTTTTGCATATTCCACACTACTAATGTCAGTAGTGTGTCTATGCAAAATTTGGCCGTTCTAGCTATTAAATTAAGGGGTTAAATGGCGGAAAAAATTGGCGTGGGCTCCCGCACAATTTTCTCCACCAGAGTAGCGGTGGGATATGGGGTAATGAAGGGTTAATGCCACCTTGCTATTGTAAGGTGACATTAAGCCAAATTAATAATGGAGAGGCGTCAATTATGACACCTATCCATTATTAATCCAATACTAGTAAAGGGTTAAAAAAATACATAAACACATTATTAAAAATTAATTTAATGAAATAAACACAAAGGTTGTTGTAGTAATTTATTCTACTCTCAATCCACTCACTGAAGACCCTCGATCTGTAAATCAAGAAAACATAATAAACCAACAATATACATACCTTCCGAGGATCTGGCACGTCCAACGATGTAGATCCATCTGAAGGGGTTAAACTATTTTGCAGACACGAGCTCCGCTAATGCAGGATGCTCATTTCTGCAAAACCCCGGCGAATGAAGCTAAATATAGGTCAATGATCTATATTTAGCTTCATTTGCGGTGAGGCGCCCTCTGCTGGCTGTTCCTAGATCGTGGGAACTTTCCTAGAAAGCTCCCTGGCTCGAGTTCATATGAGGACAACCTTACAATAGCAAGTTGGCATTAACCCTTCATTACCCCATATCCCACCACTACACGGGAATGGGAAGAGAGTGGCCAAGTGCCAGAATAGGCGCATCTTCCAGATGTGCCTTTTCTGGGGTGGCTGGGGGCAGGTGTTTTTAGCCAGGGGGGGGGGCCAATAACCATGGACCCTCTCCAGGCTATTAATATCTGCCCTCAGTCACTGGCTTTACTACTCTGGTGGAGAAAATTGTGCGGGAGCCCACGCCAATTTTTTCCGCCATTTAACCCCTTAATTTAATAGCTAGAACGGCCAAATTTTGCATAGACACACTACTAACATTAGTAGTGTGGCATATGCAAAAAAAATGGTGATATGAGATGGTTTACTGTATGTAAACCAGGTCTCATATCATGTCGGGTTTAGGAAGGAGAAAGCAAAAGCCAGTAATTGAACTACCGGCTTTAAAGCTGTCTAGCGCTGGAAGAAATATTAATAAATATATATATATATATATATATATATATATATATATATATATATATATGTGTCTCACTGACATATATATATATATATATATATATATACCTATTCTATGTGTAGACATTTATTCTACCTATTCTACTGGAAGCTGTCAGTGTGATTTTACTGTACACCGCACTGAATTACCGGCTTTTCTCTCTAACAGCGCTGCGTATTCCTCGCAAGTCACACTGCTGGTCTGTGTGTGATCCCTTTTTTTGGGGCTTCCATAGACTTTCATTGGCGATTCTCAGCCGAGAAACGCTGACAATCGCAGCATGCTGCGATTTCACTCGGATCCTGAATACGGCCGAGAAAATATCGGATGATGGGAGCTGCCCCATTGATTAACATTGGGACGAGTGCTATGCGATTTTTTATCGCATTGCACTCGTCCGTATTACGGTCTAGTGTGACCCCGGCCTAACAGTAAGATCAGCTGCAAAGATGTGGGAAAAATATCAGCACAAAATGGGGTCTTATCCGGTGGATATTTCAAATTTCTACTTAGGTTATACTAACCTGATGTATCCATTATTAGAGCGGAAATTATCAGGGAAATATCAGCTGCAGCAGATCCACGGGTCAGCAGGTGGCCATTTCAAGCATGGAATGAGAGGAATAATGTGCAAATTACCTGCGCTGCTGAATGAAGTTCCAATCCAGACAAGATGAATGAAAGATGGTGGTTTATTCTACGCGTTTTGAAATATTCAATAAATTCCTGATTCCTGGGTAATTCCTGATGAAGAAGTAATTGAATACTTCGAAATGCGTAGAATAAAACCACCATCTTTCATTCATCTTGTCTGGATTGGAATTTTATTCAGTAGCTTAGGGGTTAAGTTAGGACTGGCAGAACGCACCGAGCTAATATAGATGTTATAATTGGTGCGTTCGCAGCCCGGGGTCCACTGTGCAGGAGAGAACCTGCTGCTAGAAGATGACGGCACTATATGGCGGTATAAGTGAACTCAGTTACTTCACTGAGTCGCACTGAAAAGAACACGCTGTGCCCTGTCAGCGTCACGGAGGAACACAGCTAACTGCTGAGCTGATGGAAGTCAGTGGTCACGCACACAGAGAAGTGCACAAACACTCCTCTCCGGTGGAACCGGAATTCTAGTGGCTATTAGCCAGCCCTGAATACATGCATACAAACTCCTCACTGGAGGTGCCAGTATTCTAGGGACTTATTTCAGCCAAACCCTATCCACATACAGGCGCGACCACAAATAGCAAGCTCATAACATGAAGTGATACTAGCGCATGGCCATGTGGCCATGCAAACTTTTTATAGCTGCAGCAGCTTCAGGACCTTCCTAGAGGACCAATGGAAGCTGCTACAATACCAGAGTAACTTCAGGACCTTCCTAGAGGACCAATGGGAGCTGCAGCAGTACCTGAGCGTGTGACCCCTGACCTCCAATGAGAGGTCTTACCCTGGGCATGCTCAGAAGGGAAAAAGCAGGACTTAGTCCCAGAGTCGTCTGCTCACCGCTGACCAGTACTGGCTAAAATGGCTGAGCATGGGAAAGCAGTAGAAACCATCCGCACAGTATCAGGCAGAGCCAGTCGCTGGGACTGACGTCTCCACTGCGGCTGGAGAAAAATGGGAGACCGCAGTGGAGGTGGTTCGAGATTCCCCCTGTGCAGAGGTGAGAACTCGACCCCTAACAGGTAATATCCACATTATTCTTTTCATTCCAAGCTAACGGTAATATTTAAGACTGTGGTCTCAGCTCTCATCAGGTCATTTACCAGGTCCTCCAATGTAGTTCTGGGCTGATTCCTGACCTTTCTCAAAATCATCCTTATCCCACGAGGCAGAATCCTGCATAGAGCCCCAGACTGAGGAAGATTGACAGTCATCTTGTGTTTATTCCATTTTTTAGTAACTGTGCCAACAGTTATTGTCTTCATACCAAGCTGCTTACCTATTGTCCTGTAGCTCATCCCAGCCTTGTGCAGGTCTACAATTTTGTCTCTGGTGTCCTCAGGCAGCATTTTGGTCTAGGACATGGTGGAGAGGTTGGAGTGTGATTGATTGAGTGTGTGGACAGGTGTCATTTATACAGGCTATGAATTCAAATAGGTGCAATTAATACAGTTAATGAGTACAGAATAGGAGAGCTTCTTAAAGGGAACCTGCCACCCCCCAGGCGTTTAACTAAAAGAGCCAGCCAGAAAAAAAGATTGCAGCGCAGGCGCCGGGTAAATAACTGAACGCTGAATAGGCAGCGGCCAGAAGAAAGGAGGAAATGACTGATGGCTGTGAGGAGTCTGTGTCAGGGGATAAAGACCTGCCCCCCATGACAAACTAGAGGTATGAGGGAAAAATTATAAAAAGGATTCTTTCAGCGGTGGAAGGGACCAGAACTAAAAGAGTCACCTTGGCAGAATGCAGCATTAGTGCTGCACAAGATGGCTCTTTTAGTTAAAAATGCCTTGGGGGGACAGGTTCCCTTTAAGGAAAAACTAACATGTTTGAGAGGCAGGATTCTTGATGGCTGGTAAGTGATCAAATACTTATTTCGGGAAATAAAATGAAATTTAATTATTTATGTAAAAATCATACAATGTGACTTTTTTTTTTCTTTTTATATTCTGTCTCTCATGGTTGAAGCGGACCTACGCTAAAAATGAAAGACATCTCTACTCCTTGTGGGTGGGAAAACTGTTAGGACGGTTCATCCTACTGACTGACTTCATTTAAATATCTGCTCTATATAGAGTATGTAGCCTGTTCTTTGAGCCATCCTGTGGGCAGAGTAAAATAGTTAATTCAGGATAATAATGTCATAAAATTAGAAAGTTACCTGATGCAATGTTTGATATGGTCTATTTCGGTCTAGAATATGCAAGTTGCCAATGATTGGTAGCGGTCGTGGTCCGGGTGGAAAATTATAAACATTTCTTTGCCATCCATAGAAAATAAGGGCAGTGAAAAGAGTCAGAATGACAGACAGAACCAATGTGATGGAATCTGGGAAATCCATGGCACAGGAAAAGTTTCTCTGAAAAGACAAATAAAAACATGATCAAGTACGTAACCGCCAGTATTATGTATAGTCCACAATGACATCATGAGATGTAATTTTGGATGCTCATTGGATTGCATTTTGTTACAGAAGACACTTTGCAAAGGTCTTTAACATATTGACGACAGATGCTGAAATTTACAAAGCTGTAGCCATGTAACAAGGGCTAAAGGTGAGCAAATACCGTATTTTTCAGACAATAAGATTCACCAGACCATAAGACGCACCCCAAATTTTCATAAGGAAAATAGTGGAAAAAAATAAAGTGTCAAGTGGGGGTCCATCTTACAGTCCATATTCAGCTTACTGGGGGTGATTTTCACAGGTGGAGTAGTGGTCACAGGGGAACATGGTCACAGGGGTTGTTCGGTGGTCCAGGCTGGTGCGGTGCCCTCCGGTAAATCCCATACCAGGCTGGTGCAGCGATGGGTCTCTGGAGTTCCCGGTATACAGGTTCAGTGGGGCTCTGCTGGCATTTTATAACAGGTTCGGTGGTGGTGCTCTGTTGTGCGGTGGGGCTCTGCAGGCATTATGCAAAGGGTGAAGTGGTGATGTTCTGTTGTGCGACGGGGCTCAGTCGGCATTTGGTAAAAGCCCAGAGGCCCTCGCAGAGCCATTGCTGGGATGTGGTGGCCTCCGGGAAAATGACTGCTGGTGGCGGCGCATGCTCAGATTAAGATCTTGGCAATGATATCTCATCCTGAAATCTCGTCTCCCAAGATCTCATTGCCGAGGGCTGAACCTGAGCATGCGCTGCCATCGGCGGCCATTTTCCCGAAGTCACTGCATCGCAGCAATGGATCTGCGGGGGCCTCTGGTCTTTCAACAAATGCCGGTGGAGCCTCCGCTGCACCACAGAGCACTACTAGCCGCACGAGCTTGGGAAGGGAGGCTGCATTGCCCTGCAGCATTGGATCGGGACTGATGCCACAGGATTTTGTAAGTATATTTCGACTAAGATGCATCCTCATTGTTAGGACTGACGGAACACACCAAATATAAATAAGAGGCGATATAAGATGCGTTCGCAGTCTGGGGTCAACCGCGCAGAGAAGACACCTGCTGCTCGGTAATGGCGGACTATATGGTGGTATTAAGAGAAAACACACACGGGTTAGCTTCACCCGGTATGAAGGAAGCTAACCCTGTTGCGTCACAGGGCCGCGATACTGCACAGAGTGTGCAAGCAAGGAGTCACAGAACTCTGCCCCAAGACTCAAGGTCAGAGTCCCTCTAGACCTCCTGCGCTTGACACCGCTACAGTGGTGTCAGGAGTAAGCTAAACTAAAATAGGTTTAAGGCACTGGGTGCACGCAGCTCCGCTCTGGCGAACACCACTAACCGCCCTAACTAGGGATGGGTAAGTGTACTGGTTGCGCATGGTGCCACACTGACTAACGCTGCTGATAGACACTGTAGATAGTGTCATCCAGCACCAGGCACAAACTGGCGCTAGACAGCTCCAACATTCACAAACATTCATCAACACTAGGGATGGGAATGATTCGGAGCTTTCACCAGCACAGGAATACATCCATACACACACAAACACACACAAAAACTGATTTATACTAGCGCAAGGACGTGCGGCCATGCAAACCTTTTATAGCTGTAGCTCTCCAGAACTTTCCTAGTGATCCAATAGGAGCTGCTACAGGACCTGAGCATGTGACCCCCGAACTCCAATGAGAGGTCGACCCGTGGGCATGACCAGCAGGGGAAAAGCATGACATAGTCCCTGCAACGTCTGCTCGCAACTGATCAGTGCTGGCTACAATGGCAGAGCCTGGAAATGCACCAGTAACCAAGCGCACAGTATCAGCTTGAGCCAGACACTGGGACTGACGTCTCCGCTGAGCAGGCTCCACTGTGGCTGGAAAAGAATGGGAGACCACTGTGGACATGGTTTGAGATTCCCCCTGTGCAGTGGCGAGAACTCGAGACCTAAAACTCATTTTCCCCAAATAATTTGTGGGGAAAAAGTGCGTCTTATAGTCCAAAAAATATGGTAGATTGGAAGCAAATTAAATTAGGTGAAAATTTTACCTATAATTCAGGTTGCATATTTTTATTTTTTACATTTTGTTCACCCGCATCCAGGCATATTCAATTTGCAGTGAATACTTTTGATGTAAATTAAATTTACAGGTGGATTTTAAATTAATCTTCTGAATTTGTATTTTGCCAATTTGCTGAACTCTAATAAGGACAGACGCACAATCTGAACCTGGAGCCACTTCAATTCTCAGTGGTCTCATTGGCACTTCATTAGCCACTTAGCACAAGCTTCAAGCAGAGCCCAAATGAGGGGTAAGAATCACGTGGGGATGCACTTTTCTTACGGCAATTAATAACTTTTGTGAGGTTGTTATTGAGTGACTCTGCTCACAAAAGAGTGGAGTGCATGGCAGAAGAACACTGGCCAAGTGAATGCTTTCCCCATCTGACTAATGGTTTCGATCTCTATGGTCTGCATTGCTGTTGTCCTTCATGGTGAGGAGGAGGTGAAGAAATAGACGGCTGACACCAACCAAACTAAGCTGAAAAACAAGCCATACTCTAAATAGCTGCATATGCTCTCGAGTGGATCCTGTCGAAGCTGTAACAGCTATTTCCTTTGCTCTTTTTGGCAGTACAGGAAGAGAAGGAAACAGCAAACGATGATGTTTGCTGGATCAATTCCACTGAGGAAGCTGCTGCTGAACTTTATGAAACAAACAACAGTAATCTTGTTAGGCACTAAAAATTTTCCAAGTGAAAAAAGAGCTTTGTTGATCCATTACAAAGATATGAGAAACACAGAGGTTTTAAAACAGGACATCCTGCAAAAAGGGTTTTGGTTCGGGGGGGTGAAGCTTCTCAGTGGGCAACTAACCAGGTAACCTTGATTACTACTGGGTGACGCACTCTAATAGTGGAGGAGAACTTCAGCAGATGACCGCGCTATTACTGAGAATAATCTCTATACAAAGACCAGCATGGATATTACTGCCATATGGTCAGTAGTAGATACTGGCCCTACAGAACATATAAGAGATCACAGCACAGTTATAGATGGTGAGTTACCGCTGACGTCCTTTCTGATGGAGTTGTCCACTTTTCCGGTCTTTTCCATCTGGCCCAGATCGACACAACTTCTTCCACCCAGGACTCATCTGCAGAGAACACAACAAAGACACATTTCACTTCTCATATTTTCAGCACATCACCATCTATTCCCAACCTACACAAACTCCTCATGCTGCTGATACCCCAATACTGAGCCGCCGCTGCCATATGTGACCCTATTACTGCACCTGATACCCCAATACTGAGCCGCTGCTGCCATATGTGACCCTATTACTGCACCTGATACCCCAATACTGAGCCGCTGCTGCCGTATGTGACCCTATTACTGCACCTGATACCCCAATACTGAGCCGCTGCTGCCGTATGTGTCCTTATTACTGCACCAGATACCCCAATACTGAGCCGCTGCTGCCGTATGTGACCCTATTACTGCACCTGATACCCCAATACTGAGCTGCTGCCGTATGTGACCCTATTACTGCACCTGATACCCCAATACTGAGCTGCTGCTGCCGTATGTGTCCCTATTACTACACCTGATACCCCAATACTGAGCTGCTGCTGCCATATGTGTCCATATTACTGCACCTGATACCCCAATACTGAGCTGCTGCTGCCGTATGTGACCCTATTACTGCACCTGATACCCCAATACTGAGCTGCTGCTGCCGTATGTGTCCATATTACTGCACCTGATACCCCAATACTGAGCAGCTGCTGCTGTATGTGTCCCTGTTACTGCCCCTGATACCCCAATACTGAGTCGCTGCTGCCGTATGTGTCCCTATTACTGCACCTGATACCCCAATACTGAGCAGCTGCTGCCGTATGTGACCCTATTACTGCACCTGATACCCCAATACTGAGCTGCTGCTGCCGTATGTGTCCATATTACTGCACCTGATACCCCAATACTGAGCAGCTGCTGCTGTATGTGTCCCTGTTACTGCCCCTGATACCCCAATACTGAGCCGCTGCTGCCGTATGTGACCCTATTACTGCACCTGATACCCCAATACTGAGCTGCTGCTGCCGTATGTGTCCATATTACTGCACCTGATACCCCAGTACTGAGCCGCTGCTTCCGTATGTGTCCCTATTACTGCTCCTGAAACCCCAATACTGAGCCGCTGCTTCCGTATGTGTCCCTATTACTGCTCCTGAAACCCCAATACTGAGCCGCTGCTGCCGTATGTGTCCATATTACTGCACCTGATACCCCAATACTGAGCAGCTGCTGCTGTATGTGTCCCTGTTACTGCCCCTGATACCCCAATACTGAGCCGCTGCTGCCGTATGTGTCCCTATTACTACACCTGATACCCCAATACTGAGCTGCTGCTGCCGTATGTGTCCATATTACTGCACCTGATACCCCAATACTGAGCTGCTGCTGCCGTATGTGACCCTATTACTGCACCTGATACCCCAATACTGAGCTGCTGCTGCCATATGTGTCCATATTACTGCACCTGATACCCCAATACTGAGCCGCTGCTGCCGTATGTGACCCTATTACTGCACCTGATACCCCAATACTGAGCTGCTGCTGCCGTATGTGACCCTATTACTGCACCTGATACCCCAATACTGAGCTGCTGCTGCCATATGTGTCCATATTACTGCACCTGATACCCCAATACTGAGCTGCTGCTGCCATATGTGTCCATATTACTGCACCTGATACCCCAATACTGAGCAGCTGCTGCTGTATGTGTCCCTGTTACTGCCCCTGATACCCCAATACTGAGCCGCTGCTGCCGTATGTGTCCCTATTACTGCACCTGATACCCCAATACTGAGCTGCTGCTGCCGTATGTGACCCTATTACTGCACCTACTGTGTGATTCTCTGTGCCCTCTAAATTCTAAAACACCCCTCTATAATATAGTAATGCTGGGTGCAAGTGCCCTATAAAACAGTGCCCATATTTTGCCCCCTAAAAAGTAATAGTGACCAATGTGCCCCTTTGAAAGTCGCAGTAACCCCATAGGCCTGCATAGTGTAATGCACTCCCCATGGGCCTGTATAGTAAAATGCTTTCCCCATAGGCCTCTATAGTGCAATGCACCCCTATTAGGCAGCCAGTACAGTATAATGCACCATTAGGCAGCCAGCATAATTTAATGCACCCCTTTAGGCGGCCAGTATAATATAATATAATGCACCATTAGCCAGGCAGTATAATATAATGCACCATTAGGCAGCCAGTATAATATAATTCACCCCCATTAGGCAGCCAGTATAATATAATTCACCCCCATTAGGCAGCCAGTATAATATAATGCACCATTAGGCAGCCAGTATAATATAATGCACCATTAGGCAGCCAGTGTAACAACCCTGCCGGCATCACTGCACGGCCTTCCATTCCCCACCTGCCTGTTACATCAACTCACTCACCCTGTGCCTTGCTGTGAGCAGTGTCTGCTGCCTGCTCCATGCCATGTGCTCCATGGCCGCTTGCTCTGTGTACACTTCCTGGCTGTGTGCATAGGGGGTGGCACCAGCAACTCCGGATTCTTATTGAGACTGACCAGCATTATTAGACTGATCATAATTAATGTTTGATTACAGGAATACCTTCCTACCTCTTAGTATAAAACAAGATTTATGTATCCTCCAATTGACAACCACTCATCATTCATATATTACAATTGTCTTACCTACATATAATCTGAGTAAACTCAAAGCTCTATATTTGTCCTAAGAGCTCTTACTTGAAGTGTATCTGCTGTCGTTCTATTAACTGTTTACCTTTTTGTATTTTATACATGTTTGTACATCTGTTCTTTAATGAAAATCAATAAAAAGAACATTGAAAAGAAAAGAGACTGTGTGCACCTCCCTAATGTGTCCTGGCCAATAGCCTAGAGGCCTCTGATACTAAAGGCATCCTCACCCATTGGAGGATGTCTGAGCAAACTATTTCCCTCAGTTAGCCTTTGCTACTGAGCTGCCAGGTTGTGTCTGTTTCCTGTCTCTGAGGGCTGCAATACGCAGGCCTTTGTCTGTGTTCTGTTACTTCTGTGTCTGAACTCTGGTCTATGCCGTTCCTGTTCCTCCTTTGTTTGTTTACATTCTCACTCTGCTGTGTTTATCTCAACGCTTCCTCTCCGCTCTGCTTGCCACCATCAGTGCCTCTGCATCTCTCTGCTCTGTTCGCCATTACCCGCGGTTCTGTGTTTCTCTGCTCAGTTCAGACACAACCTGTGGTTCTGTGCCTCTCAACTTTGCTCACCACAATCTGTGGCTCTGCACCCTCTGGCTCTTGACGTTGCCTCCTGCGGCTCAGCCTTTGGCTCCGCCCCCAGCAGCTCAGCTCTTGGCTCCACCCCCAGCAGCTTGGCTCTGCTCTTGGCTCCGCCCCCAGTGGCTCCATCCTTAGCTCCGCCTCCCCCTCTGCCTTGTCCGTCTCTGCTCTTGGCTCTGCCTTGTTCTTCTCTGCTCTTGGCTCTGCCTTGCCCTTTCCTGCTCTTGGCTCTGCCTTGTCCTTCTCCGCCTTCTCCTCTGCTCTTAGCCATACCTCCTGCTCTTACTCCGCCTCCTGTGATTCTGCTTTGCATCCGCTCTTGCTCTACCTCTTTTCAGCAACTTGCCGTACAGGTCTCTACCTGTTTCTTTATTCATTAGCCAGCCAGTATAATATACTACACCCCTATTAGGCAGCCAGTATAATATACTACACCCCTATTAGGCAGCCAGTATAATATAATACACCCCCATTAGGCAGCCAGTTTAATATAATGCACCCCCATTAGGCAGCCAGTTTAATATAATGCACCCCCATTAGGCAGCCAGTTTAATATAATGCACCCCCATTAGGCAGCCAGTTTAATATAATGCACCCCCATTACCCAACCAGTATAATACAATGCACCCCCATTAGCCAGTATAAAATGATGCACCCCCATTAGGCAGCCAGTATAGTCTAATGCACCATTAGCCAGCCAGTATAATATAACACACCCGGTAAAAAAAAAAATCAATACTCACCTCTCTTCCTCCAAGCACCCGCACATCTCCTGATAGCGGGCTCCGAGTAGTGATGTCATCGCGACCCCCTGTCAGCGTCAGATGCTGACAGGGGGATTATGGAAGAGGGAGCGTAACGCTTCCTCTCTCATCATTGCGGTCCGCTGTATTGGCATCCAGCCAATACAGCTGACCCTGCGATGACGAGCGGGGGCTCACTTCTCAGGGGCCCCATCACGCCCAGGCGGCAGAGCAGGGAGATTGATTCTCCCTGCTCTGGCACAGAATGTAACTCTATCAGTGCTCTGACTATCAGTGCTCTGACCCCCCCCCCCCCCCCCGTAGCTATGCTACCGCCAACAATAGAGGGCGGCAATAAATGTCTGAAAATAAAATAACAAGGTGGCTGTATGATACTATCTAACTAGTGGAAATAAAACTTATCTGACCACCAGCTTTAATATCAATAATTTTACCATCCAGTTAAACTGATCAGGCACATCCATTATGATTGATGTTGATTTGGACTAGTGACTACTCATTACTCAGGCTTCCCAGAACACGCTCGGGTGGTCTCCGAGTATTTTGTAGTGCTCTGAGATTTAGTTTTCATCACCACAGCTGCATGATTTGTGGCTGCTGGACGGGCTGAATACATGAGGGGATTCCCTAACAAACAGGCATTCCTCACATGTATTCAGGCTGGCTAGCAGCTGTAAATCATGAAGCTGTGACGAGGAAAACAATTTCCGAACACTTACAATACTCGGAGACCGCCTGAGCGTGCTCTGGGAAACCCGAGCAACTAGTACACTCGCTAATCCATAGATTGGAGCTTTACACTTGGTATTTGTTTTCAATGCACAAAATGTTCCTTTCGAAATAAAAAAAAAAAAGCGGGATTGTTTCTAAATCAGAGTTGCAAAATAAAGTGTAAAACCATTCACAGATTTTTTTTTTATCCTAACATTAAATTAGTGTACTCAAAAAAGAGCAAGTGATAATTGGCACACCTATACAATCCATTTATAGATATCAAATCTTAACCCTCGGGGTCTTGACTGATCCAGAATTTCGGTTTCGAGGTAGCACAACTGTTTTCTATTGAATTAACCCATACCTCTGACTAACCTTGTTATTGAACAGTACTTCTCTTGGAGAGTTTTCCCCACTTTGTTTTTTTCAAAACTTCTTCAAGAAATAAGAAGCTCAAAATACAAAACTTCTCATATGAAGAGGAAAATTATGTGCTTGTGACATTTTAAGGTGGATTACGTCTGGAAGTCTCCTGTTAAAGTTCCGAAAAACTACGACAAGGCAATGTAAAGGGACTCTGCTGTGCACATATTCCATGTTTTGTTAGTTCTTTTATCCGTTTCCGGGTTCGGAAACCATGAAGTGCTTAACAGGAAAATTTGGGTAGATATAGTATATAGTATATATTATACAGTATAGTATACTATATACTATCTAAAATTCTATATAGTACATACTATGGTATAGTATATATAGTATACAATATAATCTATAGCATAGTTTAGATAATGGCTAGATAGAGTTTAAATAATTGAACAAGACTGCCTACTCTTTCCTAAAAAGGGTTTCCCTAAGAAAACCTCGATGGGTGTCCTGAAATCTTAAGGATGTCGAACGCTCATACCTTAAATAATGTTTCTTTCCTGTTCTAAAAAAAAAAAAAAATTGAGGACATGTGAATTACTAATTGAAAGTAAAAAACCTGTGTGTGAATTTTTGCATTTTTTTAATTTTTAGTAGAGTTTAAAAAAATATTGGTATTATGTTGTTAATTGATTTTTTTCTTTATATCTTCAAAGTTTGTTTTATTTGTTTATTTATGAGATTGGCTTAATGCAGGCGAAGGCTACTCTGATTTATAAAGTCATGGCATTTATTTGGAAAGGATAACCTAGGTTGTCGGATCTTGGCTAATGCTACCTCATTAGAAGAACTATATGGTGAAAGTATTGATTTGAAAGATGGTGGTCTCAGGTTTTTTGATTCACTTACTTATTAATTTTTCCTATTGTGTGAATTATTTTTTTATATTTTTTTGCTATAGCATAAGACCAACGCCTCTGAAAAGTGATAGAGAGACTTTGGCCTCAATTTAGCAAGTCCGTTGTGAGCAACGCAGAACTTGATGAGGGGGTTTGTTGGAGTCAGATGCTTCTTATTCATAAAGCGGTTGATCCGTGCCTCCAGCCTCAGAGTGGACTGGAGTAGAGTAAGAAACGCCGCTGCTCTCGACAAATTGGTTGAACTGATATCAAGCCCAAAATTTGCCTTGGTCTCTCCTCAGCTGCCCCTATTTTAGCGGAGCTGCACAAAATTACCATGAAAACAGCAAAATTTGCATCATTTTTTGCGCAACCTTGAGTTCCTCAAAAAGTTGCTACTTATCAAACTGTTTTACTCCTGATTTCTTGGGGAAATCACTGATGATTCAAAGCATTTATGTCTCTAATATTTTGAATTTATATTGGCACTTTTGATTCCATTTTTTGTAATACGTTTTGCAGTTCTTTTTGATTGTGCTCTGGTTATTTTATATTATAATTAAAGATTGCAAAATCAAAAGTGAAAGGAAAGACTTAGTTTAACATTTGACAGTGAAGCAAAGAATGCATCTGCTAGAAAGGAGCATGGGATTTCCTGCTTTAGAGGGGAAAAAATAGACAATAAAGATGAGTGGATCTTTGAAGATCACATTCACAAAAAAGAGAGACAAGGTAGAAATACAGAGAGAGAAAGAGAGACAGAGAGAGAGACAGAGGAAGAGAGAGAGACTCAAAGAAAGAAAGACAAAGACGAGAGAGAGAGAGAGACACAGACAAAAGTGATCGGGATACATGAGAGAGAGATGAGAGAGAGGTTAAGGTACCTTCACACATAACGATATCGTTAAGGATATCGTTGCAATGTCAAGCTTTTTGTGATGTAACAACGATCCCACTAACGATATCTTTAGGTGTGACAGCGACCAATGATCAGTCCCCTGCTGGGAGATCATTGGTCGTGGGGAATGATCAGGACCTTTTTTTGGTCTCTGATCACCCCGCTGTCATCGCTAGAACGGCGTGTGTGACGCCGATCTAGCGATGTGTTCACCTGTAACCAGGGTAAACATCGGGTTACTAAGTGCAGGGCCGCGCTTAGTAACCCGATATTTACCCTGGTTACCATTGTAAAAGTAAAAAAAAAAAAAACACTACATAGTCACATTCCGATGTCTGTCACGTCCCCCGGCGTCAGCTTCCCTGCACTGTGTCAGTGCCGGCCGTAAAGCAGAGCACAGCGGTGACGTCACCTCTCTGTTTTACGACCGGCCCTTACACAGTGCAGGGAAGCTGACGCCGGGGGACGTGACAGACATCGGAATGTGAGTATGTAGTGTTTTTTTTTTTTTACTTTTACAATGGTAACCAGGGTAAATATTGGTTTACTAAGTGCGGCACCGGACTTAGTAACCCCATGTTTACCCTGGTTACCCGGGGACTTCGGCATCATTGAAGACAGTTTCAACTATGCCGAAGTCGTTCCCCTGATCGTTGGTCACTGGAGAGAGCTGTCTGTGTGACAGCTCCACAGCGACCACACAACGACTTACCAACGATCACGGCCAGGTCGTATCGCTGGTCGTGATCGTTGGTAAATCGTTTAGTGTAACGGTACCTTTACAGGCAGACGAGAGAGAAAGGATAGAGAGAATGAGAAAAAAAGACAAGAGAGAAAAAATTAGGAAAGAGGAATAGAGCAAGAGAAAATTAGGAGAGATAAAAAGAAAGAGTGATAGAACAAATTAGGAAAGAGATCAAATCAGGAGATAAATATCAAATTATCACTGAGGGGTTTAATATTGCCCTCCTTGTTTGCTGCATACCTATACCCTACAGTGGTATCCTATATATCACTTGAATCTTTGGATTAATATTCACTCCCATTTTCAATCTACTTTAGCACTGCATTATTATACCACAATAAGGCTAGGTTATTTCTCTATCCTCATATGAAATGAGTTGTGCGTTCTGACCTCCAAATCCCTAAACAGTAAACAGTAGAAGCATAAAATCCCTTGGCTGTCCCCCATCTTTTATACTGGCTTTAGTAGCTCCCATGATTGACTGTGCTGCAACCATGTGATGCCATAGCTGCAGGGCACTAATACGTAGCCCACACAGAAGCACAAAACATAATTTACACACTCACTGAGTATTCAGCAGTGGGTGAAATGGAGCTTGGTAATTTTTATGCTTTGCAGTCCCAGCAAATTGAATCCCAAAGTGTTTGAATTCGACAAGACCCACTAATTCCAAGAAATTTAGCCCGAAGTTGAACCTGAGTGAATTGATCCTCTTATGTCAAATAGACAATCTAAGGAGTCTGGACATTAACCCCCTGAGTTAATACTCTACTGTATATATATGTATTGTAAATACAACTGTTTCCCGCTGAGTTTTTTTGTGCAGAACATCTTCTGCCTTTGCTAGCTGAACCAAAGTAAATGTGATTTGATGAAAAAATAATGCCCACTCTGTGTTTAAAGAAGTTATTAAACTGTGTATTTCCTGCATTTTTTTATAGGCTTCAATGGGGAGCCTGAAAAATATGGTTTTTCGTCGCTGGATCTCCCGCTGTCATCGCTAGATCGGTGTGTGTGACACCGATCTAGCGATGCGTTCGCTTGTAACCAGGGTAAACATCGGGTTACTAAGCGTAGGGCCGCGCTTAGTAACCCGATGTTTACCCTGGTTACCAGCGTAAATGTAAAAAAAACCAAACAGTACATACTTACATTCCGGTGTCCGTCAGGTCCCTTGCCGTCTGCTTCCCGCACTCACTGACTGCCGGCCGTAAAGTGAAAGCAGACGGCAAGGGACCTGACGGACACCGAAATGTAAGTATGTACTGTTTTTTTTTTTTTACATTTAAGCTGGTAACAAGGGTAAACATCGGGTCACCGCTGTGCTGTGCTTTCACTTTACGGCCGGCAGTCAGTGAGTGCGGGAAGCAGACGGCAAGGGACAGACACCGGAATGTAAGTATGTACTGTTTGTTTTTTTTTATGCCGGTAACCAGGGTAAACATCGGGTTACTAAGCCCGGCCCTGTGATTAGTAACCTGATGTTTACCCTGGTTACCCGCGGACCTCGGCATCGTTGGTCGCTGGAGAGCTGTCTGTGTGACAGCTCTCCAGCGACCACACTACGACTTACCAACGATCACGGCCAGGTCGTATCGCTGGTCGTGATCGTTGGTAAATCGTATAGTGTGACGGTACCCTAAGAGGACAAGTATGCAGGATAACTGAACAATCGAACAGGGGGAATTTCCTGACCCCACCTTCCCCCAATCCTGTTGGAGAATGCCCTCAATATAAAACGAGCATGTCTCCCTCTCCAAAGACTCTACAGGACATCAGCATAAGGAACCCCGGCTCTAGCTGGTGGAATACAGATATGCTCCACTGCCCATCATTGAACCTATGAAGATGTTTGGAGAACCCAGATTGGGACAATCAGATCACCTGCTCATATAGCTCACTGTACTCGATCAGCTTCCTAAGCTTGCTGCTACCTCCTCTCTGTGGGTGTTTGCCAAAAGCAGGATGCTACTGGTTGGGTTAGTTGGCCATGGATGCCCCGAAGATGCAGATGTTCTAATTTCTGGTGAGCCAACACAAAGGTGAGACTGTCATTTTAACTATCTTCTGTACTTGCTGGGATTGTGCTATATGCTGTTTATTGTTGGTGTACCAATAAAGTATTACACAGTGCGTTACCCTCACCATGAGTTGTCTGAGTAGTATTGTGACCACGGGGAAGGAGTATGGGCATTCAGTGGGATGAGTCCTTACCCATGCGGTCTTTCTAAAGACAGCCAAGCCAACAGTCAAGAGCAAAGACTGATGCTCCTGTCTCCGCAACTCCATTGTAATCTATTAAGCTACTTTGATGTTTTTTCTTTTTTTTTTCACTGATTTTGTGTCACGGAAATTCACATGGAGACATCTATTTTTCTTCCGACAAGACTGTGTTACTGTTTGGGTTATGCAGCCTGAATAAAGCTTGTTAAAAGACTTTAGCACATCCAGTCAACAAGCTTTGCCATGTGGGCACTTGTGGCTCAATCACACTATAAGGATTGTACTCACTCAGATGCGTAAGAGGAAACAGGAGGCACATTCTCTTCAACGTCTATGTGGGTTTATTTGCTTCATAAACCATCATGTCAGCAACAGAGGTAAACCGTGTTTACATCAGACCGACACAGTATCTATATCCATAGTAGAGCTTTGCTCTCTCAGGCCTGTAAGTACACAGGCTGTGCAATGTCCAGCACTCAGGCTCTCTCTGGAGCCACAGACACAGAAAGGCTTCTCCCTCTCGAAACACAGACCATTCTGTAATGTCCAGCCTGGACAAATGGAAGTCTGCCCACACTGACAGACTCTCAAACACTCACTCACATGTGCCAAACACACCTCCATTAGGCAGCCTGTAACCACACCCACAGGTGAGGTAGCATCACATGCATTGGTCACATGATATTGACATCACTGGAGGTCCTCAAACTCCTGCAGGGAAAAGATGTACAGTGAGCGCTCCCACTCAGAGGTGAGGTATATGGGTAGCCAGACCCTCCCATCTCTCATGGCTACCCGCAACCCGGACCCAGGTGCACTAAGCAACATCTTTAGCGCTCATGTGTACTAAAGACAAAATACTCCGGGTTGCATCGCAGGGAGCATCCATCCCTGTGACACATACCTCCCATTAACCATGCGACCACCAGTCACACCACATATCCCCCTCTCTGCCTATTGCCGTGGGGCTTGGTACTTTCTTTGTCCCGACCAGAGACCCTTCTCGGTCATCCCTGACAGTCAAACCATCTGTCTAAGTAAGGGCCTGCTACTGAACCCTTCCGTAGGCATTCGTCATCCATCTCCGTCACGTCCTTTGATAAAGATGACCCTTTGTCAGACCACCCGCATTCCCGGCAGTCAGTATGTAGGCATAATTCCCTTGCACCCATACATCCTGTCTGGTCTGACTCTTTGTCATTTTGTCCACTACAGGGTCTCCTACTTAGGTCACTAAGCCCTGAGCTAACTGATGCATCACTGCTTCAATCTCATCCATCAGGCCACCTTTTGCTATCTTTCTGCTGGCCATTTCTCCAATGGGTTTTTCTGTCCGGAGAGCAGTCCTTCCATCTGTCACTATGTCCTTGATTAGCTCCAGCTTGAGGACTTCGAGTCTTTATAGAACCTTTTCATCCCTCTATACCATGAGTTGAAGGTGGCGGCAATCTGTTTGCCATTTCCTGCAGCTCTCTGTTGATCTGCTTCCTCTCAAGTCTATGCTCTTCTATCTGTTTCAGGTATGCCACACCATACTCCAGGAGCATCTGGATATTCCCAAGGCTCTCCATGGATCCCACAAACCAGGCCTTCGTCATCAGCCAAAATGCTCACTCTCGTCTCCTGCATTATCTTCCCAATCTTCCGATGACTTTCCTCACCAGACTTCTGGGCACTTGAATGATGTCTTCTACAATATCCAACTGACTTTGAGCTTTCCTTGCACGCTCCAGACATAGAGCAGCTTTGTTATTTCTCAACAAGATCATCTGCTTGGTGCGGAGGCATTGTAGGTTCATGTCCCTCAGGATAGCCACCAGCTTCACTGTGACTTCCCTAGTTGACAAAATGACCAATTGATGAGTCTCAGATGCCCAGTGCACCCTACACGCTTCGACCACCTTTTTAAATTTCTCATGCACCTCCTCACTGGCACACACTTCTTGCATGTCTTCGGGTACATCTATTATGCACTTAAAACTTGAAGTCTCACCTTCTTGGCCTTATTGTTGGACCTCCTCGTCCTTAGTGTCAGTGCAGTTTTCCAAAACCTCAACGTCCTTTGTACGGCCATCTGCGTAGCACTTCCCCTGCTGGATTTCTTCCTCTGTGGAAGCCCCTTCTTTGGTCGGCCTCTCCAGCTCACTCTCCTTCAATGCGATCAGATTGGGAGAGCACAACAGTTCAATTTCCTGGTTGGGGATTAGTCTCTTTTAGCTTGAGCGCTCAGAGAACTTTATTTTGCTCCTCTACTAGGCAGCGGCGTTCATCCTCTCTCTGGAGAAGCTCCTGCTGATGCTTCTCTTGGGCCTCTCTGAGCACCTCATATCTTTCAATATGGCCTTGTTCATGGTTTGACATGCTGACAGGTAATCTCTGAGCTCAGAGACTTCCTTCTCCAGCTCAACAAAATAGCAAAATGGCCGACAGCACATGGGATAAGTGGATGCACGTCCTAGTTCCACTGGACCCCCATGGAAAGTGTACATACCAAGTAAACAATGAAGGACAGCATCCAATCCAGGTGAAAGTGTTCAAAAATGGATTCCTTTATTTGACAAAGTGCAACGTTTCAACCCACATGGGTCTTTGTCAAGAATGACTAAGACCCATGTGGGTTGAAATGTTGCACTTTGGCAAATAAAGGAATCCATTTTTGAACACTTTCACCTGGATTGGATGCTGTCCTTCATTGTTTACTTCCTTCTCCAGCTCATCCACTCTGTGCTCAATAGCTTGTCTCAGGACCCTTTCTCGCTCGACTGTCTCTTTAAGTAGCTCTATCTCACGGTCCTGCTCTCTTCTTGCCAGCACATGTCGCACCATCAGTTCTTTAATTAGACTTTCAAATGGGCTCTCTTGTCCACCCTTACTCTGCCACTTCAGAGTTCTACCTGTTCCTGCATCCTCCTATATGGTTTCTGCGTGGCTCTCTGTTCACTCTTAAGTACCTCTCGACTCTTGGTAACTTCAGAGATCTCCATCTCTTTAGCACCAGGTACTCTGGAGCCTTCATCATACTGAGCCACTTCACCCTTTACAGGCATTGCAGATGTGGGTCTACTACAAGTCTGTTCTAACCACAGCCCGTCACCAACTTCCTCAGTGCTAGGGTTTGTCAGAGATAATGTGATCTCCTAATCAAGGACAATTACGTGATCTGTACCTCACCGTGTCTCTTCCTCGTCCTGCCTTTCCGCGGCCCCCGCGACTAGATGAAGATGTGTCATCTTTACTCGGTTCCCCCTTACTGCACTCTTTTAGCGTTGCGTTTGAGTCACAGTCTGAATAGGAGTTACCCCCTCTCACCCTGTCATCCTGGAACAGCAATCCCCACTTAAACAAGTGTCGGACCCCTTTTCTGGAGCTACCAAATTTCCCACGGTCATACTTTTGATCACCACAACTAAGTCCCTGAGTTGGTCGGACCCACACTTTCTTCCAGTCACCAGGAACTTTGAACTATCGACCTTAGGTGTCAATATCTCCTTTTTATAAAAGGCACAGATGATTGGCCTCGGGGAGACCAAAACATCCAACACCGCGGAGACACCATCACGTGTTTCTCAACGCAGTGATTCCAGAACACTGCCCCCATCCCTTATGGGAAATATGCAGATGCATGTAAAGAAGCTGCGGAGACACCATCACGTGTTTCTCGACGCAAGCAGTGAATAGCCAGGCCTTTCCCCGGGAAGGAACAACCACGGGAAGGGCAGCATCCTATGAAGGAAAGCCACCTATGCCAAGCATGGTATCCATCCACAGACAGCTGTTTCGGGGTTTTTGCCCCTCATCAGTGTGGAGTAGGAATCTGGCTATTAGGAGCAGTGCCTAGTAAAAAGGCTATAAAAGGCACAGATGATTGGCCTCGGGGAGACCAAAACATCCAACACCGCGGAGACACCATCACGTGTTTCTCAACGCAGTGATTCCAGAACACTGCCCCCATCCCTTATGGGAAATATGCAGATGCATGTAAAGAAGCTGCGGAGACACCATCACGTGTTTCTCGACGCAAGCAGTGAATAGCCAGGCCTTTCCCCGGGAAGGAACAACCACGGGAAGGGCAGCATCCTATGAAGGAAAGCCACCTATGCCAAGCATGGTATCCATCCACAGACAGCTGTTTCGGGGTTTTTGCCCCTCATCAGTGTGGAGTAGGAATCTGGCTATTAGGAGCAGTGCCTAGTAAAAAGGCTATAAAAGGCACAGATGATTGGCCTCGGGGAGACCAAAACATCCAACACCGCGGAGACACCATCACGTGTTTCTCAACGCAGTGATTCCAGAACACTGCCCCCATCCCTTATGGGAAATATGCAGATGCATGTAAAGAAGCTGCGGAGACACCATCACGTGTTTCTCGACGCAAGCAGTGAATAGCCAGGCCTTTCCCCGGGAAGGAACAACCACGGGAAGGGCAGCATCCTATGAAGGAAAGCCACCTATGCCAAGCATGGTATCCATCCACAGACAGCTGTTTCGGGGTTTTTGCCCCTCATCAGTGTGGAGTAGGAATCTGGCTATTAGGAGCAGTGCCTAGTAAAAAGGCTATAAAAGGCACAGATGATTGGCCTCGGGGAGACCAAAACATCCAACACCGCGGAGACACCATCACGTGTTTCTCAACGCAGTGATTCCAGAACACTGCCCCCATCCCTTATGGGAAATATGCAGATGCATGTAAAGAAGCTGCGGAGACACCATCACGTGTTTCTCGACGCAAGCAGTGAATAGCCAGGCCTTTCCCCGGGAAGGAACAACCACGGGAAGGGCAGCATCCTATGAAGGAAAGCCACCTATGCCAAGCATGGTATCCATCCACAGACAGCTGTTTCGGGGTTTTTGCCCCTCATCAGTGTGGAGTAGGAATCTGGCTATTAGGAGCAGTGCCTAGTAAAAAGGCTATAAAAGGCACAGATGATTGGCCTCGGGGAGACCAAAACATCCAACACCGCGGAGACACCATCACGTGTTTCTCAACGCAGTGATTCCAGAACACTGCCCCCATCCCTTATGGGAAATATGCAGATGCATGTAAAGAAGCTGCGGAGACACCATCACGTGTTTCTCGACGCAAGCAGTGAATAGCCAGGCCTTTCCCCGGGAAGGAACAACCACGGGAAGGGCAGCATCCTATGAAGGAAAGCCACCTATGCCAAGCATGGTATCCATCCACAGACAGCTGTTTCGGGGTTTTTGCCCCTCATCAGTGTGGAGTAGGAATCTGGCTATTAGGAGCAGTGCCTAGTAAAAAGGCTATAAAAGGCACAGATGATTGGCCTCGGGGAGACCAAAACATCCAACACCGCGGAGACACCATCACGTGTTTCTCAACGCAGTGATTCCAGAACACTGCCCCCATCCCTTATGGGAAATATGCAGATGCATGTAAAGAAGCTGCGGAGACACCATCACGTGTTTCTCGACGCAAGCAGTGAATAGCCAGGCCTTTCCCCGGGAAGGAACAACCACGGGAAGGGCAGCATCCTATGAAGGAAAGCCACCTATGCCAAGCATGGTATCCATCCACAGACAGCTGTTTCGGGGTTTTTGCCCCTCATCAGTGTGGAGTAGGAATCTGGCTATTAGGAGCAGTGCCTAGTAAAAAGGCTATAAAAGGCACAGATGATTGGCCTCGGGGAGACCAAAACATCCAACACCGCGGAGACACCATCACGTGTTTCTCAACGCAGTGATTCCAGAACACTGCCCCCATCCCTTATGGGAAATATGCAGATGCATGTAAAGAAGCTGCGGAGACACCATCACGTGTTTCTCGACGCAAGCAGTGAATAGCCAGGCCTTTCCCCGGGAAGGAACAACCACGGGAAGGGCAGCATCCTATGAAGGAAAGCCACCTATGCCAAGCATGGTATCCATCCACAGACAGCTGTTTCGGGGTTTTTGCCCCTCATCAGTGTGGAGTAGGAATCTGGCTATTAGGAGCAGTGCCTAGTAAAAAGGCTATAAAAGGCACAGATGATTGGCCTCGGGGAGACCAAAACATCCAACACCGCGGAGACACCATCACGTGTTTCTCAACGCAGTGATTCCAGAACACTGCCCCCATCCCTTATGGGAAATATGCAGATGCATGTAAAGAAGCTGCGGAGACACCATCACGTGTTTCTCGACGCAAGCAGTGAATAGCCAGGCCTTTCCCCGGGAAGGAACAACCACGGGAAGGGCAGCATCCTATGAAGGAAAGCCACCTATGCCAAGCATGGTATCCATCCACAGACAGCTGTTTCGGGGTTTTTGCCCCTCATCAGTGTGGAGTAGGAATCTGGCTATTAGGAGCAGTGCCTAGTAAAAAGGCTATAAAAGGCACAGATGATTGGCCTCGGGGAGACCAAAACATCCAACACCGCGGAGACACCATCACGTGTTTCTCAACGCAGTGATTCCAGAACACTGCCCCCATCCCTTATGGGAAATATGCAGATGCATGTAAAGAAGCTGCGGAGACACCATCACGTGTTTCTCGACGCAAGCAGTGAATAGCCAGGCCTTTCCCCGGGAAGGAACAACCACGGGAAGGGCAGCATCCTATGAAGGAAAGCCACCTATGCCAAGCATGGTATCCATCCACAGACAGCTGTTTCGGGGTTTTTGCCCCTCATCAGTGTGGAGTAGGAATCTGGCTATTAGGAGCAGTGCCTAGTAAAAAGGCTATAAAAGGCACAGATGATTGGCCTCGGGGAGACCAAAACATCCAACACCGCGGAGACACCATCACGTGTTTCTCAACGCAGTGATTCCAGAACACTGCCCCCATCCCTTATGGGAAATATGCAGATGCATGTAAAGAAGCTGCGGAGACACCATCACGTGTTTCTCGACGCAAGCAGTGAATAGCCAGGCCTTTCCCCGGGAAGGAACAACCACGGGAAGGGCAGCATCCTATGAAGGAAAGCCACCTATGCCAAGCATGGTATCCATCCACAGACAGCTGTTTCGGGGTTTTTGCCCCTCATCAGTGTGGAGTAGGAATCTGGCTATTAGGAGCAGTGCCTAGTAAAAAGGCTATAAAAGGCACAGATGATTGGCCTCGGGGAGACCAAAACATCCAACACCGCGGAGACACCATCACGTGTTTCTCAACGCAGTGATTCCAGAACACTGCCCCCATCCCTTATGGGAAATATGCAGATGCATGTAAAGAAGCTGCGGAGACACCATCACGTGTTTCTCGACGCAAGCAGTGAATAGCCAGGCCTTTCCCCGGGAAGGAACAACCACGGGAAGGGCAGCATCCTATGAAGGAAAGCCACCTATGCCAAGCATGGTATCCATCCACAGACAGCTGTTTCGGGGTTTTTGCCCCTCATCAGTGTGGAGTAGGAATCTGGCTATTAGGAGCAGTGCCTAGTAAAAAGGCTATAAAAGGCACAGATGATTGGCCTCGGGGAGACCAAAACATCCAACACCGCGGAGACACCATCACGTGTTTCTCAACGCAGTGATTCCAGAACACTGCCCCCATCCCTTATGGGAAATATGCAGATGCATGTAAAGAAGCTGCGGAGACACCATCACGTGTTTCTCGACGCAAGCAGTGAATAGCCAGGCCTTTCCCCGGGAAGGAACAACCACGGGAAGGGCAGCATCCTATGAAGGAAAGCCACCTATGCCAAGCATGGTATCCATCCACAGACAGCTGTTTCGGGGTTTTTGCCCCTCATCAGTGTGGAGTAGGAATCTGGCTATTAGGAGCAGTGCCTAGTAAAAAGGCTATAAAAGGCACAGATGATTGGCCTCGGGGAGACCAAAACATCCAACACCGCGGAGACACCATCACGTGTTTCTCAACGCAGTGATTCCAGAACACTGCCCCCATCCCTTATGGGAAATATGCAGATGCATGTAAAGAAGCTGCGGAGACACCATCACGTGTTTCTCGACGCAAGCAGTGAATAGCCAGGCCTTTCCCCGGGAAGGAACAACCACGGGAAGGGCAGCATCCTATGAAGGAAAGCCACCTATGCCAAGCATGGTATCCATCCACAGACAGCTGTTTCGGGGTTTTTGCCCCTCATCAGTGTGGAGTAGGAATCTGGCTATTAGGAGCAGTGCCTAGTAAAAAGGCTATAAAAGGCACAGATGATTGGCCTCGGGGAGACCAAAACATCCAACACCGCGGAGACACCATCACGTGTTTCTCAACGCAGTGATTCCAGAACACTGCCCCCATCCCTTATGGGAAATATGCAGATGCATGTAAAGAAGCTGCGGAGACACCATCACGTGTTTCTCGACGCAAGCAGTGAATAGCCAGGCCTTTCCCCGGGAAGGAACAACCACGGGAAGGGCAGCATCCTATGAAGGAAAGCCACCTATGCCAAGCATGGTATCCATCCACAGACAGCTGTTTCGGGGTTTTTGCCCCTCATCAGTGTGGAGTAGGAATCTGGCTATTAGGAGCAGTGCCTAGTAAAAAGGCTATAAAAGGCACAGATGATTGGCCTCGGGGAGACCAAAACATCCAACACCGCGGAGACACCATCACGTGTTTCTCAACGCAGTGATTCCAGAACACTGCCCCCATCCCTTATGGGAAATATGCAGATGCATGTAAAGAAGCTGCGGAGACACCATCACGTGTTTCTCGACGCAAGCAGTGAATAGCCAGGCCTTTCCCCGGGAAGGAACAACCACGGGAAGGGCAGCATCCTATGAAGGAAAGCCACCTATGCCAAGCATGGTATCCATCCACAGACAGCTGTTTCGGGGTTTTTGCCCCTCATCAGTGTGGAGTAGGAATCTGGCTATTAGGAGCAGTGCCTAGTAAAAAGGCTATAAAAGGCACAGATGATTGGCCTCGGGGAGACCAAAACATCCAACACCGCGGAGACACCATCACGTGTTTCTCAACGCAGTGATTCCAGAACACTGCCCCCATCCCTTATGGGAAATATGCAGATGCATGTAAAGAAGCTGCGGAGACACCATCACGTGTTTCTCGACGCAAGCAGTGAATAGCCAGGCCTTTCCCCGGGAAGGAACAACCACGGGAAGGGCAGCATCCTATGAAGGAAAGCCACCTATGCCAAGCATGGTATCCATCCACAGACAGCTGTTTCGGGGTTTTTGCCCCTCATCAGTGTGGAGTAGGAATCTGGCTATTAGGAGCAGTGCCTAGTAAAAAGGCTATAAAAGGCACAGATGATTGGCCTCGGGGAGACCAAAACATCCAACACCGCGGAGACACCATCACGTGTTTCTCAACGCAGTGATTCCAGAACACTGCCCCCATCCCTTATGGGAAATATGCAGATGCATGTAAAGAAGCTGCGGAGACACCATCACGTGTTTCTCGACGCAAGCAGTGAATAGCCAGGCCTTTCCCCGGGAAGGAACAACCACGGGAAGGGCAGCATCCTATGAAGGAAAGCCACCTATGCCAAGCATGGTATCCATCCACAGACAGCTGTTTCGGGGTTTTTGCCCCTCATCAGTGTGGAGTAGGAATCTGGCTATTAGGAGCAGTGCCTAGTAAAAAGGCTATAAAAGGCACAGATGATTGGCCTCGGGGAGACCAAAACATCCAACACCGCGGAGACACCATCACGTGTTTCTCAACGCAGTGATTCCAGAACACTGCCCCCATCCCTTATGGGAAATATGCAGATGCATGTAAAGAAGCTGCGGAGACACCATCACGTGTTTCTCGACGCAAGCAGTGAATAGCCAGGCCTTTCCCCGGGAAGGAACAACCACGGGAAGGGCAGCATCCTATGAAGGAAAGCCACCTATGCCAAGCATGGTATCCATCCACAGACAGCTGTTTCGGGGTTTTTGCCCCTCATCAGTGTGGAGTAGGAATCTGGCTATTAGGAGCAGTGCCTAGTAAAAAGGCTATAAAAGGCACAGATGATTGGCCTCGGGGAGACCAAAACATCCAACACCGCGGAGACACCATCACGTGTTTCTCAACGCAGTGATTCCAGAACACTGCCCCCATCCCTTATGGGAAATATGCAGATGCATGTAAAGAAGCTGCGGAGACACCATCACGTGTTTCTCGACGCAAGCAGTGAATAGCCAGGCCTTTCCCCGGGAAGGAACAACCACGGGAAGGGCAGCATCCTATGAAGGAAAGCCACCTATGCCAAGCATGGTATCCATCCACAGACAGCTGTTTCGGGGTTTTTGCCCCTCATCAGTGTGGAGTAGGAATCTGGCTATTAGGAGCAGTGCCTAGTAAAAAGGCTATAAAAGGCACAGATGATTGGCCTCGGGGAGACCAAAACATCCAACACCGCGGAGACACCATCACGTGTTTCTCAACGCAGTGATTCCAGAACACTGCCCCCATCCCTTATGGGAAATATGCAGATGCATGTAAAGAAGCTGCGGAGACACCATCACGTGTTTCTCGACGCAAGCAGTGAATAGCCAGGCCTTTCCCCGGGAAGGAACAACCACGGGAAGGGCAGCATCCTATGAAGTGAAGCCACCTATGCCAAGCATGGTATCCATCCACAGACAGCTGTTTCGGGGTGTCTCCTTTTTATACACACAACCCTGAACCACTACAGCCGCCTGTTGTGGTGCGGCTCCCTTAGGGTCATTCCGGCTCCCTTCTGAGCAAACAGACACTCCTTTTTTCTCCCATGAGTCCCAAAACCTTTCAAAGTTTTAGTCTATTTCTACAGGGAATGGCAAGTTTGGGACTACAGGAACATCATGGCTGGAAATAATAGTGAGCGTCTCAATGATTACCCTGGACACCGGATAATCCCTAGCGACCCCATGAACGCAGTGGACTTCCATATTCCTTCCGGGAATCAGATAGATAGGCGTTGTGGCGCTCACCAGCGTCACCAGGCTCCCCGAATCCAGAAGTCCAGTCACGCACTCGCCATTGATTTCTACAGAATAGCTCTGTGACATCTTGTCAGGTGGAAAGTCAGTACAACATCCTGGACATGTGCTGTTCGAACACTGAACAACAGTCCATCAGCGTATTCACTGCCACCCCTTTTTGAGACTCCACCCCTTTTGGGCCACCGCCCCCTTTTTTCGCCATTTTCTCCTTTAGAGCCTGTTCTGCCTTCCTCCACGTATAATGCTGTGTTGATTCTAGCATACAGCTAAACCTTCATCCATTGCCTCAGTAGACAGACTGAATAGGTTCTTAAGTCTATATTTATTGAGATAGTGAACTATGAACAACAATAGTAGAGGATATTGTGAGATATTCGATATTATGGATGATCAGGTAAAAACTACAAAGGAAATAACAGTGCATCAGTACTTGGCACATTACAGCATGTTAAAAGATGAACATTTGTGTAAGACTCAAGGCCTAGGGGAAAATGGCTACTTTGCCAGGGAAATGGAGGGGGGGGCGCACAGACTTAGGGTATGTGCACATGTTGCAGATTTCCTGTGAGATCTACAGCTTTTTTTTTCCCGCACAGAAACGCTGCAGATCTGCAAGTGATTTAGAGTATAAGGGTATGTTTCCACGCTCAGGAAACGCTGTGTTTTTGACGCTGCATTGAGCCGCAGCATCCAGATGTTATAGCATAGTGGAGGGGATTTAATGAAATCCCGTCTCCACTATGCATTAAAAGACGCATGCGGCATACCCGCAAAAACGCGCATGCGGCGCGTCTTTTAAGAACGCAGCTTGTCCTTGCAGTGCAGAAAGAATGCAAGGACAGCGCAGGTGACCTGCCAGTGACCTCAGGTGCAAATTTGGTCAGGATTTTACCTGCATAAAATTCTGACCAAATCCTGAAGCAATCCTGAATGTGGACACATACCCTAATGTAAATCAATGGCAAAAAAAAATGCTGTGCTGATGGTGCAGGAAAATCTGCACAGAAAACGCAGCAGATTCAAAAAAGGACCATGTCTATTCTTTGTGCAGATCTGCTGCGTTTCTGCACCCATTCCGTAATAGAGATCTGCAGAGGTAAGAAAAAAAGGAAGAAATCCGCACACAAATCTGCAACGTGTGCACATACCAAAAAAAGGCGCAGATTCTGACCTGTGTTTTCTGCCAAGAAATGCAGAATCTGCACAGAAAATTCCACAGTCAAATCTGCAACATGTGCACATAGCCTTTAAGCGATAAGCTCCTGGATACAGAACAGGATAAATGTGTACCTAATGACCTCTAATGGTGACAACTGGTACTACATTGTGAATTAACTTGCTGCACATTAATGGGCAGAACAGGGCCGCCACCCCCTTTACGGATTCCACCCCCTTCTGGGCAACAATCCCATTTTGGGATGCTGCCCGTTTTTTGGGATGCCCGGCCACTTTTTGTCCAACCATAATTATATGGGTCACAGCTCCGTTTTGGGACCCCACCCCCTTTAGGGACACCACCCCACTAAGAGTGCACCCCATGGACTCCCACACGGTACTCTCAGGTCGCAACAGTACCACAGTATACTTAGGTCTTTTCTGGGCCGTTGCTCTTTAAGAATTTGTGTGACCTGGTTCACACTGTCCTCCCACAATACCTCACCAGCTCCTGCTGGCACTGCCACAGCACCTGTCACAGTCACAAACCACCGGCGATCTCCAGCAGCTGCTGCTGCTGCAACTGCAGCTCCTGCTGCAGAACATCTTGCTGCAACTACTCTGCACAGCTCTGCAAACCTCCAGACAGCTTTGCGAACCTCCTGACGACTCTGTGTTGAGGATGTTGACGACATTCGTAACCCCACCGAGTTACTGCCCGATGCCTTCAGTTTTTGTGACCCCGCCGAGCCACAGCAAGTTGAATCAGAGGAAAAATAAAAATTATGGACCCACCGGTTACCTGTTGGTGTTGGCCACACAGGTTCCCGGATCCCTCTTCTCCTCAGAGTTATCCCACAAACAGTTATCACTGACCCCAGCCAGTATTGCTCACGGTTGTCAGACTACTCCTCTGGCTCAGACCAGCCAGTGCTGCAACATGTGCTTCTTGGACCATTGCCCGCAGTCTGACACCAATTGTAAGGATTGTACTCACTCAGATGCATAGGAGGAAACAGGAGGCACATTCTCTTCAACATCCATGTGGGTTTATTTGCTTCATAAACTATCAAGTCAGCAACACAAAGGTAAACAGTGTTTACATCAGGCCGACACAGTACCAATATCCATAGTAAAGCTCTGCTCTCTCAGCCCTGAAGGCACACAGGCTGTGCAATGTCCAGCACTCAGGCTCTATCTCATACCTCCCAACCATCCCGGATCACGCGGGACTGTCCTGATTTTGACAGTCAGCCCTGCGATTCCGGGCGGGACATTAGTTGTCCCGCACTACGTGCCTAGGGCGGGGACAATGCAGGGGGCGGCACCTGAGCAAGGTTTGTGGCTGTTTTTTTTTTTTTTTATAAAAGCTGGGTCACCTCCCGACTGATCCCGCTCCCCCCGCCCAACCGCCCGCCCCCCCAGCCGCCTCCCACCCACCCTCCTTGAAGACGATACTCACCCTGCTCCAGCGATGGTCTCGGCTTCTGCAGCACTCCTGAATGAGCTGTCACATTGTACCGCTCATTAAGGTCATGAATATGCGCATATTTATGGACCTTAATGAGCGGTCTCACATGACCGCTCACCCAGGAAGAAGGTGCTGAGCCGGGAGTCGGGACAGAGTGAGAGGGATGGCCGCGCGGCGAGGAACAGGTAAGTATGAGGGTAGGTGGGATGAAGGAGGAGCGCGGGGGGGGGTGGAGAAATGAGCCATGCATACAGGAGGGGGAAATATGAGCCGAGCATACAGGAGAGGGGGGAAATATGTGCCATACATACAGGGGGGGGGGGAATATGAGCCATACATACGGGGGGGGAAATATGAGCCATGCATACGGGGGGGAATATGAGCCATGCATACAGGGGGGGAAATATGAGCCATACATACAGGAGGGGGGGGAATATGAGCCATGCATACAGGAGGAGGAAATATGAGCCATGCATACAGGAGGGGGGGAATATGAGCCATACATACAGGAGGGGGGTCATTATACAGTATTAAGCATCATGTGGGATCATTATACAGTATGGAGAACTGTATGTGGCCATTATACAGTATGGAGCATCATGTGCAGCCAGTATACAGTATGGAGCATCATGTGCAGTCATTATACAGTATGGAGCATCACTTGCAGTCATTATACAGTATGGAGCATCATGTGCGGTCATTATACAGTATGGAGCATCACGTGCGGTCATTATACAGTATGGAGCATCATGTGCGGTCATTATACAGTATGGAGCATCATGTGCGGTCATTATACAGTATTGAGCATCATGTGGGGCCATTATACAGTATGGAGCATCATGTGTGGCCATTATACAGTATTGAGCATCATGTGGGGTCATTATAAAGTATGCAGCATCATGTGCGGTCATTATACAGTATGCAGCATCATGTGTGGTCATTATACAGTATGGAGCATCATGTGTGTTCATTATACAGTATGGAGCGTCATGTGTCTTCATTATACAGTATGGAGCATCATGTGTGATCATCATACAGTATAGAGCATCATGTGCAGTCATTATACAGTATGGAGCATCATGTGTGGTCATCATACAGTATGGAGCATCATGTGCGGTCATTATACAGTATGGAGCATCATGTGTGGTTATCATACAGTATGGAGCATTGTGTGCGGCCATTATACAGTATGGAGCACTGTGTGGCCATTATACAGTGTGGAGCACTGAGTGGCCATTATACAGTATGGAGCATCATGTGCAGCCATTATACAGTATGGAGCATCATGTGCAGTCATTATACAGTATGGAACATCATGTGCGGTCATTATACAGTATGGAGCATCATGTGTGTTCATTATACAGTATGGAGCGTCATGTGTGTTCATTATACAGTATGGAGCATCATGTGCAGTCATTATACAGTATGGAGCATCATGTGTGTTCATTATACAGTATGGAGCGTCATGTGTGTTCATTATACAGTATGGAGCGTCATGTGTGTTCATTATACAGTATGGAGCATCATGTGTGGCCATTATACAGTATGGAGCATCATGTGTGGCCATTATACAGTATGGAGCATCATGTGTGTTCATTATACAGTATGGAGCGTCATGTGTGTTCATTATACAGTATGGAGCATCATGTTCAGTCATTATACAGTATGGAGCATCATGTGTGTTCATTATACAGTATGGAGCGTCATGTGTGTTCATTATACAGTATGGAGCGTCATGTGTGTTCATTATACAGTATGGAGCATCATGTGTGGCCATTATACAGTATGGAGCATCATGTGTGGCCATTATACAGTATGGAGCATCATGTGTGTTCATTATACAGTATGGAGCGTCATGTGTGTTCATTATACAGTATGGAGCATCATGTTCAGTCATTATACAGTATGGAGCATCATGTGTGTTCATTATACAGTATGGAGCGTCATGTGTGTTCATTATACAGTATGGAGCGTCATGTGTGTTCATTATACAGTATGGAGCATCATGTGTGGCCATTATACAGTATGGAGCATCATGTGTGGCCATTATACAGTATGGAGCATCATGTGTGTTCATTATACAGTATGGAGCGTCATGTGTGTTCATTATACAGTATGGAGCATCATGTGTGGCCATTATACAGTATGGAACATCATGTGCGGTCATTATACAGTATGGAGCATCATGTGTGTTCATTATACAGTATGGAGCGTCATGTGTGTTCATTATACAGTATGTAGCATCATGTGCAGTCATTATACAGTATGGAGCATCATGTGTGTTCATTATACAGTATGGAGCGTCATGTGTGTTCATTATACAGTATGGAGCGTCATGTGTGTTCATTATACAGTATGGAGCATCATGTGTGGCCATTATACAGTATGGAGCATCATGTGTGGCCATTATACAGTATGGAGCATCATGTGTGTTCATTATACAGTATGGAGCGTCATGTGTGTTCATTATACAGTATGGAGCATCATGTGTGGCCATTATACAGTATGGAACATCATGTGCGGTCATTATACAGTATGGAGCATCATGTGTGTTCATTATACAGTATGGAGCATCATGTGCAGTCATTATACAGTATGGAGCATCATGTGTGTTCATTATACAGTATGGAGCGTCATGTGTGTTCATTATACAGTATGGAGCATCATGTGTGGCCATTATACAGTATGGGGCACTGTGTGGCCATATTTTTGTGTTTATAATTATTGTATTTGAAACAGTGTGATCAGCAGTGCTAAATGGGTGTGGTTGGGAGGTGGATATGGGTGTGACTAATTATGAATGGGTGTGGTCAGAGGTGTGGCCGCAAACTTTGTCCCTCTTTCCCATCTTCAAAAGTTGGGAGGTATGCTATCTGGAGCCACAGACACAGAAAGGCTCCTCCCTCTCAAAACACAGACCACTCTGTAATGTCCAGCCTGGACACATGGATCTCTGCCCACACTGGCAGACTCTCAAACACTCACTCACATGTGCTAAACACACCTCCATTAGGCAGCCTGTAACCACACCCTCAGGTGAGGTAACATCACATGCACTGGTCACATGATCATGACATCACTGGAGGTCCTCAAACTCCTGCAGGGAAAAGGGGTATAGTGAGCGCTCCCACTAAGAGGTGAGGTATATGGGTAGCCAGACCCTCCCATCTCTCATAGCTACCCGCAACCCAGACCCAGGTGCACTAAACGACATCTTTAGCGCTCACGTGTACTAAAGACAAAATACTCCGGGTTGCATCGCAGGGAGCATCCATCACCTCAACACCACAACACCATGTCAAATATTGGCGTGTCTATGTTTGGCTGGAGCATTGTGTAAACAATAAAATAAAAATAAGACAAGAGGTCTATTCTATTTTAGATAACCTGTGCATGCAAAACAAATTGCTGTGGGCTGCAGCCCCCATCTGTCAAGTTTATCATGGCTGGTTATCAAAAATAGAGGGGTCCTCAGTCAGTTTTTTTATATTTATTTAAATAATTTAAAAAAAAAAACAGTGTGCTGTCCTTATTTTTGAGAAGCAGCAAAACTAAAGCATTCAGGCAGTTTATTTAAATAACAAAAAATACAGTGTGGGATCCCTCTATTTTTGATAACCAGCCAAGATCAAGCTGACAGCTGGGTGTTGCAGACCACCGCTTTCGGTTTTGCCTCTGCTGGTTAGCAAAAATAGAGGGGACCACATGCCATTTTTTTAAAAGTAATTTATTTATTGCACAGGAGTTGGATGGTGAATACTTTCATCATTGTACGCCTGCTTTCACTACTATCATTTAGACCAGGTATATGATGATGAGAGTAGTACTCATCAGCCGACACCTGTTACTGGCAGTGATCTTTTTACCTTCAGTGACAGCTGCTGGCTCACACGCAGCTATCTGTGCGACAGCATAAGAACCACAGCGCTCTCACCAGCAATAATGAACTTACCGCAGATCAGAGCCAGCGTTTATTGCACTGTCACACAGATGACAGCATAGGAAATGCAGAATTTTCGGGGCCCCCATTCATTTGAATGGGTCTGGGTTCCCTGTGCCATTCTGGTACCTGAACAAAACTTTTTTTTAATGTTTGGCCAAAGTCAACAGATCCAAACATCCACAGGTCTGCCCAATCTGTTTATTAGAATATACACTTTTTATGCTGTTCTGTTTTTACCTTCATACAATGAAATGTAATATTTCTATGTCTACCTTTTCTTACCGTAAGTGGTTATGCTAGGCTCACATTGCGTTAGTGGGTGTCCGCGAACAGAATCCGTTACATGGTGAAATTGGTGCAATTAACGCTATGTAACGGATCTGTTAGCGCACCCATTGACTGCAATGTGCTAACGTATGCCATTTTTGGCATGCGTCAGCGATGTGCCGTTATTTTCGGACGGACCTCAAACGCTACTTGCAGCATTCAGGGTCCGTTCTTCACTAGCGCAGATCGGGATTGCTAGCGCTAGCGGGATTGCCAAACGCAATCCCTTTTTGTACATTGCGTTAGTGCAATCCGTTAGCGTATCCGCTAAACGGATTGCACTAACGCAATGTGAACCTAGCCTTGTGTCTTCAAGTTTCTTGGTGGTGTGAACAGGTTTCTACAGATTTGTTCAATGTGCAAGTAGCCCATGTGTTTCTGGTTCTATAATTGTTCTCTTGTTTCTACAAGACTGGGGAGTCCACCACTCCTCTGTGGGTCATTTGCATTTAAGCTGTTCCATACTGCATGTTCACATGGATGTTCCTTCTCTGAACCCTGCTTATACAGGTACTATACAGATGATCAGGTTTTAAATACATCAGATAGGGATTATATACATTAGATAGGACTGCTCTATAAGGGTATACCTTGACGATTGGTGGAGCAGCTTAGTATACATTTTTTTGCAAAAAAAAGTATCAACTAAATACCCTGTTTTTTTCATCTTTTGACAAGCACTTGCTTATTACTGTGATTTTTTTACAACAGAGTATTTTTGACCTCGCTGTGCTCTTTTGTGTCTTCAAGTTTTTTGGTGGTGTGAACAGGTTCCTACAGACTTGTTCAATGTGCAAGCAGCCCATGTGTAACTGGTTCTGTCTTACAGAAAATGTAGCCCTCTGTAAGGTTTAACATGTACGTGAAATGTCCTAGACTGGATCCAGCTCTTCAATGTGATTTTGCAGTTCGGAGTCACATTGCATAACCACAAGATTGCAATCTGAAGTTTGTAAGACCCCCAGATAGTCAACCCACGAAGTCAGCAGCACAACTACAAGCAGACACAGTAAATGATCATTGGTTGAAGAATATTGATATGCAGTCTCTGGAATCAACAGAAAAAGTAGGGTGTGCTGTGGAAGTTTTTTTCTCTATCATATACATTTGTTTTTTGTTTCCTTTTTTTCAGTTATTTACTTAAAAAAATAATTCTAGAAATATTTAAATAGAACTTTACAATCCGCCCATACATACATTTTGTACACATGTGCTGCCTTGCAGAGGAATTGTACACTTGTGGCCTTGGTCCTTCACAATTTTTACTGTAGAGCTGTGATCGTCATCAGAAGGTAATGATTGCTCAGTACACAACATGCAATATGAGTTTGGTTCACATTGATAAGAAACATACAGGATTTGTGCATTTATAGTAGTAAAGGAAATGGAAAATGTAGTGATGAGCGAGAGCGTGCTTGTGCTTATAGAGTATCTTTGGCGTGCTCGAATACTTTGTTTGAGCCGCCATGGCTTGATGTCTCGCTGATGTTCGACAGCTGCAACACATGTAAGGATTAGCTGTTTGCTAGGCAATCATTGCATGTGTAGACGCTGTTGAACAGCCACAAGACATGCAGCCACAGTGACTCAAACATAGCATTTGAGCATGCTGAAGAAACTCTGTTAGGGCAGTCTCACACGTCCAGATAATTCTGGTACCGGAAATATCGGTACCGGAATTATCTGTGTCCATGTGCCGGTGCGTTTCTGTAGCACATCAGTGTGGCACATGTGTGCCGCCCGTGTGCCCACTGGGTACCACATGCACCGTGCCGAAGACAGCGCTGTCCGCTGCATCGTGCTGAAGCCCCATTCATATCTTCCCTGCAGCAGTGTTTGCTGTAGAGAAGATATGAATAATAGTGTGTAAAATCCAGATCCAGGTCCCCACCCCCCTCCCACCCCCTGTGCGCCCCCCCCCCCCCGCTGTGATTAAAATACTCACCCAGCTCCTTGTACTGTATGAGCGGTCATGTGGGGCTGCTCATTTACAGTAATGAATATGCGGCTCCACCCCTATGGGAGGTGGAGCTGCATATTCATGGCTGTAATCGGCGGCCCCATGTGACTGCATGCAGTAGAAGGTGCGGCCAGGACAGGAAGCAGTGACAGCCAACGAGGGAGCTGGGTGAGTATTTTCAGAACAGCGGGGGGGCGTGGTTTCAGCACCATGTGGGGGGTCAGTGCTTACTGGAGCGCTGTCCCCTGCACGGCACACGGACTGCACACGGACAATGTCCGTGTGCGGTACGTGTTTTACACAGACCCATTGACTTTAATGGGTCCGTGTAATACGTGCGCTCCCATGAACACTGACATGTCTCCGTGTTTGGCACACAGAGACACGGTCCGCAAAAAAATCAATGACATCTGCACAGATGCATTGATTTTAATGCGTCTACGTGTGTCAGTGGCTCCGGTACGTGAGGAAACTGTCACCTCACGTACCGGAGCCACTGACGTGTGAAACCAGCCTTAGCACACTAGTGGGAACTCATAGCACCTTATCTGAGCACGCTCACTCATCACTAATAAAATTGCAAAGTGCTTTGAGAAGACGTAACTTTGCAGTTTACGTCTTATTTAAAGTCCTGTCTATTATGAAAAATGGAAGGATTTTTAATTTTACAGTTGACTTCTCATTTTTGGGCCTCCTCTGCAGCCAATAAAGTAGAGAGTGCAGCAATTGTAAGCAGAGATTAAATAATCTATTCAAGTGAAATTGAATTCTACTTGAATTTTACAAAGATCTACATTTAACAAAATTTAGATTTCCTTAATTTGCTTCCATGCGGATCCAGTAAAATGGTGGCTGGCTATGCAGAACCATAAAGAACCAACATAAAGTTAAGGAATAGTGATGAGCGAATATTCTCGGTACTCAAGATTTCCCGAGCACACTCGGGTGACCAAGTGACCTCCGGGTATTTTTTAGTGCTCCGAGATGTAGTTTTCAGCGCCGCAGCTGAATGATTTACATCTGTTAGCCAGCACAAGTACATTGGGGGGGTTGCCTGGTTGCTAGGGAATCCTCACATGTATTCAAGCTGGCTAACAGATGTAAATCATTCAGCTGAGGCGCTGAAAACTATATCTCCGAGGACTAAAAAATACTCGGAGGTCATCCGAGCGTGCTCGGGAAATCTCGAGAACCGAGTATATTCGCTCATCACTATTAACGAATAATAATAGAAAAAAATATATATATATACCGTATATATATATATATATATATATATATATATATAAATTTTTTATTATTATTCATTAATATATATACAACCAGCACTACTAATGTGAACACGTGCAAAACTGTATCATATAGACAAAAATTGAACATAGCAGCACATGTGCATGAACCTAAGCCATGTGAAAACACAGAAAAACATTCAAAATAGATTATATTTCTCAAATACATAAAAAAATGAAATTTTTCTTTTTACAAAACTTACAATAATAGATGAAAATGAAGGTTCTTAGTGCATAAATTGGCCAATTCACGTATGCTCATCAACCACGGCAAGGTGACTTCCCTCTGATGGGTCCTACTCTACTGCACATGCCACTTTTGGGCCACCAGCCTACAACTGAAAAGGCCCAAAAAAATATTTGTTCAGTGGGGTCCATTTTAATTTGAGTTGATTACGAGTAATCAATTAGATGTTGTTGATCATATGCCCTGTATGAGAAATGATTAATACAAAGAAGATTGAGAAACAGACACATTCCAACTCACTGGGCTTATTTCTGCTCCTTAACTTCAGGGTACGCTTCCTGGAGAACGAGGTTAGGGTCCAGCTCTTGGTTTACCACGATCACAGAAAGGATCTTTCAGTTATCCAGGCTCTCAGCTTGAAATCGTTTATAGCAGATGATATTTTCATGTCTGGGAAATTTTACAGCAGAAAGAAATTAAGACTGCACTTGAAACCACGCCCTGAACTAATGTCCCATAAAAGGAGTATTTGGACCAAAACCAAGACAAAGCATTGAAGGGAGTCAACAAGAATAAATCTGGCAGGATTAATTTAGCACACAGCCTTGCATTTTAATAAAGATTCTGTTTTCAGTAATTAAGTAGCAAAAAAAAAAGAGCCGATTTTATACAGAATCAGTATGGTAAACAGAGATTTGCATCTAGACCTGCAGAATTTAGTGTGTTTTGTCAAGTTACTACAATTAATGAAATGATTAACCTATTTCCATCATAAAATCTTCTAAATAGATTCCTAAATATGATAAATCCACCAATGAATACCAATAAGTACTGAATCTATGAAATGAAAAAAATAAAAAAATAAAAATTCCTCCCTATAAACAATATGCAAATTGCCTCTTCTGAGAAAAAGAGGACTTAAACTCTATAGCGCCACCTGTTGGAAGTAGCGATCCTACAAGTCACAATCAATCCTTTAACGAGTCGTGCGATATGAGTTAGGATTAAAGTCAAATCAGTATCTCAATTCGCAGACACGGTGTTTCTGGCTGTTTATCCCAAGTCATATTGCACGACTCGTTAAAGGGTTGATTGTGACTTGTAGGATCGCTACTTCCAACAGGTGGCACTATAGAGTTTAAGTCCACTTTTTCTCAGAAGAGGCAATTTGCATATTTAATTTCCCAGAGGAGCATTGCAAGGTGAATAAGCCTCCTTACCTTGACAAGTCAGCTGGTATGTCACTCTCCATAAGGAGAAACGTTACCCCTTAGATCCCTATAAACAAGGAACCTGAAGTTTTACTTCATACTGAATATTGTTATTTGATATAAAATAAGATGCCCTTGCTAATGGAAGAGGACATGGTTGCTAATAGGTTAACATGCAAGAGGAGAACATAACTGCTTCTAATGGATTTATTTGCTAAAGGAGGACATAGCTGCTTGGTAAAGTGTTTTATCTGAAACTTGCTGATGTTTTATTTGCAATTGAAACATTATCTAAAGAGGGACTGCAGTTCGGAAGCTGCTTTAAGAATGAGCATTTTACATCTTTTAGCTGCTTCTTGGCTTTCAAAGTCTGAAGACGTTAAAAAAAGTGACAAAATACAAAATATATGCACAAGTTTTTTTTACTTTTGCTTACTTCAATAGTCTTCATGGGAGACTAGAATCTATGATTATGTGATCGCCTGTGCTACAGAGAAGAGGACTTCAGCCCTGCTCTGTGAACGCCGGCAATGACAATCACAGGGGTCTGCTGCAGACCCCTGGTTGTCATGCCAACCTTTTGGCGATCTGGGGTCATGTGACACAGGCGCCGATGGGCAGATTAGTGATGCACTTCATGTTAAAAGCCACTGTCAAAGATTGACAGCGGTATTTAACATGTTAACAGCTGCGGGTGGATCGCAATTCCACCTGTGGCTTTTAGGGGCACATCACAGCTGATGAAAAAATAGAACATATATGCACATAAAGTTGCTTTTACATTTCTGTGCACTATGTTCATTATTTGTAGAATTCGTTTGCACTTTTTCAGGCAGGTTCCAAGTGTGATCCACTTGAAAAGATGTCATGTGCACATACCCTATTTACACTGTGTTTAAGGAGGCTAGATGGTGTTGGTGGTGAACCCCTTTAAATATGCTGTTAAAAAAAATAAAGGGAACACTTAAAGAACACAATGTAACTCCAAGTCAATCACACTTCTGTGAAGTCAACCTGTCCAGTTATGAAGCAACACCGTTTGTGAATCAATTTCTCCTCTTCTGTGCAAATGGAACAGACAACAAGTCGAAATGATCGGCAATTAGCAATTCAACCCCTTTACAGGTGGTCTTCCTCAGCTTGGACAAAAGATACACATTTCAGTAACGGCTGGAATCCCCCCACATGCTCTCCTTCTGCTGTAAGTAAATTTCTGGTGTTGCATAATAAATGCTACTCACCCCTACTTCTAGTTAGCTATGACACAGAATTTCTGCTATGATCAATACCTCTTTAATTTCCCCCCAGGCTGTTTTTTTTCTATATATCACTACTGGAGACCAGCACCTTTTCATACCACACTGCATAAGGCATTGGGGAGCATGAGTCTGTGACACAGGATGCTATGCATGAGTGCCATTACAGACTTCTAAACTGACAGAGGCAACCTGTCTGAAATAACCTGATTATAATCTATATAATTTCAGTGGTGTGAAGTATGAACATTGCAATACAAAGTAAGAAATATATACATACACACACACATCGTATAGCTTCATTTTATTGTAAACATTAGCAGTCAATCATTTTTATTTTACTTTTTTTTATTTTCATTTTTTAGCAATACTTTAGCAATTTTGCATTATTTGGACTCAAACAATTTGGAAGTAGAATATTTATAAAACTTCTCGAACAACCAGCCTTGTGTAATTCATGTACAGTATCATCCCTATATAAAATGTCCTTTATTCACATACAGTCTCCACCACTTATCAGACATCAGGATGGATGAGCTATATTTTTTGACACCATATTAGCATTTGCAAGTGCAAATTTTTTTTATCCAAAAGCAAGAACTTTTGACTGTGTATGTATAACACCCCAGGTAACCGATTGTTACAGTTAAGTAGCCTTCCTTTCGGGGAAGGTGATATTATGCTTGGAGGCAATGGAATTCTCTTTACCAGGTAAGGCACCCACACACAACACATTCCAAATCCAGGCCGGGAGGGGGAGCTCAGGATCTGGATTCAGGGGAGCTTCCCTTAGCTATATGTATCCTGACCTGGAGGAGGAGCTAGGCAGTTGGTCCAGGGAGACCAAGGAGAAAGGATAGTCTGAGAGAGACTGAAGGAGAAGGAGTCTGGAGCTGAGTGCAGACAGAGAGACCGATCAGCCACAAGGGAGCTGCCGCCTCAAGAAGAGGAGAGAACCCAAGGGGTTGTATGTGGTGGAGCTGCAGATGGAAGGAGTGCACAGGAGGAAAAGTGCTGAGAGGGGAACTGTGATCAGACACCCTCAGAGTCAGAGCGCAGCAGTCAGGTACTGGGAGCCCGAGGCTTTTGTGGGACTCTAAGACACAGAGCAGAACCAGAGGGCTAAGAGCTGTATGTAATTGGCCCACACCAGTGTTCCCCAACTCCAGTCCTCAAGAGCCACCAACAGGTCATGTTTTCAGGATTTCCTTAGAATTGCCCAGGTGATGAAATTATTGCCTGTGTAGGTAATGGAATTATCACTTCTTCAATATGAAGTAAATTCTGAAAGCATGACCTGTTGTTGGCTCTTGAAGACCGTAGTTGGGGAACACTGGCCCACACCATATCTGAGACGCAGCAGCACCTGAAGAGCTCGGGGCATGATAGGGTCCCTGTAAAATGGCTCAAGCTGCCCGTCATGCAGGTACCAGTCCCAGGGCAGGGGGAAAGAACGAGGACCTTGTAGAAAACTTCAGGCAGCAGGGACCTCATACAACAGCGCAAGGAGGAAAGGCTCACAGACCTCAACTGGGAAGGTGATTCTCCCAGTGCCTCTGAGCCAGCTGGACCACAGGACACCCATACCTGGTACCCTGGACTGTGGAATATTACCACCAGTAAACCAGGTAAAGATTTTACAACTCTGTGTCCTCCACTTATCCGTCAGCATACACCATCCTTGCCACAGACATTGGGAGCCCTGAGGACACCGCTTCACCTGTGGGAAGCATTACCATCTTGCTGCAACAACACTACCCCAGAGGACCCTTTTAAGCAGCGTCGACCCTATTGACCGAGAACCAAAGGTGGCATCGCGAACAAAAGACTTTATCCCCAATCCCCCTTAAAAGACCTTTCCCCTTCAATTGGGTGCTCAGGGCCACGGACAGGGGTGCAGCCACCATGACATCCCGTTTAAGACCGGACCCAGTACCGAGTACTCCACAGCCCAGGCGGGTGACTCATATGTGTCAGTAGAAGTCCTCACAATTTAGTGATGATGGTCTCTTCTAGTGTTAGGATGACTTAGGCTACAGCATAATAATGGGTTCCAAAGATTCAGCAGAAGACCATGAGGCACTCAATTGGTGCCAGTCATGTGTCAATTGGGCTTTTTTCCTGTTGGCTTCATTAATAGACCTTTAGAGTTAATAATGATTGGTCATTATGATAATAATAACAACTTATGTTTAGATGAACCTCAAGATTCCAACAGTGGACTTCAGACTCATCGCTTCTGTTGGACCCAACTACCCTTATCAATAGTGGTACTATCTTTACAAGTTCATTATTGACTATATATACACGATGATTTGTCAAAACCAGATAATAGAGGCAATTGTCTTTGATTCTCCACATACTGTATACTGTATATTACTCATATTGATCATGATGTGTAATTTGATTTGTCGCTCCATGTAGGTTAAACTTCTTACAATAGTCAGTAAGGCTGGATATTAAGGTAGATAAAGGGTGCAATCTCTGGTGACCTCTACCTTTCGATATTCTCCAGTACTTTACTTAATGTAGGCTTTTTGGAAAGGATTATTTGACTTTCCAATAGAGTAAAATATTAATGCCCCATCTGTTGACATTAATAACTGAATATGATGACAACACATTCACAATAAATGTTATACGGGTCACAGAAGTGGAGATTGTGCCCAATGCGGTGGGTGGTGTGGACAAGCCATCATCATCCATTTTTATAAATTAGTAGTAATAAATAGTGATGAGCGAGTGTGCTTGCTACTCGAGTTTCCAAGCATGCTACGGTGTTCTCCGGGTATCTTGGGCATGCTCAAAGATTATGTTTGTGTTCCCGCAGCTGCATGATTTGCGGCTGTTAGACAACCTGAACACATGCAGGGACTGCCTGTTTGTTATTGAATCCCCACATGTATTCAGGCTGTCTAGCAGCCGCAAATCATGCAGCTGCAGAGACACAAACATAATCTACAAGCACACCCAAGGTACTCGTAGAACACCCGAGCATGCTCGGAAAACTCGAGTAACGAGCACACTCGCTCATTACTTCTAACGATGGAAGGAAGATCACAGTCACGTGGTCACAATTTTTCCTGGAATGGGTCCTCCATCATTTCTTCTCATCAATTAGCCTCCACCAACTTTGATTTGACCTCGTTAGTCATTATGACGAAGCACAGCACATATTTTATGGCTCATGGGCGTGTTGGTGAAGCCAAATACAGGGGTAATGTTCACCTCAGTGTCAGGAGGAGCCTGAAAAGAAAAATTCTGCAACAGTCCAGTAAAGAAGAGGAACAGCTCGGCTTTAGCCAGGATTTCGCCTGTGCATCGTCTTTTACCTAATAGAAAAAATAAATAAATAAAATTATATTTCTGGTCTCACATTGTGTATGAGTGAAGCAGTCGAGACTTATTCTCAACCAGTTTTCCAATAATTAGATAACAGACATTTGGAGATTGGTGTTTAAAAGAATTTAAATATACACATATATAAATTGTTAAAAATCAGGGAAATATTAAAAACTTTAGAGGACATGTAGCAGACAGTGAAAGCTCATTTAAAAAAAAGTCAATAACTAGTAGAAGAATTCATGACATTATATACCATTATAAAATAGTCAGTATACTTGCTATTAGATGTGAAACATAATTATCAATATAATGACCGTATATTTCCTAATCCATTACTCACAATGCCTGCACTCCCACACGTGTTTCGCAGACCGCTTTCTCAAGTGGACCCTTTACATGTCTGTTTGTGTTTGATATTTCCTGGATCTTAACATTTATATACTGTATATGTATGATATATTGTTTCTTTTTAAAGGGAATCTGTCACCAAAAATTGACCTATAAGTAGTGTTGAGCATTCTGATACCGCAAGTATCGGGTATCGGCCAATACTTGCGGTATCGGAATTCCGATACCGAGTTTCGATACTTTTGTGGTAACGGGAATCGGTATCGGATCCATATTAATGTGTAAAATAAAGAATTAAAATAAAAAATATTGATATGCTCACCTCTCCGGAGGCCCCTGGACATCACTGGTAACCGGCAGCCTTCTTTGTTTAAAATGAGCGCGTTTAGGGACTTCCATGATGTCACGGCTTCTGATTGGTCGCGTGCCGCTCATGTGACCTCCACGCGACAAATCAGAAGCCGCGACGTCATTCTCAGGTCCTAAACTCCTCATTCTAGGTATTTAGGACCTGAGAATGACGTCGCGGCTTCTGATTGGTCGCGTGGCGGTCACATGAGCGGCACGCGACCAATCAGAAGCCGCGATGTCATTCTCAGGTCCTAAACGCGCTCATTTTAAGCAAAGAAGGCTGCCGGTTACCAGCGGTGATGTCCAGGGGCCTCCGGAGAGGTGAGCATATCAATATTTTTTATTTTAATTCTTTATTTTACACAATAATATGGATCCCAGGGCCTGAAGGAGAGTTTCCTCTCCTTCAGACCCTGGGAACCATCAGGATACCTTCCGATACTTGGTGTCCCATTGACTTGTATTGGTATCGGGTATCGGTATCGGCGATATCCGATACTTTTCGGGTATTGGCCGATACTATCCGATACCGATACTTTCAAGTATCGGACGGTATCGCTCAACACTACCTATAAGCTAAGGCCACCGGCATCAGGGGCTTATCTAAAGCATACCCAGGGGCGGTCCCGGTGCGGTCCGGTCCGATGAGCGTCGCGGTCCGGGTCTAGCGCCTCCCATCTTCATACGATAAAGTGCTCTTCTTTGCTTCCTGCCGCGGCTCCTGCACAGGCGTACTTTATCTGCCCTGTTGAGGGCAGAGCAAAGTACTGCTGTGCGCAGGCACCGGGAAAGGTCAGACAAAGGATGTCATCATATGATGATGGCGGTGGCCTTAGCTTATAGGCGAATTTTGGGGTGACAGATTCCCTGTAATAAATAAGCAATTTATTTTAATATTGTAGCGTGTTAGTTTTGTAGGATTTTCCACTAATGCAACACTTTCTGTATCATCCCAAACATTTTCTAGATCTCTGCTTGCATAGAAATTTGTCATGATCATGTGGTGAGCACACAGTTACATGGCTCTATACAGTAACAGTTAGTTGGTCTCTAATGAATTTTTGTCAAGCTGAGATGTTGTAAAACAAGAATAATTTTTAAAAAATATAGGATGAACAATTGTAAAATGAGTCTACCTAGTGCCGTGTACTGACTGGCTGCTTACTTTTTCTCATCCCTGCAGTCCTCTCCATTCCTGTGTGCCTTCACAGAAAAAAAGCTTGAAATCAAGAGGAATGCAAGATGCAGAAAGAAGAGCTGAGAATGAGCCGAGTCTGGGCAGAAGTCGGTTCTAGGTCTTTACCATACTAGTTTGAAGGATATTGTCTTGGATTAATATTTATTCATGGAGTGCGGTGGGTTCTGTAATAGATTTTATCCTGGGTCTTTATTAGTTTAGGTGGCCTGATATTGGCTTTGTACTGTATAAGACTAGTGAGTCTGCAGCAATTATTTACAAGGTGCGGTCAACTATAGGATCTGTATTAGTTTAGTTGATCTGGGGTCTGTGTTCACTCAGAGGATCTGGGGGTCTGAATTTTTTCAGTTCGGTCTAGAATCAGTATTAATTTAGAAGGACTGGTATGGGTTTGGTAATAGTTTAGGAGGTCTGGTAAAAGGATCTGTATTAGTTTGGATGGTCTGGTCAGAGAGCCTGGTCTTGGGTCTATCAGACTGGTCTGAATTTTAGATTACTTTAAAGGATTCTTACCAAAATCATAAGTTACATACGAGAAAGAGGAGAAGGCACTCACCGATCTAAAAATCCCGTAGAAGCGCAAGCACAGCGCGAAACGGCCGTTGTTTGCACCTGCTCATAAGAGCTCCTTTTCTCACTCCCCTGGCCATGGAACTTTTGAATGAAGATTGAAAAAAGTTGGGATTTTTAGATCGGTGAATGCCTTCTCCTCTTTCTTTTATGCAACAGTGATATTCTCTATTTTCCTTCTGAAGAGCACCCGTGATCATGAGGTGAGGCTGATTACTAACTTTTGGTTTATGACATCTGGGTTCAAGATTGGGAAAACCTCAGTTTTTGCAGGCGGTGCCGTTTATTTTTTGTCTCTTTTTTGGCAAAATCATAAGCTATCACCTATCGATAGGACTGGAGGATAACTATAGATCACTGGGGCTCCAACACATGTGACTCCAGCACTCTCCAAACAAGCTCCTATGTAGATACTTATCTTGAATGAAGTATAGATACACATACTCAATTTCCACTCCATTTATAATTTGTGGGACTGATGGAAAACAGTGGATTATTGTACTTTGATTTATCCAACAGGGAAGTGAAATTTGCGAGTACATGTCTGCTCCATGTCAGACGAATTTGTTTTCAGAGTCTCACACCTTGTTTTTGGTATTGCTGGGATCCCCTTGATTGCTACCCTAGAGATCTGTGAGATATCTCCTACTCCCTCCTACTTTTAAAGGTCTGGTGTCTGTATGTGTTAATATTGTTTGGTCTTGGATTAAATATTAAATATTAGTTTAGGTAGCTTGGTCTGAAGTGTGGATTGCTTTAAGGGTCTGGTCTGTACTGGTTAGGAGGCATGTCTGCCGTATTTGGTTTAAGGTGTGATTATAGCATTCTGTCTGATTTTCGCTTTTGCGTGCATGATTTTGCTACATCTGTACAGTGTCATGATCCAGGTCGAGGTTTGCTTCCTGCTTTTCCTTCCCCGGCCTGGTTATAGTGGGGTTAACCTTTCCTGCCTCTCTTTGGTTTGTGGGTTGCTATTTATTGCTGCCACTCCTGGTAGCATGTGTCAGTGATAGTTCCAGTCCCTGGCTGGAGCAGCTGACCCATATACCCTTATGATCCTTCTGCCACTGATTATCTGTACCTGTGCCTGACCCATTCCCTGTCCCCGACTTAGTGTGTCTTTGGTGATTTCCTACAGGGTATGACTCAGCTTGTATTTTGAACCTTGCCTCCTGCTTTACATCTCTGTTACTATGCTTCCTGTCTGGCTTTGACTCTCTGGCTCGTACCCCAACTACGTCTTTTGTCTCAAGTTTTGGATCCCGTGCTCCCTTCTGGTTCCGATTTCTGTCTTGTTTTTCACCTCGCTCAATTCAGTGACCTCTGGTACTTTTGTCTTCCTGTTTCTTGCTGACAGGCCTGTCTGACTACTCTGCCGCCTCCTGGTGGCTCTCCTCGTTTTGCACTTTGGTGCTACACTGTGAGTGCTACCTTTTTTCCCCTTACCTGTGCCCCCTGGTGGAGGTTGCATGCTACTGCCTTTCAGTTGCATTGCATACAACATATTTTATTATGTCCGATACAATGACATTATGTTCCCAACCAATAACTGGAGAATCAACTTGTCATCTCCTTATCCAAAAATAACATCCCAAAAGTCTGGAACCAGCAATGGCCAAGCAATATAGGCCCACATACTATAGTACCTGCAGAAAATGGCAAAAATGCTTCATTTTTCACAAAGTGTCCTTGAGAATTGAGAAAATGTTCTGGATAAAATTCATCTGGTTTTTCAAAGTAATTTTTGTCCTTCAGTACAGAACCCAATAGTGGAATAACATGGGTGCCCTGAAAATACAGAGAAGTGGGACAAAAAGTATAGGTTTGAGCATAATGTTATAGTCATGGCCACTCACTCTGAGAGGGAGAAACCATACACAGTCAGTAGATATGAACGTGGAATTTACTTATACTCTACTATTTCAAAAATCAGGATTCGCAAAATGCAAATTTTTGGTAAATTTGCTGGTGCTCAAATTCAGCGAAATATCTATAAAAAAGGTGTAAAAAAAAATCTAATAAAAAAACTTTATATTCACCATACCATTCAACTCTCTCTCATAACAGGCAATCGTCTGGTCCTCATTGCATTTTCTTGTCACTACCTCAAGCATTAAAATTCCTGGGCCTCTCATGCTGGGCCAGGACAGTACTGGGTAAGGTCATGGCACATTTCATGACCTTATGTGCACTTGCGTGGAATCCTCCAGGATCTAATTTGAAATGAAGTTACTGATTAGAGTGAGGAGGCCTCCGGATTCAGTGCTTGTGATGATGATAAAAACATTTGGCGAGACCGGATGGGTGACGGGGAGAAGCTTGAGAGCTGTTATAAGTATTAATTCTTTTCATCCAATTCTTATGCAGTGAGATCTGGAGATATTCTAGAGCAGTGTTCCCCAACTCCAGTCCTTAAGAGCCACCAACAGGTCGTGTTTTTAGGATATCCTTAGCATGGCCCAGGTGATGGAATTGATGCCTGTCTAGATTATGGAGTTCTCACCTGGGCATTACTAAGGAAATCCTGAAAACATGACCTCTTGGTGGCTCTTGAGGACCGAACTTGGGGAACACTGCTCTAGAGCATAGAGGCTTTAAATTCATGGAAAAGTTAAAAAGTTTGTTCAAGGGGTCTTCTTAAATATGATGTCCATTCCCCAGGTTCCCCTGGAGACCGTGAGATTCTGATATCTGAGAGGTCGGGCCAGCAACTTGTTTGTGTCACTGGCCTGAACTATTCATTCTCCAATGCTGTTTGCTAAGTAAGGTTTGCCTCTGCAGCATCACAGAAGCTCATCGGCACTGAAGCTGGCCAGATCCAACGACGCAATCAACTTCCGAAAAGTGCTTGAATGCTGTATAGCAAAGACCTTACAAGCGCTTGATTGTTACATAGGAAGTAGGCCACTTCTCATAGGCTAGCTGTCTAGTTATGAGGTCTAAGTACCTACGATGAGCTTCTAGTGCATTTTTGATTATGCAGATTTTCTGCAATATTAGTCTTCTTGTGTCTTTTTTTTGCATTCATTATTTTCTAGTGTATTTTTTTTTTTTCGTTTTGGTGCTTCAGGTTTCAAATGAAACTACTTTGTTAAAGAAACTTCTCATTTGCTGCATTGCCTATTTTGATGAAACTTCATTAACACAGACATGTGCATATTACAAGGGCTTCATTTTGTTTCTTGTAGGTTTTGTATGCTTTACGACCAATGTGAACATGTGTTTATGTACTGCACGTATACCAACTTAAACTAAACTCAATTTTTGTACCAAATACAATTTGTAGAAACATAGCTTAACCTATTTAACAATGAATTTTACAAAAAAGAACATACCAGAAACACCTGTAATTTTCTAAAATACAAGTAAGGGTGGGAGGGGGATACAAATCCCAAAGTCCAGGTTTAATATTTGATAATAGCTATCTATGATGTAGTGTTTGGTTGTCTTGCCCTTATCATGTCAGCCCATCTTTTTATTACATTTTGTACTTGTCTTTGCTATCCGAGTGAGAACTTAATAAACTTTGGAACATTGTTAAACACATGTAGCGTCTATCATCTCAGAATTTATGTATTTGCTTTAGTGCGTGTAAGGATTTTCTCTGGTAGGCAGTGCGGGGTCGCAGTGATGAGGCAACACACAGGCTTCAAGTCCAAACTTCAGTGGTTTATTAACACTTTAAACAATATGAGGCAGAAAGTAAGAAAAACACAAACGTACCCCAGCTTGGAGAACCACTGGTCTTAGACTCAACCTTGTACGGGACCGGCTTAACTAAGTGAATGCCTGGTGTAAGATTCCGCTTACCACGTGTCTTGAGGGACACTCACTTGGCAGCGATATTTGGGCACACGGGCACAGTTTTTCACACAAAAACAGTCTATTTGGTTTATTAAGGTATCATAAACCACATCATGAACAGTCCATTTACACACTGTACCAGGACATCACATCAAGTTTCACATCCTTAGTCTGAGGCAACTGAACACGCTGGTCCTCTCCTGACTAGTTGCCATGGGTTACCACACAGTTCATAGAACATCACAAGCACAAACAGTCTGTATAGGTACCTGACGGGAGCTCCTGCTCCACCTGCTGGCTCCTTGTCAGTCCTCTCTTCTGGGAAAGCTGCCTCACGGAAATCACCAACTTGACTGGCAGGCATACCTCAGTCAGTCCAGACCCACCAAATGACAATAGCTTCCCCAACACAGATCGTCCAGGTCCACAGTCTGTCAGGTGCTCCAGGAAGACTCCATTCGCAGGAGCTTTCAACACAGACCGTCCAGGACCACGATCTCACTGTGCTCTTCAGGATGTCCATCCCCCTGGGACCGTCCAACACAGAGGCATGTGGCCTGTCCGGGTGCTATTCAGGATGTTAGTCCAACACCCCAGGCCACCAGGTCCAAAGCCCCACTTGTGCCGTTCAGGAATCCTACTCCCAGGACTTCCAACACAGGCTTCCAGGACCTTGCACTTGCATCATTCAGATCCAAACACTGGAACCATGTGACCCACACCCTGGTCCCATTATATACCTTTAACCACTCCCCTAGGTGGGTGTGTGTGTGGCTAGTTTGACCCGCCCACCTCTCATAACTAGCCTTGCCAGCCTCCCTTTAGAATTACACAATTACTTGCAGGACTACAGGTCCCAGAACACAACATCGCTTCAGGTTGACAGTGCAGAGTTTCTTTCTCTGCGACACACATACCGACCATTCACAACAATGCCGGACACCATCTCACCATCCCCATTACACCTCCATGCGTGTCCTGGGGAGCACATACAGCACCCCCTAGCTGCAACAGGGGTCACTGCATCACACTGGTCAGCGGCGGCCGTCAGGTGCCATTCCCAGGCTTGCTAGAACTCTTGTCGTAAAACTTTGCAGCATGTGTATTCTGCCAGAAAAAGAAAAGCCAATTCAAGCTAACTCCAGCCTAGATACTCACACCGTGCACACAGACCATATGCCAAACGACCACCTTCATTACTTAGACCATAAACACACCCACAGGTGAGGTACCTATCACATGGGCTGATCACGTGAACAAGACATCCCTGCAGGTCCTCAACCTTAGGGAAAATCCAAACCAAATATATCGTCCGCCCTTCACTGCACCACAGGCATTAAAGCTCCAATTTTTTGTAGGATTCTATTTAACAAGGCGGAATGTATAGATCAAAAATATCTCAATTCTTCAGAACGGAGAATATTTCTAATTAGAGGAATGTTGGAAAGTTGCGAGTATTTACAAGCACCTCACAACTTTGCTAACTTAAGATGGACCTTCATCGTAAAACTTTTTTCATACTTGCGGCTCTTTAGTGCTGTGAATCTATCCACCGTTACTTTTTCGTAAGTTTTGCTAAAGAGGTTTTCCTCTTTCAAAAAACATGGCCCCAAATGATAAAAATTCAAGCACAGCAAGCGTCTACCCTACTGTTGCCAGCTCTCCGCCGGTGTTTCAGAGGTAGCTCTCCATCACTGAATCAGTCTCTGTGTATTGGCTGCAATGGAGATTTCACATGTGCACATCACCTGTGCAGCCAATCACTGAGCTCAGCAGCTCGTGTCAATTACAAGTAATCCATGGAGAAAAATGGCAGCAATTTATTTTTTCTTCAGCCCCACTCCAGTTCAAATTAAGCATTTCATTGTTCGTATTGACATTTTTTCAATGGATCCTCCAGAGTAAGAAACACGTATGCTTCTCCATAGGCGGAGCTTTCTAAAACAGATAATTCCTTCAAGAATTTTAAAATTACAAAATGTCTCTTACTTTTGGAAGGAAAAAGCCTCTGAACACAATGCCTTGAGTTGTAGCAAGTGGTGAAACTGCAGGTACAATATTTCCAAACCTCTGTATTTCATGTATGACGGCATCTGTGTAGGGCATTTGCTTGCGATCTTCAATCTGGGGTTGGCGTTGTCCAATTACTCGCTCAATTTCCCTTTGAACATTTTCTTAAAAACAAAAAATAGTGTAAATTCAGTAATAATGAGAAAATGAGATCTCAGATATTTCTTTGACCTATCACTTGATCACACATTTGCAAAATCCAGGACCCTTATAGTGCCTCGATGAGTGTCTAAATGTTCCTTACTTTGGATGTCTGGATATTTCATCATCAGCAAGAGGCCCCATCTTAAAACCGTAGACGTCGTCTCCAGCCCAGCGACAATCAGATTGGACACAAGTGTGATTAAATTTTCATTGTGAAAGTACCGGCGTGATTCAGGATTCTTCTGGAATATTAACAAAGATATTGGTGAATAAAAGTTATCTCTTCTACTACGCATATTATATAGTGTATAGCCGCCAACATTTCTGGGGACATTTATCTCCCACCACCATTCCCAATCTAGCTCCTTCTAGAAATGAATCAACCGCGCCGGTAACACTCCCGGACCTCCCTAGAACACAAACTTTTTGGGCAAGTTTACGTAAAACCTGTCCCTTTTTGACCAAGGAGTCCCCCAAAAGAGCTGACAGCATTGTATATAGCACCATTTTATAGGAATACCCCCATAATATGGTATCTGATAAAACAAGGCACAATTTGTTTTCTATTAAAGTCTAACAGCAAAAAGATACCTGTAAAATTATAGGAATCTGGAGAAACCATACAATAGAGAAGCAGTCCTCAACCTCTTTCCTTGAAAGACACATTCAGCACAGGGAGGGTCACCAGCCACATCTAGAGCCCTCCGCCTAATAATGACATCCATCCATGACTGGACACCTCTTTCCCCTAAAATAGTAACACCTGGAGGCCCTATTGGTAAAATAGCAGATAAAGCTTCCCCACTGAAATCACAACGAGGCAGTATACTTACATCCTTGGGTTCCTACCTTACCACTATTTGGTATTCATGCTTCAAGCTCTCTTATCACATTATCACATCCAGCTTCCAGAACCTCCTCTGACAGGCAATTTCATCCCATCTCCAGCTCACCATACTTAAAGGGACCCAGTCAGCAGGGTTGTGCTCAATAAACTACAGACAGTGTCAAGTTGATGCCATTATACTTATTAAAATTATACCGTGATTGTTGAAATACGTCGCGGTTTTCATTAGATATTCATGCTGGTGGCTTATGATAGGTCACTGATCCCTCAATATATATAAAGAAAAACCTTGCACTCAACTTTATGCTCTTAGTGAATTTTAATGTAGTACCCAAAAAACGTTTCGGTCCAACACGCCGGACCTTCATCAGTTACGTACTATGTGAGGAGATACGAGGAGAGACAAAAACAGTGTCTCTGGGCACACAGAAAGAGCAGCGTCTGAGATGAAGACAGGCAAGAGTTAACTCAGGACGAGCGAGCGGAGGACTCCGCGTCTATGCATGGCACACACCACCCCCTCCTCTGTTTAAGTGGATGTTAACTCTTGCCTGTCTTCATCTCAGACGCTGCTCTTTCTGTGTGCCCAGAGACACTGTTTTTGTCTCTCCTCGTATCTCCTCACATAGTACGTAACTGATGAAGGTCCGGCGTGTTGGATCGAAACGTTTTTTGGGTACTACATTAAAATTCACTAAGAGCATAAAGTTGAGTGCAAGGTTTTTCTTTATATATACTGTAAGGTGTGGGAACCTACCTTTGCACCACCATCAGTAGTGCACACGTTTCTACCATTTAAACTGATCCCTCAATGACCTGCTCCCTATTCTACATACAGAATATAGTATATATTTTTTTTTTAAAGTCACATTCAAAAGGCATGCGCCGGTGCCTGCACTGTAGCATGATCGCACATATAATGTCCATGTAACTATTTTATTTGGTGATACACATGTATTCAGAAAAAAATAATCTCTCTCAAAATGGTGCCGATTCCGAATGCTCCTGCGCAGTAGCATCCATTGGCTATCCTATAGATGCTGTGTAGGTGCCTCCAGCATCATCTTGGTGGAGACAATTTTTTTTCCATCTAGCATGATGGCACCGGCAGCTCTTGCACAGTAGCATCTATCAGATAGCCAATAGATGCTACTGCGCATGTGAGGCCGACGCCATTTTGAGAGATAATTTTTTTTCTGAATACATGTTTATCACCAAATAAAATAGTTACATGGAGATTATACATGATATTATGCTACAGCGCAGGCACCGCCGCCGGCGCCTGCCTGATAAATGTGACTTTTTTTTCAAAACATATTATGTTTAGTATGTAAAATATTGGGGGGGTAGGTCACTGAGTAATCAGTTACCAGTCATAAGCCATCAGTGTGAATATATAAGCAGAGAATCACATAAAGACCCCCCACAGCCCTGCCCAAGGCCCTGCCCATGGGCCGCCCCAAAGCACGAGAATCTCGTTAACTGAAAACTGAAAATAAAGGTTGAACGACAACCACAAGATGGATTTCATCAACCAAGGTATCATTTTAATCAGTATAACGGCACTGACCTGACACTGTCTGTAGGTTACAGTGCACAGTCCTGATGAAATGTTCCCTTTAAGTATGTGAGCTGGGGATGGGATGAAATTGCCTGTCGGTGGAGGTTCCGGAAGCACAATGGTTACTCAGCACTATCTTGCTTACATTATCCCTTTAATTTATTGCTCTACCACCTAAGCTTGCAAATGCACATCCGTATCTGAAGTTGCCGCCATAGCTACTCACAAAAGTCTACATGTGGAGACCCACTCTTCATAGAATACTAGACCTGGTGCTAGTGCAGATAGTCACAAGTAACCAGGGCCAGACTAGTCATGTGGCAAATGCCAGAAAGGCCTGTCGAGCTGCCTGTCAAGCTGGCATCTTTAAGAACCTGATACAGTTAACAATTGTGACAAGGCATGGAGCCATAGGCTCTGTCACTTACCCCGGCAGGCTGTGGGCTTCCTTTATGTATGTGGCCACCAGACTATATAGGGTACTGTTGGGGGCCATCATAACTATATAGGGGGCTGTTGGGGGACCATCACACTATATGAGGGCAGTTTTGGGACCATCATGCTATATAGGTGCTGTAACGTGGACCCTCATTGTATGTAGGTGGCTCTGAAGTGGACCATCATACTATATAGGGGGCTGCGAGGTGAACGATCATACTATATAAGGAGCTGTGAGGTGGACCATCATACTATATAGGGGGCTGCGAGGTGAACGATCATACTATATAAGGAGCTGTGAGGTGGACCACCATACTATATAGGGTGCTGTTGGAGGAATCATTATACTATATATGAAGCTGTGAGGTGAACAAACACACTATATAGGGGCTGTGAAATGGACCATAATATTATATGGGGGGACTATCATATTACATAGGCACTGTGAGGGTATATCATCATATTTCTCCACCAAAGACAAATCTATCGAGATCCTATATCACCAGAAAAAAACAAAAAAGAAAAACACATGGATCCCTAAAATATAACTTTTAATACTCAAAGTTTAAAAGGTATTCCAAAATTCCTTAATAGGGTTAAAGCATTGTCACAAAGTACACAGTTGATGCTGTTACTGTTCATCAGCTTCTACCACATGTCATGCCCGATAGCCATATACTCATCTGCGCGATGATATAAGGGGTCGCTGTCACACTGATGGCCTATTCTATCCTAGCTTGATGGCCAGCATTACCTGATGGACCCCCGCTATTCCTAAGGGGGGGGTGGAAACGCGTTGGATATGATCTGGGATGTCGTTCTTATGGTGTCTTGCCGATGACTCAGTGTGACAGCGACCCTTTACATCATAGCACAGATGAATATACGGCTATCGTGAATGACATGTGGTAGAAGCTGATGAACAGTATCAGCATCAACTCTGTACTCTGTGACAATGCTTTAACACTGTTAAGGGAGTATATCATTTATGAGGTGTCGCTTGATGGTGGTCCTTGTTACCATTATGTTTGAGGGTGGCCTTCTATTTATTGTACGTTTTTGGAGCCTGACCGGTGGCCCAATATGGATAGGAAACTCCGTTTTGTACCATTAGATATTATTGACCAGCCATAGTAGATTCTATATAAACACAGGTATTATGGTATTTGCTAAAAGTGATCTAGAATGTGGAGTGTTTGCTTCCTTTTAGAAATATTGTAGAACAAATGAGAAAAGTATACAATCTTACACTGTATTTGCCTCAGATCGATACAGACTTTTTTTATGAAGGGAAGATTATTTCCCATTTTTCCCATTTGGGAGTAGATCAGAGTGTTTATTATAAGGGTAAATACCCTCTCTATCTATTTCATTTTTTTTTTCATTTTTTACTATTTTTCTTTGTATGTTTTTTTGTGTGTGTGTTTTTTTCACATGTACTGGGACATATCTTTATTGTTCATAGGGATTCATAGGGACAGGAGGGCGAGTCGCCATGGAGTGGGGGCGCCTACCACTGAAACTTAGGGTGCCAACCTCCACTGTTAGGCAGGGGTCATCCTAATATATCTATATGGCCTAACAGGACATGTCATTGATATTTATATTATTCCCTATGGTATTTATATATTTTAATTTTTGTTACTTGTCTCCAATTTTGGAATACATTTTAAACTTTGAGTATTAAAAGATATATTTTAGGGATCCTTGTGTTTTTCCTTTTTTGTTTTTTTCTGGTACAGTATATCATACTAACATATAAGGGGATGTGAGGTGGACCTTCATACTATATAGGGTGTTGTTGGGGGATCATCATAATGATTATCATCAACAAGGGGGTGTGAGATGGAGCACCATACTATATAGGGTGTTGTTGGGGGATCATCATCATCAAGGGGGTGTGAGATGGACCACCATACTATATAGAGTGTTGTTGGGGGATCATCATCATCAAGGGGGTGTGAGATGGACCACCATACTATATAGGGTGTTGTTGGGGGATCATCATCATCAAGGGGGTGTGAGATGGACCACCATACTATATAGAGTGTTGTTGGGGGATCATCATCATCAAGGGGGTGTGAGATGGACCACCATACTATATAGGGTGTTGTTGGGGGATCATCATCATCAAGGGGGTGTGAGATGGACCACCATACTATATAGAGTGTTGTTGGGGGATCATTATAATGATTATCATCAACAAGGGGGTGTGAGATGGACCACCATACTATATAGGGTGTTGTTGGGGGATCATCATAATGAGCATCATCAACAAGGGGGTGTGAGATGGACCACCATACTATATAGGGTGTTGTTGGGGGATCATTATAATGATTATCATCAACAAGGGGGTGTGAGATGGACCACCATACTATATAGGGTGTTATTGGGGGATCATCATCATCAAGGGGGTGTGGGATGGACCACCATACTTTAAAGGAAGCTGTGAAGGGACCATAAAACTATATAGGGGTCTGTTGGGGGACTATCATACAATAAAGTGGGTTTTGGGGGCCATCATACTGTACTTGGTCTATTGGGATCTTCATAGTGTGGAGGAGCTATCATACTGTGTGTGGTGGCTGTGGGTGGACCATCATGCTGTGTAGGGTGGTTATGGTGGATATTATACTGTGTGGCATGGCTGCGATAGACATTTTACTGTGTGGAGGTCTATGGGACACATTATCCTTTGTTTCTTGGGTTGTGGTGTCTATCATACTGTATGGGGTAGTTTTCGTGGATATCATACCTAGAGAGGAGCTTTGGTGGACATCATAATGTGTGTGGGTCTGTGGTGCACCTCATACTGTATACTAGGGACGCATTGAATACCATACTGTATGGGGGGCCTTCACTGACAATCATACTGTGTGGGGTGCTGTGGGGCATCAAAATTTATGTAAGGTTTGTGGGGCAATCATACTGTGTGGGGTGATCATACAGTGGGGGGGCATAATACTCTACGAGGAAAGTGTTATTTGTGGGTGAAAACGCTTAGGGGCTTTAGTAGAGGCAAAATTCCTCTGTTAGTGCTGCAATAAATATCCTTCTCCGTTTCTTAAAAAGTTGGGAGATATGCCCTTTTTTTGACTGATGTGATAAGATTTTTTCTATGGGGCGCCTGTTGTTTCTATGTACACCCCTGCTCAGGAGCAATATTACAATAAAGAGGCATTGAGGGTCATTATTATAAGGAGGCACAGAGGAATTAGTATAAGGCATTACAAGTTGTGGTTTGTGTAGAGGTGGTAGAATGTGAGAAGATTCCTGGAAAAGCAGTAAACTAAGTTACTTTTGATCAAAGTGTTGTCCAAACTTGAGGATAAAGTCTGCAGTGACTCTATGTGACTACATGACTGCAGATTTCTGAATCCTCACAGTGATCACAACGCACAACGCACACAACGCAAATTTTTGCCTGTAGGACATTATTGCAAGAGAGCTTGGCTGAGTAGATTACACAAGAAGGAAAACACACAGCAAGTCAGCAGGATCTAGGAGCAACATGGCAGATGTGACAACCTACATGGTGAGCTGCAGCATGTGCTACATGTTCACAGATCGACCAGAAGAAGAATCCAATTTCACCTGTCAGAAGTGTAGACTAGTGGCCCTTTTAGAAGAAAAGGTGCGGGGTCTGGAAGAAAGAATAGCAACTTTGAAACTCATCAAAGAGAATGAAGACTTTCTAGACAGAACAGAAGCATCTCTACTGGTCACAGAAGGTGCAAAAAGTGTCAGAGAACCTCCAAAAGCAGATGAGTGGAAGCATGTGACCAAAAGAAGCAAGAAGACCATGGAGAAATCACCAACCACACAACTGAAGAACCGATATCAAATCTTTGTAGAGGATGAAGATGGCACACCTAAGAATGAAGCAATACCAGCAAGCAAAAAAGAAAAGGGCACACAGCAACAAGTGACAGCAAAAAGTACAGCCAAGAAGCAACGAAGAGTGGTGGTGGTGGGAGACTCACTACTGAGAGGCACCGAAGCAGCCATCTGCAGACCGGACATAACTGCAAGAGAAGTATGCTGCCTTCCAGGTGCGATGATCAAGGATGTGACCGATAGGATACCAAAGCTCTTCAGCTCCAAGGACGTCCACCCATTTCTTCTGATACATGTTGGCACCAATGACACGGCAAGGAAGGACCTACCGACAATCTGCAAGGACTTTGAAGAGTTGGGGAAGAAAGTAAAGGAACTGGATGCACAGGTAGTTTTTTCTTCTATCCTTCCAGTAGACGGACATGGCACCAGGAGATGGAACAGGATCCTTGATGCAAACAACTGGCTAAGACGATGGTGCAGACAACAAGGATTCGGATTCCTGGACCACGGTGTGAATTACTCGTACGATGGACTCCTCGCCAGAGACGGACTACACCTCAACAAACCTGGGAAACACACATTCGCCAGAAGACTCGCTACACTCATCAGGAGGGCGTTAAACTAGAAGAAGAGGGGACGGGAAGAAAAACATTAGACTCGAACAAAGACGACCCAGGAAAACATACTCAGAAGGGAGGTAAGAACATTTCTAAAACAATCCACAGTGAGGAGATTGGAACAAAACAAAATCCTCTAAACTGCATGCTCGCAAACGCCAGAAGCCTGACAAACAAGATGGAAGAACTAGAAGCAGAAATATCTACAGGTAACTTTGACATAGTGGGAATAACCGAGACATGGTTAGATGAAAGCTATGACTGGGCAGTTAACTTACAGGGTTACAGTCTGTTTAGAAAGGATCGTAAAAATCGGAGAGGAGGAGGGGTTTGTCTCTATGTAAAGTCTTGTCTAAAGTCCACTTTAAGGGAGGATATTAGCGAAGGGAATGAGGATGTCGAGTCCATATGGGTCGAAATTTATGGAGGGAAAAATGGTAACAAAATTCTCATTGGGGTCTGTTACAAACCCCCAAATATAGCAGAAAGCATGGAAAGTCTACTTCTAAAGCAGATAGATGAAGCTGCAACCCATAATGAGGTCCTGGTTATGGGGGACTTTAACTACCCGGATATTAACTGGGAAACAGAAACCTGTGAAACCCATAAAGGCAACAGGTTTCTGCTAATAACCAAGAAAAATTATCTTTCACAATTGGTGCAGAATCCAACCAGAGGAGCAGCACTTTTAGACCTAATACTATCTAATAGACCTGACAGAATAACAAATCTGCAGGTGGTTGGGCATTTAGGAAATAGCGACCACAATATTGTGCAGTTTCACCTGTCTTTCACTAGGGGGACTTGTCAGGGAGTCACAAAAACATTGAACTTTAGGAAGGCAAAGTTTGAACAGCTTAGAGATGCCCTTAATCTGGTAGACTGGGACAATATCCTCAGAAATGAGAATACAGATAACAAATGGGAAATGTTTAAGAACATCCTAAATAGGCAGTGTAAGCGGTTTATACCTTGTGGGAATAAAAGGACTAGAAATAGGAAAAACCCAATGTGGCTAAACAAAGAAGTAAGACAGGCAATTAACAGTAAAAAGAAAGCATTTGCACTACTAAAGCAGGATGGCACCATTGAAGCTCTAAAAAACTATAGGGAGAAAAATACTTTATCTAAAAAACTAATTAAAGCTGCCAAAAAGGAAACAGAGAAGCACATTGCTAAGGAGAGTAAAACTAATCCCAAACTGTTCTTCAACTATATCAATAGTAAAAGAATAAAAACTGAAAATGTAGGCCCCTTAAAAAATAGTGAGGAAAGAATGGTTGTAGATGACGAGGAAAAAGCTAACATATTAAACACCTTCTTCTCCACGGTATTCACGGTGGAAAATGAAATGCTAGGTGAAATCCCAAGAAACAATGAAAACCCTATATTAAGGGTCACCAATCTAACCCAAGAAGAGGTGCGAAACCGGCTAAATAAGATTAAAATAGATAAATCTCCGGGTCCGGATGGCATACACCCACGAGTACTAAGAGAACTAAGTAATGTAATAGATAAACCATTATTTCTTATTTTTAGTGACTCTATAGCGACAGGGTCTGTTCCGCAGGACTGGCGCATAGCAAATGTGGTGCCAATATTCAAAAAGGGCTCTAAAAGTGAACCTGGAAATTATAGGCCAGTAAGTCTAACCTCTATTGTTGGTAAAATATTTGAAGGGTTTCTGAGGGATGTTATTCTGGATTATCTCAATGAGAATAACTGTTTAACTCCATATCAGCATGGGTTTATGAGAAATCGCTCCTGTCAAACCAATCTAATCAGTTTTTATGAAGAGGTAAGCTATAGACTGGACCACGGTGAGTCATTGGACGTGGTATATCTCGATTTTTCCAAAGCGTTTGATACCGTGCCGCACAAGAGGTTGGTACACAAAATGAGAATGCTTGGTCTGGGGGAAAATGTGTGTAAATGGGTTAGTAACTGGCTTAGTGATAGAAAGCAGAGGGTGGTTATAAATGGTATAGTCTCTAACTGGGTCGCTGTGACCAGTGGGGTACCGCAGGGGTCAGTATTGGGACCTGTTCTCTTCAACATATTCATTAATGATCTGGTAGAAGGTTTACACAGTAAAATATCGATATTTGCAGATGATACAAAACTATGTAAAGCAGTTAATACAAGAGAAGATAGTATTCTGCTACAGATGGATCTGGATAAGTTGGAAACTTGGGCTGAAAGGTGGCAGATGAGGTTTAACAATGATAAATGTAAGGTTATACACATGGGAAGAGGGAATCAATATCACCATTACACACTGAACGGGAAACCACTGGGTAAATCTGACAGGGAGAAGGACTTGGGGATCCTAGTTAATGATAAACTTACCTGGAGCAGCCAGTGCCAGGCAGCAGCTGCCAAGGCAAACAGGATCATGGGGTGCATTAAAAGACGTCTGGATACACATGATGAGAGCATTATACTGCCTCTGTACAAATCCCTAGTTAGACCGCACATGGAGTACTGTGTCCAGTTTTGGGCACCGGTGCTCAGGAAGGATATAATGGAACTAGAGCGAGTACAAAGGAGGGCAACAAAATTAATAAAGGGGATGGGAGAACTACAATACCCAGATAGATTAGCGAAATTAGGATTATTTAGTCTAGAAAAAAGACGACTGAGGGGCGATCTAATAACCATGTATAAGTATATAAGGGGACAATACAAATATCTCGCTGAGGATCTGTTTATACCAAGGAAGGTGACGGGCACAAGGGGGCATTCTTTGCGTCTGGAGGAGAGAAGGTTTTTCCACCAACATAGAAGAGGATTCTTTACTGTTAGGGCAGTGAGAATCTGGAATTGCTTGCCTGAGGAGGTGGTGATGGCGAACTCAGTCGAGGGGTTCAAGAGAGGCCTGGATGTCTTCCTGGAGCAGAACAATATTGTATCATACAATTATTAGGTTCTGTAGAAGGACGTAGATCTGGGTATTTATTATGATGGAATATAGGCTGAACTGGATGGACAAATGTCTTTTTTTGGCCTTACTAACTATGTTACTATGTTACTATGTTACTGTGAGGATTCCCCGGTGGAGGAGCTTGGAGTTGCCAATCATTTGACCTCAGGTATGCGATTTAAAAAAAATTTCCCTATACAGTCAAGGAAATAATTATTTGATCCCTTGCTGATATTTTAAGTTTGCCCGCTGACAAAGACATGAACAGCCTATAAATTTAAGGGCAGGTTCATTTTAATATTGAGAGATAGAATATCAAAAATAAAATCCAGAAAATCACATTGTCTAAATGTATCTGCATTTTGCATTGAGAAATAAGTATTTGATCCCCTACCAATAATTAACATGTCTGATAACTAGTAGATCATGCAATTAGCTGCACTTCTGCAGTTTTCACCGGGCATGTTTAGTATAATGAGCCCCATAATCCTCCACATAGTACAATTCAAACCCCATAGTCCTAAATAGAGTACAATGTACACCCCACATACCTCCATATAGTATAATGCAGCCCCATCCAGTATTATGGCCACCGTGAACTCACTGATTTAAAAAATAAATAAATACAATACTCACCTCTCCTTATTCCCCCGCTGCAGCACGTCTCCTCACCTCAACAGTTCCACTGCCCGGCACAGCGTGGTGCACATTAAAGTTACATCATCGCGCCCACTGTGTAAGAGGCTGAAGGAGGATGATGAGAGAGGTAGCGTCATGTGACCTTCTCTCCCCCATCATTGCTTTCAACTGTATCAGCATCTATGTCTACAAATATAAGCTGGCTACAAATATCTCAAGAGCTGTCACATTGTAGAAGGATCATCTTTATTCTCATTTGGACAAGGAAAGACTAGAAGCAATGGGATGAAACTGAATGGGAGGAGACACAGATTAGATATTAGACTTTTTAACAGTTAGGGCGATCAATGAGTGGAACAGGCGGCCACGAGAGGTGGTGAGTTCTCCTTTAATGAAAGTTTTCAAACAGAGGCTGGACAGACATCTGTCTGGGATGATTTAGCGAATCCTGATTTAAGCAGGGGGCTGGACCAGATGACCCAGGAGGTCCCTCCCAACTCTAACATTCTATGATTCTATGATTCCAATACAGCTGAATGCGTGATGTGGGGTGGAGCTAGCACCGGGCCCTCCCGATTCACGAGCCCCATAGCGGCAGCATGGTGTGCCGCTATTAGCACCACACCACTGGCTGGGGGCCCATGGAGTAGTGGGGACCATAGGCAGATGCCTAGTCTTCCCGTTCCTAACATTGGCCCTGCTGCAGTCACAGCTTTTAGAGATGAGTGAATCTGTTAAATTATGGCTTCAGCAGATTATCTCAGATTTGTCTTAGAAATTTGATTTAAATTAATTTGATGAGAATTGATCGTCCCAATGAAAGATTGTTATTATGCTTTTAGGTCTCTTTTGACTCCAGAGGATAATAAATAAAGAGCTAAATAAAAATAAATACATATAATACTCATCTCTCCCCAGTCCTCATCTTTCCTGCTGCACAGATTCCTTCAGCTCCGGACACTCTTCAGGGGTCTTCAGCAACATGACGACATTGCATAGTGATGCACGTCCTGACAGTGCACAAGTCTTAGTCAAAGAGTCACAAGGCCCAATCAGAGCGGAAGGTGCCAAAAGGCTACAAGAGCCAGAGGGATTTGTGACAGATGAGATCTGGTTAAAAATATATGCGCACACACACACACACACACTAAAATATTAGAGGTTTTTTTTACCTTGGGTCAATCGCTTATCTGACACTCCCGATACCAGGCGCAGTGCACCTGACAGACACAGGTTTGAAAACCATCTATAATTTCTAATTATCTCAATTTCTGGGTTCTAAAATTAATCAGTGACCTTCATAGGGAAGTATTAAAAAGGGAGTACACAAAATCAGATGCAAAAAAAACCATTTAATAACCATAATTACAATAAAACAAACAACAAAAAGTACCCACATTTCACAACTACCACCAAATAGCCTCCAGTTTTAAGGACGTAACTATTACTAAACAATAAAATTAGGGAAAAAAACTTAATCGTAAGGCACTTAGATGTTACTGGACTCATATTAACTCAGATTCAGATTTAACACTCAGCAGAAGAAGCACATTGGCAGAGAGAAAAGTAAGATTGGCAGATCATATCAGACACTTGTACTGCTTGTTCAGGTGCAATGTACTTGAGAGGCCATTTTTAAGAAAATCCTCTTTTTTGCAAGAAAACCCTATTTATGTATACAAAATATCCACAAATATTGCATTAGCATTCAAAAATTAGCCAAATAAATAATTGTGATGAAAAAAACAGAAAGTAGAACATTCAAGAGTGAGAACCGTCAGGCGCAATGAGCCTGTGAGGCCATGGAGGTCACACCTACTTTCCGCAAGGACTGCGGTAAAACTGAATAGGTGGTTTCAAACAACACCTAAAGATGAGAAGGTACTGGGAGGGGCAGGTGTTGTGAATTCTGTTGTCGGGCTCCCTCCTGTGGTCATGAATGGTACTTCGGCTGGTTCTGTCCATGGACTTCCTCTAGTGGGTGTTTCTGAGTTTCCTTCCTCAGGTGAGGAGGTTAATTCATTAGCTGGCTGCTCTATTTAACTCCACTTAGATCTTTGCTCCATGCCACCTGTCAATGTTCCAGTATTGGTCTAGTTCACTCCTGGATCGTTCTTGTGACCTGTCTTCCCAGCGGAAGCTAAGATCCAGCTTGTATTTCTTTGGTTTGCTATTTTTCTGTCCAGCTCGCTATTTTTATTGTTGTCTTGCTTGCTGGAAGCTCTGGGACGCAGAGGGAGCGCCTCCGCACCATGAGTCGGTGCGGAGGGTCTTTTTTGCGCCCTCTGCGTGGTCTTTTTGTAGCTTTTTGTGCTGACCGCAAAGTAACCTTTCCTATCCTCGGTCTGTTCAGTAAGTCGGGCCTCACTTTGCTAAATCTATTTCATCTCTGTGTTTGTATTTTCATCTTTACTCACAGTCATTATATGTGGGGGGCTGCCTTTTCCTTTGGGGAATTTCTCTGAGGCAAGGTAGGCTTTATTTTTCTATCTTCAGGGCTAGCTAGTTCCTTAGGCTGTGCCGAGTTGCATAGGGAGCGTTAGGCGCAATCCACGGCTATTTCTAGTGTGTTTGATAGGATTAGGGATTGCGGTCAGCAGAGTTCCCACGTCCCAGAGGTCGTCCTTTATTATCAGAAACTATCAGGTCATTCCGTGTGCTCTTAACCACCAGGTCCATTATTGTCCTGACCACCAGGTCATAACAGTACAGGTGGCCTAAAGTACTAATGCATCTCAATAGAGGGATAAGAGAAGTTCTGAGACCATTTTTTTTTCTTTGCAGTGTGTTTTGTCTCTCTCTTCCCCTTTTCCTCTGGGTGGTTCAGGACACTGGTGTAAACATGGACATTCAAGGTCTGTCCTCTTGGATGGATAATCTCACTACAAGGGTACAAAACATTCAAGATTTTGTGGTTCAGAATCCGATGTCAGAGCCTAGGATTCCAATTCCTGATTTGTTTTTTGGTGATAGATCTAAGTTCTTGAATTTCAAAAATAATTGTAAATTGTTTCTTGCCTTGAAACCTCGCTCCTCAGGTGACCCTGTTCAACAAGTAAAGATCATTATTTCTTTGTTACGTGGTGACCCTCAAGACTGGGCATTTTCCCTTGCACCAGGAGATCCGGCATTGCGTGATGTTGATGCATTTTTCCTGGCACTTGGATTGCTTTATGACGAACCTAATTCAGTGGATCAGGCAGAGAAAATCTTGCTGGCTCTGTGTCAGGGTCAGGATGAAGCGGAGATATATTGTCAGAAGTTTAGAAAGTGGTCTGTGCTCACTCAGTGGAATGAATGTGCCCTGGCAGCAATCTTCAGAAAGGGTCTCTCTGAAGCCCTTAAAGATGTCATGGTGGGGTTTCCCATGCCTGCTGGTCTGAACGAGTCTATGTCCTTGGCCATTCAGATCGATCGGCGCTTGCGTGAGCGTAAAGCTGTGCACCATTTGGCGGTACTATCTGAGCATGGGCCTGAGCCTATGCAATGTGATAGGACTTTGACCAGAGCTGAACGGCAAGAATACAGACGTCGGAATGGGCTATGTTTTTACTGTGGTGATTCCACTCATGCTATCTCCGATTGTCCTAAGCGCACTAAGCGGTTCGCTAGGTCTGCCACCATTGGTACGGTACAGTCTAAATTTCTATTGTCTGTTACTCTGATTTGCTCTTTGTCATCCTATTCTTTTATGGCATTTGTGGATTCAGGCGCTGCCCTGAATTTGATGGACTTGGAGTATGCTAGGCGCTGTGGTTTTTTCTTGGAGCCCTTGCAGTATCCTATTCCATTGAGAGGAATTGATGCTACACCTTTGGCCAAGAATAAGCCTCAGTACTGGACCCAATTGACCATGTGCATGGCTCCTGCACATCAGGAGGATATCCGCTTTCTGGTGTTGCATAATCTGCATGATGTGGTCGTTTTGGGGTTGCCATGGGTACAGGTTCATAATCCAGTATTGGACTGGAAATCTATGTCTGTGTCCAGCTGGGGTTGCCAGGGGGTACATGGTGATGTTCCATTTTTGTCTATTTCGTCTTCCACTCCTTCTGAAGTTCCAGAGTTTTTGTCAGATTATCGGGATGTATTTGATGAGCCCAAAGCCGGTGCCCTACCTCCTCATAGGGATTGCGATTGTGCAATTAATTTGATTCCTGGTAGTAAGTTTCCTAAGGGCCGATTGTTCAATTTATCTGTGCCAGAACACGCCGCTATGTGGAGTTATATAAAGGAATCCTTGGAGAAAGGCCATATTCGCCCGTAGTCATCACCGTTAGGAGCAGTGTTCTTTTTTGTGGCCAAGAAGGATGGTTCTTTGAGACCTTGTATTGATTACCGCCTTCTTAATAATATTACAGTCAAATTTCAGTATCCTTTGCCGTTGCTGTCTGATTTGTTTGCTCGTATTAAAGGGGCTAGTTGGTTCACCAAGATAGATCTTCGAGGGGCGTATAATCTTGTGCGTATTAAACAAGGCGATGAATGGAAAACAGCATTTAATACGCCCGAGGGCCATTTTGAGTACCTGGTTATGCCATTCGGGCTTTCCAATGCTCCATCAGTATTTCAGTTCTTTATGCATGACATCTTCCGAGAGTACCTGGATAAATTCCTGATTGTGTATTTGGATGATATTTTGGTCTTTTCGGATGATTGGGAATCTCATGTGAAGCAGGTCAGAATGGTGTCCCAGGTCCTTCGTGCGAATTCCTTGTTTGTGAAGGGGTCAAAGTGTCTCTTTGGAGTTCAGAAGGTTTCATTTTTGGGGTTCATTTTTTCCCCTTCTACTATCGAGATGGACCCTGTTAAAGTTCAGGCCATTTACGATTGGACTCAGCCGACATCTGTGAAGAGCCTGCAAAAGTTCCTGGGCTTTGCTAATTTTTATCGGTGCTTCATCGCTAATTTTTCTACTGTTGCTAAACCGTTGACTGATTTGACCAAGAAGGGTGCTGATGTGGTCAATTGGTCTTCTGCAGCTGTAGAGGCTTTTCAGGAGTTGAAGCGTCGTTTTTCTTCTGCCCCTGTGTTGTGCCAGCCAGATGTTTCGCTTCCGTTTCAGGTTGAGGTTGATGCTTCAGAGATTGGAGCAGGGGCTGTTTTGTCGCAAAAAAGTTCTGATGGCTCGGTGATGAAGCCATGTGCTTTCTGTTCTAGAAAGTTTTCGCCTGCTGAGCGTAACTATGATGTTGGTAATCGTGAGTTGTTGGCCATGAAGTGGGCATTCGAGGAGTGGCGTCATTGGCTGGAAGGAGCCAAGCATTGCGTGGTGGTCTTGACAGATCACAAGAATTTGACTTATCTTGAGTCTGCCAAACGGTTGAATCCGAGACAGGCTCGATGGTCGTTATTTTTCTCCCTTTTTGATTTTGTGGTTTCGTACCTTCCGGGCTCTAAGAATGTGAAGACAGATGCCCTGTCAAGGAGTTTTGTGCCTGACCCTCCGGGTGTTCCTGAGCCGGCGGGTATTCTCAAAGAGGGGGTAATTTTGTTTGCCATCTCCCCTGATTTGCGGCGGGTGCTGCAAAAATTTCAGGCTGATAGACCTGACCGTTGCCCAGCGGAGAAACTGTTTGTCCCTGATAGATGGACTAGTAGAGTTATCTCTGAGATTCATTGTTCAGTGTTGGCTGGGCATCCTGGAATCTTTGGTACCAGAGATTTGGTGGCTAGATCCTTCTGGTGGCCGTCTTTGTCATGGGATGTGCGTTCTTTTGTGCAGTCCTGTGGGACTTGTGCTCGGGCTAAGCCCTGCTGTTCTCATGCCAGTGGGTTGCTTTTGCCCTTGCCGGTCCCGAAGAGGCCCTGGACGCATATTTCTATGGATTTTATTTCGGATCTCACCGTCTTTCAAAAGATGTCGGTCATTTGGGTGGTTTGTGATCGCTTTTCTAAGATGATCCATTTGGTACCTTTGTCTAAATTGCCTTCCTCCTCTGATTTGGTGCCATTATTTTTCCAGCATGTGGTTCGTTTACATGGTATCCCGGAGAACATCGTTTCTGACAGAGGTTCCCAGTTTGTTTCGAGGTTTTGGCGATCCTTTTGTGCTAGGATGGGCATTGATTTGTCTTTCTCCTCGGCTTTCCATCCTCAGACAAATGGCCAAACCGAACGAACTAATCAAACTTTGGAAACATATCTGAGATGCTTTGTTTCTGCTGATCAGGATGATTGGGTGTCCTTTTTGCCGTTGGCTGAGTTCGCCCTTAATAATCGGGCCAGCTCGGCTACTTTGTTTTCGCCGTTTTTCTGCAATTCTGGTTTCCATCCTCATTTCTCTTCAGGGCAGGTTGAGTCTTCGGACTGTCCTGGTGTAGATACTGTGGTGGATAGGTTGCAGCAGATTTGGACTCATGTGGTGGACAATTTGACATTGTCCCAGGAGAAGGCTCAACGTTTCGCTAACCGTCGGCGCTGTGTGGGTCCCCGACTTCGTGTTGGGGATTTGGTTTGGTTGTCGTCTCGTTATGTTCCTATGAAGGTTTCCTCTCCTAAGCTTAAGCCTCGTTTCATTGGTCCGTATAAGATTTCTGAGGTTATCAATCCTGTGTCATTTCGTTTGGCCCTTCCTGCTTCTTTTGCCATCCATAATGTGTTCCATAGGTCGTTATTGCGGAGATACGTGGCGCCTGTGGTTCCATCCGTTGATCCTCCTGCCCTGGTGTTGGTTGAGGGCGAGTTGGAGTATGTGGTGGAGAAGATTTTAGATTCTCGTGTTTCGAGACGGAAACTCCAGTACCTGGTCAAGTGGAAGGGTTATGGTCAGGAAGATAATTCCTGGGTTTTTGCCTCTGATGTTCATGCTGCCGATCTGGTTTGTGCCTTTCATTTGGCTCTTCCTGGTCGGCCTGGGGGCTCTGGTGAAGGTTCGGTGACCCCTCCTCAAGGGGGGGTACTGTTGTGAATTATGTTGTCGGGCTCCCTCCTGTGGTCATGAATGGTACTTCGGCTGGTTCTGTCCATGGACTTCCTCTGGTGGGTGTTTCTGAGTTTCCTTCCTCAGGTGACGAGGTTAATTCTTTAGCTAGCTGCTCTATTTAACTCCACTTAGATCTTTGCTCCATGCCACCTGTCAATGTTCCAGTATTGGTCTAGTTCACTCCTGGATCGTTCTTGTGACCTGTCTTCCCAGCAGAAGCTAAGTTCCAGCTTGTATTTCTTTGGTTTGCTATTTTTCTGTCCAGCTCGCTATTTTTATTGCTGTCTTGCTTGCTGGAAGCTCTGGGACGCAGAGGGAGCGCCTCCGCACCGTTAGTCGGTGCGGAGGGTCTTTTTTGCGCCCTCTGCGTGGTCTTTTTGTAGCTTTTTGTGCTGACCGCAAAGTAGCCTTTCCTATCCTCGGTCTGTTCAGTAAGTCGGGCCTCACTTTGCTAAATCTATTTCATCTCTGTGTTTGTATTTTCATCTTTACTCACAGTCATTATATGTGGGGGGCTGCCTTTTCCTTTGGGGAATTTCTCTGAGGCAAGGTAGGCTTTATTTTTCTATCTTCAGGGCTAGCTAGTTCCTTAGGCTGTGCCGAGTTGCATAGGGAGCGTTAGGCGCAATCCACGGCTATTTCTAGTGTGTTTGATAGGATTAGGGATTGCGGTCAGCAGAGTTCCCACATCCCAGAGCTCGTCCTTTATTATCAGAAACTATCAGGTCATTCCGTGTGCTCTTAACCACCAGGTCCATTATTGTCCTGACCACCAGGTCATAACAGGCAGGATCTTCTTCCGCCTTGGAGAGGAGGGGGATCCAAAAATGTGTGAGCTGTGCCTGTCAGGCCCATTGCGACTGGGTTAAGAGGTTGTGTGCTCGCTGCAAGATGGGCTCATAAAATTTGATGAAACTGCAAGAAAAGCACCTTCAAACTCATTTCTCTCCTTATATTACTTGTCCTTAGGTCTTTTTATTTTATATCTCTCTAATATATCTTTTTCTTATGTCCTTCTATGTTATATCTTTCATCTCTGTCTCATCTCTTCCTCAATTCACTCCCATCTCTCTTGCTCTGTGCCTCTCTTCCTCACTCTCTATTCAGGCATACAGATCATATTAACTTACAATGCATCTTATTAAGTTTCCATTCAGTGTAAATTTAAATAATATTAGCAACACTCCTATAAAAACAATAAAAATAAATACCTTTGATGGAGACTGTCATGACTCTGTTGTCAATGTCCCAGGACTAGGGGCTCCTTCCTTGACCCTAATACTAGGGGACCTCTAGCTAGCACTCCTCCCCATATTACTTCTGATGGTGAAGACACCGGGGCCACTTACCTTGCCTTAGCTCTTGAATCTGCCCTCTGTCTGTACCCTTTTCCCACTCAGGGAAGAGTGGATTAGTATTGTAAAACATAAAATATGCTCACATACTGTATAAAACAGAGGAATGCATCGATGATGGGGTTAAACCAAAGTAGAAGAAGAAAGGGAATTAGCACACACTCAAAACCTAGCAACAGTCACAGATAAATCCACCAAATTCCTTTTCCAATTATAACTAACAACAATTTTCAGGCATGCAGCATAAGCTAGCTCTGACAATGAGTGCTCACCAGGACCCGGTTTGTATAGGAGATGGGAGTGGCTAACAGTACACAGCTGAGAGCCTTAAAACTCCAGGAGTTCTCAACAGATCAGATTAACCCCTGCACTGCTAAAATACATTTTACACTGTTTCATATGTAAGTGAAGTGCTTCTAATCAGTGCAGCAGTATGAGAAATCAAATACTACAGTCTTATGGCTCCTCTCTGTCACAGTAAACCTATAACAGATACTTTAAGCCATTGTGTTGGGATAACCTAATGTGGGTTCAAATGTTCAAGAAGAACGATTGTTGGGTGAAATGTAACAAACAATTACTTTAGTTGAGGACACACAGTCATCACCTGGAAAGAATTCTGTCACTTTTAAAATTATTCGACAGATATTTGCTACTCTTGGATTACGTAAATTATTTTTTCTTACATAGACTGTTTCTAGATTGCTTTGTCTCATTGGACATGTATTGCAACTTTAAAATAAGGCTCATTTTTTTAGTACGATGGAATATTACAAATTAAAAGAATTATAAATTAAGACCATGGATTTTTTCCCAAAATATTGACTGTGTCCAACTGTTTTCAATCTAAATTGTTGCAAACACAGTCTTAGTGACATCACCATATAAATGGATGCTAATTCAGTTGAAGCCAACAATGTAAAACATTAGCCTATAGTCTTTTCATGCTTTTTGAAAAAATGGTTAAACTATTATTGCTCATAGTCTTATGTGATCAGGTAAATCTACAGGTGTGTTCTGCAGCTTCCAAAAAAATCAAGGAGAAAGAATTAAATATTCTGCAAAGACGTATATTTAAAATTCACCTACCTAGCATTGTAGGCCATGCCAATCATTGATGGCCATATATTTTATACACCATCTGTTATGATAGTGTAGCAACACGCACTGGAAAATAGGTAACACACTGAAATCTGCCACGGACCCTGCTGGTTCCAATTAAGACTAAAGATACTGACCCCACAGTCCCTAATGGTTCCTGCATGAGCTGAGACAGCCCTAACCCCAAACTAGACACTGGCAACTTGGACCTATGCCACCCGAGCACTTCCTGTACCTCCTTAAAAAACAGAGGACAGAGAAGAGTGCAAATTACTTATAGACAGAAGAGTGTGCTGAAAAAAAGAAAAGATGCCAGAGTGAGTAAAATAAACCATGAAATACAAAATAATTAAAATACGTACAGTTAGAAAATAAACCAACTACTTCCCAAAGAACAGAAGATAAATGCATGGTAAAGAACGAATAGAAAGGAGATAAACCCTAGCTTCTCGTTCACTGACTGACTTAAGCAGCAGTATGGCTGTACATCCAAAATAGACCATCCCCAGGAGGAAATTCCAGCAGGGGGAAAGTATATAAAGCGACACCTGAAAGGTGATAGATAAACGAGTAAATGAAAACACCAGTTACCCTAAAAAGACTGCAGCAAGGATAATAAAAACTAAACAACCAGAGAAAAGGTCCATGTATCTGCTGTGGCTTAGCAGACAGAAAAGCCAACCACAAAGCACAGTCCAAAAGGTAATGCTGGTAAAGAAAAAGTAGTCATGGATGTTTTAGGGTTCTTGAATACTTGCTCTCAGGTTCTTACCCCTGAAGACACCAATCGCGTTACGTATTAGCATATATTATTATGTGAATAAGGTACTGCGGCTTTTGTAAATGTTGTTTTGTGTGAATTGTAATGTATAGTATCATAAGATAATGTTTGGTAAGGAAGTTATGCTCTGGGAAAGACAGCAGGGTCAGAAGAAGTTAATGTTTGGGACTAGCCCACAGTGAGAGAGGTCAGTGTTAGGGATAGTGACTGCTTCCTACAAGGAAGTCAGTTAGAGTTTGGAATGCAAAGTGAGCAGAGTTGCCTCGAGTGCGTCAAATAGATTTTCTCATCTCTGATTAGAACAAACATACGTGAATGTTAGGTTACCTCCAGTTGCTTTATCAGAAAGGCATCAATGAAGTTCTCTTGGTGATTAACATCAAGCCGACGCTTCTGTCTGATGAAAGCTTCCATTATAAAATCATTTACTTCTAAATTGTTTGCTAAAATTTTCCTATGAGCTCCCGGTAACCAACCAATTAACTTTGGATACATGTTGTACAACTGTAAAAATAACAAAAACAAACAAAGGATGAATCACAAATCGCAAAAACAACTAAAATGAAGGGGACTGATTAGAGATTTGCAACTCTCATGAATTTGATTTGTGCAAAATTAATCAAACATGGCATTCAAATTAAAATCGGTTTAAATGTATTTGGTCCTAGTCAAAATTGTTGCAATTGCCACTAGGAAGAAATGAAGAGAGACTGAAGAAAAACACCACACAAACACTAGCATTTTTCACCTGTTTCTAAGCCTCCGCCACCGTTCCCCTTCTACTCACACCACACCAATCACAGGTTTTAACCCCTTAGTGACAGAGCCAATTTGGTACTTAATGACCGAGCAAATTTTTGCAATTCTGACCACTGTCACTTTATGAGGTTATAACTCTGGAACGCTTCAACGGATCCCGCTGATTCTGAGATTGTTTTTTCGTGACATATTGTACTTCATGTTAGTGGTAACATTTGTTCGATATTACTTGTGATTATTTATGAAAAAAACGGAAATATGGCGAAAATTTTTAAAATTTTGCAATTTTCAAACTTTGTATTTTTATGCCCTTAAATCAGAGAGATATGTCACGAAAAATAGTTAATAAATAACATTTCCCACATGTCTACTTTACATCAGCTCAATTTTGGAAACAACATTTTTTTTTTAGGGAGTTATAAGGGTTAAAAGTTGACCAGCAATTTCTCATTTTTACAACACCATTTTTTTTAGGGACCACATCACATTTGAAGTCATTTTGAGGGGTCTATATGATAGAAAATAATGACGTGTGACACCATTCTAAAAACTACAACCCTCAAGGTTCTCAAAACCACATTCAAGAATTTTATTAACCCTTTACGTGCTTCACAGGAACTGAAACAATGTGGAAGAAAAAAATGAACATTTAACTTTTTTTTGCAAACATCTTAATTCAGAACCATTTTTTTTATTTTCACAAGTGTAAAAACAGAAATGTAACCATAAATTTTGTTAAGAAATTTCTCCTGAATACGCCAATACCCCATATGTGGGGGTAAACCACTTTTTGGGCGCACCGCAGAACTTAGAAGTGAAGGAGCGCCGTTTGACTTTTTCAATGCAGAATTGGCTGGAATTGAGATCGGACGCCATGTCACGTTTAGAAAGCCCCTGATGTGCCTAAACAGTGGAAACTCCCCACAAGTAACACCATTTTGGAAACTAGACCCCCCATAGAACTTATCTTGATGTGTGGTGAGAACTTTGAATGCCCAAGTGCTTCACAGAAGTTTATAATGCAGAGTCGTGAAAATAAAAAATATTTTTTTTTTCCACAAAAAAGATTTTTTAGCCCCCAAGTTTTTATTTTCACAAGGGTAACAAGAGAAATTGGACCCCAAAAGTTGTTGTCCAATTGGTCCTGAGTATTCTGGTACCCCATATGTGGGGGTAAACCACTGTTTGGGCGCACGGCAGAGCTCGGAAGGGAAGGAGCGCCTTTTTGGAATGCAGACTTTGATAGAATGGTCTGTGGGCATTATGTTGCGATTGCAGAGCCCCTGATGTACCTAAACTGTAGTAACCCCCCACAAGTTACCCCATTTTGGAAACTAGACCCCCCAAGGAACTTATCTAGATGTGTGGTGAGAACTTTGAATGCCCAAGTGCTTCACAGAAGTTTAGAATGCAGAGTCGTGAAAATAAAAAATATTTTTTTTTCACAAAAAAGATATTGTAGCCCCCAAGTTTTTATTTTCACAAGGGTAACAGGAGAAATTGGATGACTAAAGTTGCTGTCCAATTTATCTGGAGTAAGCTGATGCCCCATATGTGGGGGTAAACCACTGTTTGGGCGCACGGCAGAGCTCGGAAGGGAAGGAGCGCCGTTTTGGAATGCAGACTTAGATAAAATGGTCTGATGCCCCATACGCTGATACGCTGATGCCCCATATGTGGGGGTAACCCATTGTTTGGGCGCACGGCAGAGCTCAGAAGGGAGGGAGCACCATTTGACTTTTTGAGCGCAAAATTGGCTGTCGTGTTTGGAGACCCCCTGATGTACCTAAACAGTGGAAACCCCCCAATTCTAGCTCCAACCCTAACCCCAACACACACCTAACCCTAATCTCAACCTGATCCATAATCCTAATTACTAACCCTAACCATAATCAGAACCATTACCCCAAAACAACCCTAATGTCAACCCTAACCATAACCCTAATCAAAACCCTAAATCCAACACACCCCTAATCCTAATCTCAACCCTAACCTCAAACCTAACCCTAATCCCAATACACCCCTAATCACAACCCTAACCTTAACCCTAATCCCAAACCTAACCCTAATCCCAAGCGTAACCCTAATTCCAACCCTAACCCTAATACCAACCCTATTCCAAACCCTAACCCTAATCCCAACTCTAACCCTAACTTTAGCCCCAACCCTAGCCCTAACTTTAGACCCAACCCTAACCCTAGCCCTAAGGCTACTTTCACACTTGCATCGTTTGGCATCCATCGCAATCCGTCGTTTTGGACAAGAAACGGATCCTGCAAATGTGCCCGCAGGATGCGTTTTTTGCCCATAGACTTGTATTGCCGACGGATCGTGACGGATGGCCACACGTCGCGTCCGTCGTGCACTGGATCAGTTGTGTTTTGGCAGACCATCGGCACAAAAAAAGTTCAATGAAATGTTTTTTTGTACGTCGCATCCGCCATTTCTGACCGCGCATGCGTGGCCGTAACTCCGCCCCCTCCTCCCGAGGACATAGATTGGGCAGCGGATGCGTTGAAAAACTACAGCCGCTGCCCACGTTGTGCACAATTTTCACAACGTGCGTCGGTATGTCGGGCCGACGCATTGCGACGGCCCCGTACCAACTTAAGTGTGAAAGAAGCCTAACCCTAAATTTAGCCCCAACCCTAACCCTAAATTTAGCCCCAACCCTAGCCCTAACCCTAGCCCTAACCCTAACCCTAGCCCTAACCCTAGCCCTAACCCTAGCTCTAACCCTAGCCTTAACCCTAACCCTAACCCTAGCCCTAACCCTAGCCCTAACCCTAACCCTAACCCTAGCCCTAACCCTAGCCCTAACCCTAGCCCTAGCCCTAATTTTAGCCCCAACTGCTGTTCTCCTGCCGGCCAGCAGATGGAGACAGATGACGGGCGCACTGCGCATGCGCCCACCATTTTCTTTTGCCGGCGGCCAGGAGGAGCAGCAGGAGGATCCAGGGACACAGGTGAGTATGATAGGGTCCCCGAATCCCCCTATTTCTCTGTCCTCTGATGTGCGATCACATCAGAGGACAGATAATTACATTTTTTTTTTTTTTGCGGTCGCCGGTAAACAGTTAATTACCGGCGATCGCAAAACAGGGGTCGGTAAAACCGACCCCGATCATGCTCTTTGGGGTCTCAGCTACCCCCGGCAGCCGAGACCCCAAAGATTCTCGTGGGGCCGGCCAGCGGGCGCACTGCGCATGCGCCCGCCATTTTGAAGATGGTGGCGCCCACCGGGAGCCACGAGGAGCACCGGGGGAGATAGTTGAGTATTGGGGGGTTACCTGGGACCCCTTTTCTCTGTCGTCCAATGTGCGATCACATCGGAGGACAGAGAAATTAAAAAGAGATTGCGGTTTTTGTTTTTTATGCGATCGCCGGTAAACGGTTAATTACCGGCGATTGCCAATGCGGGGTGGGTAAAAAAAAACCCCGAATCATGTTCTCTGGGGTCTCGGCTACCCCCGGCAGCCGAGACCCTGGAAAAAATCCGACTCTGGGGGGGCGCTATTCACTTTTTCCACAGCGCCGTTAATTAACGGCGCTGTGGTTTAAGTACCCTTAGCGGCCGCCGTTAAAAGGCGTATCTGCGGTCGCTAAGGGGTTAAATTAGCCTTTAAAACCAGAATAGAGGAAGAAAGGAAGACTGCAAGAAGAAGAAGGTCAAAATCAGAAGACCAACATGGCGATCCACAGAGTTTCAGCAGTGGAGGAGGGGGCGTAAAAAATGTTAAGAAAAGATGGCCCAAAAATGCAGAACATAACACTCAACTGGATAATATTTTGCTGGACTTACAGTTAAGGAAATAAGTATTTGATTCCGTTCTGATTTTGCAAGTTTACCCACTGACAAAAGCATGAACAGTCTATAATTTTAAGGGTAGGTTAATTTTAACATTGAGATAGAGAATATCAAACATAAAACCCAGAAAATCACATTGCATAGATTACATAAATTTATTTGCATTTTGCAATGAGGAATAAGTATTTGATCCCTCTGGCAAACAAGACTTAATACCTGTTGGCAAAACCCTTGTTGGCAAGCACAGCAGTCAGACAATTTTGAAGTGGATGATGAGTTTTGCGCACATGTCAGGAGGAATTTTGGTCCACTCCTCCTTGCAGATCATCTCTAAATCATTAAGATTTTGAGTCTGTCGCTTGGCAACTTGGAGCTTCAACTCCCTCCATAAGTTTTCTATGGGATTAAGGTCCAGAGACTGGCTAGGCCACTCCATAACCTTAATGTGCTTCTATTTGAGCCACTCCTTTGTTGGTTGTTTTGGGTCATTGTCTTGCTGAAAGACCTAGTCCTGGCAGAAGGAAGGAGGTTGTCACTCAGGATTTTACAGTATATGGCTCCATCCATTCTCTCATTGATGCAGTGAAGTGGTCCCATGCCCTTAGCAGAGAAACACTCCCAAAACATAATGTTTCCACCTTCATGCTTGACAGTGGGAATGGTATTCTTTGGGTCATAGGCAACATTTCTCTTCCTTTAAACACGGCAAGTTGAATTAATGCCAAAGAACTAAATTTTTGTCTCATCTGACCACAGCACCTTCTAACAATCACTCATAGAATCATCCAGGTGTTCATTGGCAAACTTCAGACCGGCCTGCACATGTGCCTTCTTGAGCAGTGGGATCTTGCGGGCACTGCAGAATTTTAAATGTTTACGGTGTAATGTGTTACCAATGGTTTTCTTGGTGACTGTGGTCCGAGCTGCCTTGAGATCATGAACAAGATCCCTCTTGTAGTTTTAGGCTGATCTCTCACCTTCCTCATGATCAACGATACCCGAGGTGAGATTTTGCATGGTGCCCCAGATCGATGTCGATTGACAGTCATTTTCTATTTCTTCCAATTTCTTACTATTGTACCAACAGTTTTCTTCTCACCCAGTGTCTAATTTATTGTTTTGTAGCCCATTCCAGCTTTGTGCAGGTCTGTGATCTTGTCCCTGACATCCTTATAAAGCTCTTTGGTCTTGCCCATGTTGTAGAGGTTAGAGTCTGACTGAATAAATGAGTCTGTAGACAGGAGTCTTTTATAAAAAGTGACTTTGTAAGACAGCTGTCTTTTACCCCTTTACCCCCGAGGGTGATTTGCACGTTAATGACCAGGCCAATTTCTGACCGCTGTCCCTTTTTGAGATTATAAATCTGGAACGCTTCAACGGATCCCAGTTATTCTTACATTGTTTTCTTGTAACATATTGTACATCATGATAGTGGTAATATTTTTTTGATATGACTTGTGTTTATTTATGAAAAAAATTGAAAATTTGGCAAAAATGTTGAAAATGTCGCAACTTTTCTAACTTTAAATTTTCATGCCCTTAAATCACACAGATACAGTTAGGGCCAGAAATATTTGGACAGTGACACAAGTTTTGTTATTTTAGCTGTTTACAAAAACATGTTCAGAAATACAATTATATATATAATATGGGCTGAAAGTGCACACTCCCAGCTGCAATATGATAGTTTCCACATCCAAATCGGAGAAAGGGTTTAGGAATCATAGCTCTGTAATGCATAGCGTCCTCTTTTTCAAGGGACCAAAAGTAATTGGACAATGGACTCTAAGGGCTGCAATTAACTCTGAAGGCGTCTCCCTCGTTAACCTGTAATCAATGAAGTAGTTAAAAGGTCAGGAGTGGATTCCAGGTGTGTGGTTTTGCATTTGGAAGCTGTTGCTGTGAGCAGACAACATGCGGTCAAAGGAACTCTCAATTGAGGTGAAGCAGAACATCCTGAGGCTGAAAAAAAAGAAAAAATCCATCAGAGAGATAGCAGACATGCTTGGAGTAGCAAAATCAACAGTTGGGTACATTCTGAGAAAAAAGGAATTGACTGGTGAGCTTGGGAACTCAAAAAGGCCTGGGCGTCCACGGATGACAACAGTGGTGGATGATCGCCGCATACTTAATTTGGTGAAGAAGAACCCGTTCACAACATCAACTGAAGTCCAGAACACTCTCAGTGAAGTAGGTGTATCTGTCTCTAAGTCAACAGTAAAGAGAAGACTCCATGACAGTAAATACAAAGGGTTCACATCTGGATGCAAACCATTCATCAATACCAAAAATAGACAGGCCAGAGTTAAATTTGCAGAAAAACACCTCAAGAAGCCAGCTCAGTTCTGGAAAAGTATTCTATGGACAGATGAGACAAAGATCAACCTGTACCAGAATGATGGGAAGAAAAAAGTTTGGAGAAGAAAGGGAACGGCACATGATCCAAGGCACACCACATCCTCTGTAAAACATGGTGGAGGCAACGTGATGGCATGGGCATGCATGGCTTTCAATGGCACTGGGTCACTTGTGTTTATTGATGACATAAGAGCAGACAAGAGTAGCCGGATGAATTCTGAAGTGTACCGGGATATACTTTCAGCCCAGATTCAGCCAAATGCTGCAAAGTTGATTGGACGGCGCTTCATAGTACAGATGGACAATGACCCCAAGCATACAGCCAAAGCTACCCAGGAGTTCATGAGTGCCAAAAAGTGGAACATTCTGCAATGGCCAAGTCAATCTCCAGATCTAAACCCAATTGAGCATGCATTTCACTTGCTCAAATCCAGACTTAAGACGGAAAGACCCACAAACAAGCAAGACCTGAAGGCTGCGGCTGTAAAGGCCTGGCAAAGCATTAAGAAGGAGGAAACCCAGCGTTTGGTGATGTCCATGGGTTCCAGACTTAAGGCAGTGATTGCCTCCAAAGGATTTGCAACAAAATATTGAAAATAAAAATATTTTGTTTGGGTTATGTTTATTTGTCCAATTACTTTTGACCTCCTAAAATGTGGAGTGTTTGTAAAGAAATGTGTACAATTCCTACATTTTCTATCAGATATTTTTGTTCAACCCTTCAAATTAAACGTTACAATCTGCACTTGAATTCTGTTGTAGAGGTTTCATTTCAAATCCAATGTGGTGGCATGCAGAGCCCAACTCGCGAAAATTGTGTCACTGTCCAAATATTTCTGGCCCTAACTGTATGTCAAGCTAAATACTTAATAAGTAACATTTTCCACATGTCTACTTTACATCAGCACAATTTTGGAACCAATTTTTTTTTTCCTTAGGGAGTTATAAAGGTTGAAGTTTGACCAGCGATTTCTCATTTTTGCAATACCATTTTTTTTTAGGGACCATATCACATGTTGGGGTGATCACTGTTTAGCCCCATGGCAGAGCTCAGAAGGGAAGGAGCAACGTTTGACTATTTCAAACTAAAATTGGCCAGAATTGAGATTCAACGCCATGTCGTGGTTGGCAAACCCCTGATGTGCCTAAATATGGAAACCCCCCACCAGTGACACTATTTTGGAAACTAGACCCCCTAAGGAAATTACTGTATCTAGATGTGTGGTGAGCACTTTGAACCCCAAGTGCTAAGCAGAAGTTTATAACGTAGAGCCGTAAAAATAATAAATCATATTTTTTTTCACAAAAAATGATATTTTCACCCCAAAATTTTTATTTTCACAAGGGTAATATAAATTGGACCCCAAAAGTTTTTTTCCAATTTGTCTCAAGTACGCCAATACCCTATCTGTGGGGGCAAATCACTGTTTGGGTGCACAGCAGAGCTCGGAAGGGAAGGAGCACCATTTGACTTTTTCAAAGCAGAATTGGCAGGAATTGAGATCGGACGCCATGTCGCGTTTGGAGAGCCCCTGATGTGCCTAAACAGTGGAAGCCCCCAATTCTAACTCCAACCCTAACCACAACACACCCCTAACCCAAATCCCAGCCCTAACCATAACCCTAACCACAAACCTAATTCTAACACACCCCTAACCCTAATCTCAACCTTAACTCCAAATCAAATCCTAACTTTAGCCACAATATTACCGCTAACTTTAGCCCTAACCCTAACTTTAGCCCAAACCCTAACTCTAACTTAAGCCCCTACCCTAACACCAACTTAAGCCCCAACCCTAACCTTGCCTTAGCCCCAACCATAACCCTATCTTTAGCCCCAACCCTAACCTATTGGGAAAATGGAAATGAGCACATTATTTATTTTAATATTTTTCCCTAATTAAGGGGGTGATAAAGGGGGGTTGATTTACTATTTATAGTGGGTTTTTATATTGGGTTTTTATGTTTGGCAGCTGTCACATGCTAAAAGATGCTTTTTATTGCAAAAAATAGTTTTTGCATTACCACATTTTGAGAGCTATAATTTTTCCATATTTTGGCTCACAGAGACATGTGAGGTCTTGTTTTTTGCGGGACAAGTAGACGTTTTTATTGGTAACATTTTCAGGCACATAACATTTTTTGATCGCTTTTTATTACAATTTTTGGGAGGCAGAATGAACAAAAGCCAGCAATTCGTGAATTTCTTTTGGGTGGGACGTTTATACCGTTCCGCGTGTGGTAAAATTGATAAAGCAGTTTTATTCTTCGGGTCAGTACGATTACAGCGATACCTCATTTGTATAATTTTTAATGTTTTGGTGTTTTTACACAATAAAAACTATTTTACATAAAAAATAATTGTTTTTGCATCGCTTTATTCTGAGAGCTATAACTTTTTTTTTTTTTTGCTGATGATGCAGTGTGGTAGCTCTTTTTTTGCGGGACAAGATGACGTTTTCACGGTTACCATTTGTATTTATATCTGTCTTTCTGATCACGTGTTATTCCACTTTTTGTTCAGTGGTATAATTATAAAGCATTGTTTTTTGCCTCATTTTTTATTTTTATTTCTTTACGGTGTTCACTGAAGGGGTTAACTAGTGGGACAGTTTTATAGATCGGGTTGTTAGGGATCCGGCAATAATAAATATGTGTACTTTTATTAGGTTTTTTTATTTGCATAAAGAAATGTATTTATTGGAACAATATTTATTATTTTTTGTCTTTATTTAGGAATTTAAAAAAAAAATAGTTTTACACAGTATAATATTTTATTTTTAATTTATTTACATTGGCCATCACTGTATAAAGTCAGATCGCTGATCTGACACTTTGCACTTTTGTATTTCTTAAAATACCAAGTTGGAACTCTGTTTATGTGATACAGAGATGCAAGTCTTATCAGACCCAATTGCCCAATATTAAAATTAATAAATATAATATTCCTCAAGTGTGCAATATAAAACAAAGAAACCAATTAATTAGAAAAAAAAATTAAAAAATGTGTCAACCCTGACGAAGGAAGTTTTCCGAAACGAGCGTTGGGGTGCGCGGTAGCGGGACATACCCTTAAAGGTATATTACATTACAGATGTTACAGCATAGTGGATGGGATTTCTAGAAATCCCATGTCTACTATGTGTGCTTGTGCGCTTGTGGATCACCCGTGGACACGGTCATATGGCGTGTCTTTCAAGACTGCAGCTTGTCAATTTCTCTAGTGGAGACACCAGTCTCCTCAACAGAAGTTTAATCAATAGAATATATTGAATGTGTTAAGTCTGCATGGTTTAGAATCAGAGAACATAAGCTGCTTCCAAAGCGCTGCTACTTGCGGAAGGTGAGCACATAGCTTTACTGTAAGGAGTCAGCATAAGAAAAATAAAGGGAGCGAATAAAAAAAAAATCAGTTGCAGAATGGCGACAAGGCAAGGGGAGAAAAAAAATATATTCTATTACTTAACTCTTTCCAGCTAAGTTTTAAAACAGTACAGCTAAATAAAAGGTTGTCAAAAAACCATTTTGCGGTATTCAAGCAAATTGAATGACCAGAACAAAAAAATGGGGAAGATCCCAAATTTGCTCCTAATCAATTTGCTCCTTTCTAATTTTAACTCTTTGATCTTAATGAGGATATATATGGTTTTTCTCTCTCCAGTTTTAACATTTGCTTTACTGCATTTGCATAGCTCATCACCACAACTACAAACCAAACAATTTGCAGTGAAAGCAACAAAGATTCAAAATGCTTCAATTATCAAAAGTGTTGTGACAGAGTCACTGGTGAAGTGATGGAGAGGAGATATGTGTCACTGCGCATGATGGCGTCAATGATGTAAAACCAAAGTAGCTTCCTCCAGCACACTACGTGTTGAGAGGATGAAATGAGAGTTAGGCTATAGGCTGGTTTTAGTGGACCTCCAAAGAGGTGGTGGGAGGGGGTCCACCGTTTCTCCACATGCAGAGTCCTGATATGACCAGTGCGATGTCAAGATCATGCGATCAGTCACATGATGGAGAAGTCTCAAGGTCTGAGCTTAAGTGGCTGAAGGACACAACTTTCAGTGTTCAGTGTGGGCCTGGAAAAAGAGCACTCCAGGAAAGTGTTGCATGGACTTGTGAAGCTGAACAGTGTGTGTTCTACCAGCCATGAGTGGGAAGATCCTCACTAACAAAAGGACTGTGTTTGTTCTGCCACCATTTTGTTTTGTTTCCCTGTTTGCCCAGAGGGCTGTATTTTTTTTTATCACACCTTGGTTTCTGCCTACAACAAACCAAAGGAAGATCTTAAAGCCACAGTGTATCCATGTCTACCTCTGTGTGCAGCTGAGTGAGCCTATCTACCACACTGTCTACAAAAACAAGACATTTAAATGTCATGGCAATTTAGTGTGAATTTCCTGTCACTGATGTAGAACTTACCATCGTCATTGGACTTCCCAAGAGTTTGAAGTTTTCATTGATTAAACTCATAAGTTTAAGGATGCTAGGATCTCCAAAATTGTATCGGTGGCCAAGTAATATAGAGACAATAACATTGGCCACAGCCGTGTTAATGATGGTGGTATTTTCAAATGGCTTTCCTGGCAGAAGAAATGGAGTGTAAGATCATACATTGTCCTCAAGAGAAAATAGCTGATTTCATGACAACAAATGGATCACTTCTTACTTAAAATCTTTTATTTGGAACAACAGTATGAGCTGAGGGGGAACTAAAGGAAAAACATTGCCATTGTGTCCCTATTTCTGTGTCAAGATGAAGGCCCATCTATGATAGCCTAGTGGTCTTCTCCTGATTAAAACATTGCAGTGATCAGCTTTATTTGGTAAGTATTGTTTGAGGATAACCATTATTAGCAATATATAAAAACATGGGATCATAAATCATATTATTCAAAAGCTTACAAAATTTCGTGCAGGTTTATGGTGTTTCTTGACACACTACTAATACTTTTGGCCTTACGGACACTGTAGAACTAGGTTTAGGAGGCTTGTGTTGCAGCACAAAATACCATCCTTGTATACCCTTTATATTACTCGGTCATAGGTACTTCATGTATAGATATATGGCCAGATTATCTTCTAGACTAAAGTATTTTTGAAGAGAATAGCTGCATAAAATGGGATGCCTACCATGGTGGAAGAGTGGACAAATGCTATAGTGCTTGTGAAGGAAGAGAGGTTCAGCTCCTTACTGATGCTTTAATTACAGGGACAGACAAAGGCGATACTGTAGAAAAAGTGCATTCATGCTTACCAATATTTATAATGCAAAACTGGGGACAACAGGGAAAAGCCCATAAATACCCAATTTGGCTCTGATTTTGCTAAAACCACCCCTTCTTGGACTAAATTCCAAAAAATCATAACTGATTGTTCGCATGTTTTATAAACATCTACAAATTTTTGTTTTCTTTTGCTGAACAAAACTTTGTTGGAAAGTCTGTTTGTCCAAGAGAGTTGCATCAAGAAATAGAACAAACAAGGGATCTGTATGGCACAGGCGGGTGTAATAACTGAAGGGGAGGAGGAAACAGAACTCTAAACTCCACCTGCAAGGATCTAGAAAAGTGCAGACATTCACTTGTTGCAATGGAGAGGAGTTGGGTAAGACAAATCCTTATAAATATTATCTTGGAGGGGTAGAGGAACATGTTTGATTCTGATGGGGCTTGGTGCATACATCCTGGGTTTGTGAGGATCTGGCCGATTGTCAGAGTTTGAGCCAAGTGTCACATTAGTGTGATGCAATTCAATCACATCACAGGTGCAAAGAAGACAGAGAACTGTATTACTCAATTCCCTGAGTCTACGGATGTCAGATTGCACTAAGATGACATCCGAGAACAGTCAGATGTTTCACACGCATTAATAAACTTGTATGGATGCGCGTGATCTGATTATCAAATGCACTCACAACATGCCGCAAATGATTTCTCATGCCAAGATCTCATGAGGAAAATAAAAAAATGCAGATCTTCACTGCCCCATAGTATAACATTGGGAAAGGAACCAGGAAGAGTAAGGTTACCACAATCCGATGCAACTGGCCAGCAGGGATCCACAGCTCGCTGCCACCCTAGTCCGGGAAAACTACGCAATGCAGAAAGAACGAGAAGATCTCCAGTGATGGTGAAAGAAGACAAGTAAATAACTCCAAATTTTTTCTCGTCTTTTACATGTCCAACATATCGGCACGCCGCAGTGATCCACAATTGTGCAACCAACGTGTTCCGGCCAGCGTGCCTTAGTATTAGGTCTATTTAAAAATCTACACGGCTGAGATTTACAAACCTTAGCCTGCTAATTGATTAATCAACAACTGGGCACCAATATTGTTTTTTTTTAACTCTATACTAATACAATATAAAAAAAAAAGCAGAAGTTTAAAAAAAAAACATTTTTTTGTTACGTGAATCAAAATATTAATACTATAGAATTAAAGGGAAATTCCAATCTTCACGATCCTATCACAATATTTAGTAGGTGTAATCATGTTAATAATAATATTAGCAAATGCCTCCAATTAGAAATGTAGTATAGTTTTTCTGATTTGCTATCTCTATTTCCTTATGTGCAGGCATTGCAAGACCTTAGGTTTCCATGGTTATGACCATTTGCAACTAGCTAACTAACTGATACTATATCCATGGTCGTAACCATGGATACCTAAGGTCCTTCAATGGTCCTTCAATGGCTGCACAAAGAATCAGAAAAACGATGCTACATTTATAATTGGAGATATTGGCTAATATAATTATTGCACCTACTACATATCGGGCCGGGATCTTGGAGAGGAGACTACCCTTTAAAATCCTGTCCGACGTTCATACCAATAGGAGTTCTAGTACAAAGTTTATAAATCCAGTATGACTTTCTACTTAATATTTTCCTTTCTAAATCCCCTCCTCTGATGGGTTTAAATACCTTTTCCAAAGATAATGCATCCCCTTTACGTATTGTTAAAAGAGGCATGGAGGTGGTGGAAACATTTACCGCTGCGGAATCAACCGCATCGGACAGGTGTCTTCTGATTCGTTTTTTTATTGTCCAGTTGTGCATCCTTCATATTGGTTTGTACATGCTGCACAATCTGTCAAATGATTAACTGTTGTGTTGCAGTTGCTAAAACTGTATATTGGAAATTGCTGTCCTGTTGTAAAAGACATATAGTTTTTATATTTGCGTGCATGTTTGCAGGATATACACTGCGTATGCCCACATCTAAAAACCATTTGAAAGAAAGCCAAGTAGATATGTTCTGTTGTGCATGGTCTCGAAAAAAGCTGGGAGATAGAATAGTGCCTAACGAGGATGATTTTTTTTGTGACAAACCTGACATTGTTATTTTTTAATTTTTCAGAGTGTTTACTGTTCAGATTCAGAAACGGTAAGTATTTCTTTATGATAGCTATGGTTTTGTAAGGGGGTTGCCATGAACATGTTATGTGAGATGTTTATTTATGCTCTTAAATATTGCATTGTTTCCAAATATTAGGGAGAGCGCAGTTCCCTAGTTTGCCCACTAGACGGGAATAGAGAGACTTTGCTTGTAGATGGTCAATGTTCGAGAAGCTTTTTAGAATTGAGAGTCCTCAGTGGTTGGATACCTTTTAATGGCTAACTGAAAAGATGGTAGCAAAGATGGTACCATCTTTTCATTTAGCCATTAAAAGGTATCAACGACTGAGGACTCTCAATTCTAAATATTTTTTTTTATCTACTGGCTAAGGCTACTTTCACACTAGCGTTAACTGCAATCCGCCGCAATGCGTCGTTTTGCAGAAAAAACGCATCCTGCAAAAGTGCTTGCAGGATGCGTTTTTTCCCCATAGACTTGTATTGACGACGCATTGCGACGGATTGCCACACGTCGCATCTGTCATGAACTAAACAGTACAGAGAGGTGACTCGCAATTTGATGGCTTATTGCGTGGACAGACATTCCAGAGACCGGTGCGAAACGGTTGAAGGGGTCTCACGCTAAAGTGAAACTGGGCACAGAGTATGCTGGAGGACTGGTAAGCATGGTCCGTTCCGGAAACGGGCTTAGTAAAGATGAAGGAAAAACAGGGAAAGAGAAGAAGCTGTGTAAAGCAAAGCCTGATGTAAATGCTGACAAGGACAGAGAGGAGACAGGGACAGAGAAGAAACTGTGTAATGTAAAACCTGATGTAAATGCTGAAGAGAACTGCTATGTGCCTTTTCTTAGTAAAGTTCATTGTTCAAGCGTTCAACAGGACTGTGACTCCATTTATTCTGCTTCGGATGAGGATAGCGTGCAGATCTTTATAGGAAGCCCCAAGAGAAGAGGAGCTGCAGGTATGCTGACTGAGAGTCGTGGAGTGTATGTGAGGAGAGGACATGATGTGCAAGAGACTTTTACTTCAGCCACGACTACCTCCCTGTCCCACCCTTAACATTTCTTGATGCTTAATTATATTGAGAAGGTTACATGCTGTTGATCTTTCAGTTTTTATATGTATTGTGATTTACCCATAATTGTTTTCCTATCTTTGTCATTAATTATTTCATTTGCTCTACTCAGGAGCCTTTATTTCTCAAGTTGGTTTTACCTATTTGGTGATAATTGTAAGCGGTATATGTAGAGAAAACCAGGCACTGCTCATAAACTGCCCAATATAATCCCAAAAGTGAAACGTGGTGGTGGCAGCATCATGCTATTGGGTTTTCTTTAGCTGCAGGGACAGGATGACTGGTTGTCATTGAAGGAAGCTTGAATTCGGCCAAGTACAGAGATATCCTGTATGAAAACCTCTTCCAGAGAGCTCTGTGTTGTGAATTCTGTGGCTGAATTCACTCCTGTGGTCACAAGTGGTACTGCAGCTTCTGAGCTTCCTCCCTCAGGTGTTCTGGTGAGCTCGTTAACTGCTTCATTACTTAACTCCGACTAATGCTGCTATCCTTGCTCCTTGTCAATGTTTCAGTGTTGGATCTGAGCTTCTCCTGATTGTTCCTGTGACCTGCTGCTCTGTATAGCTAAGTGCATTTTGTTTTTTTTTGTTGCTTTTTTTTCTGTCCAGCTTGTCTTTTGTTTTGCTGGAAGCTCTGAGACGCAAAGGGTGTACCGCCGTGCCGTTAGTTCGGCACGGTGGGTTTTTTTTGCCCCCTTTGCGTGGTTTTGCTTTAGGGTTTTTTGTAGACTGCAAAGTTCGCTTTACTGTCCTCGCTCTGTCCTAGAATATCGGGCCCCACTTTGCTGAATCTATTTCATCCCTACGTTTTGTCTTTTCATCTTACTCACAGTCATTATATGTGGGGGGCTGCCTTTTCCTTTGGGGAATTTCTCTGGGGCAAGTCAGGCCTATTTTTCTATCTTCAGGCTAGCTAAGTTTCTTAGGCTGTGCCGAGTTGCCTGGGTAGTTGTTAGGCGCAATCCACAGCCGCTTTTAGTTGTGTTTAGGATAGGATCAGGTGTGCAGTCTACAGAGTTTCCACGTCTCAGAGCTCGTTCTTGTATTTTTGGGTATTTGTCAGATCACTGTGTGCGCTCTGATCGCTAAGCACACTGTGTTTCTGGATTGCCTTCATAACACCTGTCATTAGCGATCATAACAGTACAAGGAGCCAAACTAATGATTTTCAATAGAGGGAAAGAAAAAGTTCTGACATCATTTTTTTTTTTTTTTTTTTCTGCTCTTTGTTCACTTTTTTTTTTTTCCCCTAGACATTTGGGTGATTCTGGACACAGGTGTGGACATGGATATTCAGGGTCTGTGCTCTTCAATGGATAATCTCGTTATAAATGTACAAAAAATTCAAGATACTATTGATCAGAAATCTATGTTAGAACCAAGAATTCCTATTCCTGATTTGTTTTTTGGAGATAGAACTAAGTTTCTAAGTTTCAAAAATAATTGTAAGCTATTTCTGGCCTTGAAACCTCATTCTTCTGGTAATCCTATTCAACAGGTTTTGATTATTATTTCTTTTTTGCGCGGCGACCCTCAAGACTGGGCATTTTCTCTTGCGCCAGGAGACCCTGCATTGAGTAGTGTCGATGCGTTTTTCCTGGCGCTCGGATTGCTGTACGATGAGCCTAATTCAGTGGATCAGGCTGAGAAAAATTTGCTGGCTTTGTGACAGGGTCAGGATGATATAGAAGTATATTGTCAGAAATTTAGGAAATGGTCAGTACTCACTCAGTGGAATGAATCTGCGCTGGCAGCTTTGTTCAGAAAGGGTCTCTCTGAGGCTCTTAAGGATGTCATGGTGGGATTTCCTATGCCTGCTGGTTTGAATGAGTCTTTGTCTTTGGCCATTCAGATCGGTCGACGCTTGCGCGAGCGTAAATCTGTGCACCATTTGGCGGTACTGCCTGAGGTTAAACCTGAGCCTATGTAGTGCGATAGGACTATGACTAGAGTTGAACGGCAGGAATACAGACGTCTGAATGGTCTGTGTTTCTACTGTGGTGATTCCACTCATGCTATTTCTGATTGTCCTAAGCGCACTAAGCTGTCCGCTAGGTCTGCCGTCATTGGTACTGTACAGTCCAAATTCCTTCTGTCCATTACCTTGATATGCTCTTTGTCGTCGTTTTCTGTCATGGCGTTTGTGGATTCGGGCGCTGCCCTGAATCTGATGGATTTGGATTATGCTAAACGTTGTGGGTTTTTCTTGGAGCCTTTGCGGTGTCCTATTCCATTGAGAGGAATTGATGCTACACCTTTGGCCAAGAATAAACCTCAATACTGGGCCCAGCTGACCATGTGCATGGCTCCTGCACATCAGGAAGTTATTCGCTTTCTGGTGTTGCATAATCTGCATGATGTGGTCGTGTTGGGGTCTGTGATCGCTTTTCTAAAATGGTCCATCTGGTGCCCTTGGCTAAATTGCCTTCCTCCTCTGATTTGGTACCTTTGTTCTTTCAGCATGTGGTTCGGTTGCATGGCATTCCTGAGAATATTGTTTCTGACAGAGGTTCCCAGTTTGTTTCAAGGTTTTGGCGAGCCTTTTGTGGTAGGATGGGCATTGACCTATCCTTTTCCTCGGCTTTCCATCCTCAGACTAATGGCCAGACCGAACGAACCAATCAGACCTTGGAAACATATCTGAGATGTTTTGTTTCTGCAGACCAGGATGATTGGGTGTCCTTTTTGCCGTTGGCTGAGTTCGCCCTTAATAATCGGGCCAGATCGGCTACCTTGGTTTCTCCATTTTTTTGCAATTCTGGGTTCCATCCTCGTTTCTCTTCAGGACAGGTTGAGTCTTCGGACTGTCCTGGTGTGGATTCTGTGGTGGATAGGTTGCAGCAGATCTGGACTCAGGTAGTGGACAATTTGATCTTGTCCCAGGAGAAAGCTCAACTTTTCGCTAATCGCAGACGCCGTGTGGGTCCCCGACTTCGTGTTGGGGATCTGGTTTGGTTATCTTCTCGTCATATTCCTATGAAGGTTTCCTCTCCTAAATTTAAACCTCGTTTTATTGGTCCGTATAGGATTTCTGAGGTTCTCAATCCTGTGTCTTTTCGTTTGACCCTCCCAGACTCCTTTTCCATACATAATGTATTCCATAGGTCGTTGTTGCGGAGATACGTGGCACCTATGGTTCCATCTGTTGAGCCTCCCGCCCCGGTTTTGGTGGAGGGGGAATTGGAGTATATTGTGGAGAAGATTTTGGATTCTCGTGTTTCTAGCCGGAAACTCCAGTATCTGGTTAAATGGAAGGGTTATGCTCAGGAAGATAATTCCTGGGTTTTTGCCTCTGATGTTCATGCTTCCGATCTTGTTCGTGCCTTTCATGCGGCTCATCCTGGTCGGCCTGGGGGCTCTGGTGAGGGTTCGGTGACCCCTCCTCAAGGGGGGGGGTACTGTTGTGAATTCTGTGGCTGAATTCACTCCTGTGGTCACAAGTGGTACTGCAGCTTCTGAGCTTCCTCCCTCAGGTGTTCTGGTGAGCTCGTTAACTGCTTCATTACTTAACTCCGCCTGATGCTGCTATCCTTGCTCCTTGTCAATGTTTCAGTGTTGGATCTGAGCTTCTCCTGATTGTTCCTGTGACCTGCTGCTCTGTATAGCTAAGTGCATTTTGTTTTTTTTTGTTGCTTTTTTTTCTGTCCAGCTTGTCTTTTGTTTTGCTGGAAGCTCTGAGACGCAAAGGGTGTACCGCCGTGCCGTTAGTTCGGCACGGTGGGGTTTTTTTGCCCCCTTTGCGTGGTTTTGCTTTAGGGTTTTTTGTAGACTGCAAAGTTCGCTTTACTGTCCTCGCTCTGTCCTAGAATATCGGGCCCCACTTTGCTGAATCTATTTCATCCCTACATTTTGTCTTTTCATCTTACTCACAGTCATTATATGTGGGGGGCTGCCTTTTCCTTTGGGGAATTTCTCTGGGGCAAGTCAGGCCTATTTTTCTATCTTCAGGCTAGCTAGTTTCTTAGGCTGTGCCGAGTTGCCTGGGTAGTTGTTAGGCGCTATCCACAGCCGCTTTTAGTTGTGTTTAGGATAGGATCAGGTGTGCAGTCTACAGAGTTTCCACGTCTCAGAGCTCGTTCTTGTATTTTTGGGTATTTGTCAGATCACTGTGTGCGCTCTGATCGCTAAGCACACTGTGTTTCTGGATTGCCTTCATAACACCTGTCATTAGCTAACACAACAGCTCTGGACCTCAGTTTTGGCCAAAAGTTCACCCTCCACCAAGACAATGACCCTAAGCTCACAGCTAAAATAGCAAAGGAGCGGCTTCAGAAAAACTCTGTGACCATTCTTGACCGGCCCAGCCAGAGCACTGACCTAAACCCAACTGAGCATCACTGGAGAGACCTGAAAATGGCTGTCCACCAATGTTCACCATCCAACCTGACGGAACTGGAGGGGATCTGCAAGGAAGAATGGCAGAGGATCCCCAAATCCAGGGGTGAACTTGTTGCATCATTCCCAAGAAGACTCATGTCTGTACGAGCTCAAAAGGTGCTTCTACTCAATACTGAGCAAAGAGTCTGAATACTTATGACCATGTGATACTTTAGTTCTTTTTTAATAAATTTGCAAAAATTACTACATTTTTTTCAGACAAGATGAGGTGCAGCGTGTACATTAATGAGAAAAAAAATTGACTTTTTTTGTATTTACCAAATGGCTGCAATGAAATAAAGAGTGAGTATGAATACTTTGATCACCCACTGTATATCCTGCAAACATGCACAAAAAAAACTATCTGTCTTTTACAACAGGATAACTATTTCCAATATACAGTTTTAGAAACTGCAACACAACAATTCATCATTTGATAGATTGTGTAGCATGTAAAAAAACAGTATGTAGGATGCACAACTGGACAATTAAAAAAAAAACGAATTAGAAGACACCTGTCTGATGCGGATAATTCCACAGCGGTAAATGTTTCCACAGCTTCCAGTCATTTTTTATCAATACATATAAGGGATTCATCATCTTTCAGTTTTGCAAGTATCGAAAAGGTACTTAAACCCATCAGAGAAGGGGTTTTAAAAAGGAAAATATTAAATAGAAAGTCATACTGGATTTATAAACTTTGCACTAGAACCACAATTGATCTGAGGATCAGACAGGACTTAATTATACTATATTATTACGGTAGTTTGTTTCCTGTAAGAAAAAATGTTGATTTTAACCCTCTGAGTTTTTATATTGTATTAGTTAGGATAGAGTAAAAAAAAAATTGACACCCAGGTATTGCTCAATTAGCAGGCTAAGGTTTATAAGCTCAGCCATGTATATGTTCACATAGACAATGACTATGGCAAGCTAGCCGAAATGCATTGGTTGTACAATTCTGGACCACTGTGGTGTGCCGATACCTTGGACTTGTTAATGATGTAATTAAATGTCACGTTCTACACTTGCCTTATTTCACCATCACTGGGGATCTTCTTTTTTCTCTGCATAGTATAACATTGGACCGAGTGCTGCCTGGTAAACCATTGAATAGCACTCGACCGTGTTATATGGCCATCAGACTGCCCCCTTACGGTGTCTTCTACTTTAGGGTCATATGAACTTTGTAGGGGACAATTTTATTGGCCACGTTTTTTAGCATTTTTACAATTTTTTATAAATGATTCCAGCATACTTTCCCAGAACCTCTTGATGGAGCAAGCAAGTGTCCTAGACACCACATCCAAGCATCCAAGACTGCCTTATGTTGAAGAGGTTATCAAGGGTTGGAACAAACTTTTCAAGTCTTTCCATGTCCTGCAGACTGCAAAATCTTGACAGTGAGCAGTTGTGATATGCATACCAGGAGTCACTAGTTTTAGCCAACTTCTTTCAGTTCATTTCTATTGAGTGGAGGCGAATGCATCCAGTCTAGTCAGCATGTGACAACAAGATGCACGTTCCTCCTAGAAACGGGAATACATGCTAACTTTCATCAACACTTTTTTAAGCGAATACACAACATGTAAACATTATTGTACACAATAATCTCTTAATGTCCAATGATGGCTCCCTCTCTTTGATTTTATCAAAGACCTGAGGCCGGTGGGGGAAAGTAGTTAAGCACAGCAGCGCTGGAAGTACTTTATTCAATTTCCATTAAAAGGCAAGCAAAATGAAATCCATGACTTTGAGTTTTTGGTCATTATTCATAAAAATGGGTTGCATACAATACTGCATTTACTGGCTGCCAATATATATACTGCAGTAGTCAGAAGGTAATGTAGAAGCAGCACCAAAATCTGCAGCATGGCCCTCCAAAGGATAGGTGGTGGATTGGTGGAGGAATCCAACTGCTGGGATCACCACTGGTCCTGATAACGGGGCTCTGAAGTGGTCTTTTGGACTAGAGCGTTGGCCACAAATGGTTGGTGGTGATTGTCTTCCCTATATTAAACCTCATAGAACCTATATGATAGAGCAATGGTGTAGGTGGAGCATATAGTCTAGGCATCTGGTTCAGGGGATTACACAGGCACTGCATCATTCCAGTCAGCTAGTCACAGTATAAAACAAATTTGTTCCTTGTCCGTGGAATTTCTTACCGCCATATGATTTAAATATCTGTACTAGGGAGTTACATTCCTCACTTATCCGATCTTCCATAGATTTCTTCCCCATCCCAAAGTCTCTCAACGTCGAAATAGTAAATCGTCTCATTACTTTCCAGTTTTCACCATTAGAGAAGACAATGCCTTGATAAATATAATGGAAAAAAAGCGTTATTCTGGATTAGTGGAAAGTGGTTTCATTGTAATACATATATCACATATATGTCATATAACCTATCAGGGCCGAACTGGCCATCTGGCAATTCTGTCAAATGCGAGAAGAGCCTGTCGGATTGTGGACCACCTTGTCTGCTACATTGTTAACAGAGTCGGTGTTCTCAAGACACCCATACTGTTAAGAGTTGTGATGGAGCACAAAGTCGCTGACTCCGTCACTTACCCCAGCAGGCCACAGGTATCGTTGGAAATAATGGTCTTGTAGTAAATTTTGCTTTCCTCCATCCAGGGTAATATTTATATTAGTAATACATCCCCATCTGGTGCTTGGGGATGGGGACAGCATGGGCCTGTGTGATTTCAAATGCCAGGACAGATTTTCATCCCCAGCCCGTACCTGCACCCTATAATGAGAAAGACTGTTTTCGCTATAAAATTGTATCAGTTGGGGAATTGGAATCTATTTCTGATACAAAGCTCCAAATACCCTTCTTAGACATTCTCTAGGGTGGTATTTACTTAGGCTGGCATTTTATATACACCTGTCTTAGCCCGTTGGCATAGGTCTCTTAAAAAATCACATGAGAAAAACAAACCTATGAGTGATGTGAACAAGCATGGATGTAAGTTATGACGGATTCTATCATAAAATTATATCAAATCTGATGGGCACTGAAGGGTTCCAGCCTCCGATGATAAACCCAACCAGCTTTATTGGAAGGTAGCAGAGTGGAGCAAAAATAAAAACAATGGCTCAGGCATGAACCAAAATGTTAACTCTTTGCAAAGCCTCTGTCATAGCTGCCATTCCATGGGTGATGATACAGGCACTGCTGTGAGCTTGCACATTTTAACAGGTTACAGGGTTATTTGCCCATTTTTACCATATCCCTTTGTTGCTTCTGTAAATATTGGAATGTCAGCTCTTTCGGACAATTCCTCAGCGTGGTTCATGAAAGCGTCTTTCACAGCATCATATCCATACAAAACCACCATCTTCTGCCTCCCCAACTGGACACTGAACACTGGGCCAAACTTGTTATTCAGCTGTAGAATAAAATACAGGGTTACACAGTGTTATGTTATATAATAGTATTCTATAATCATTCATAATTCTTACTGATTCCCATCATAGACAGAACCCTAGATAAAAACAAAATGAGCAGATCCCCGGCAGTCAGTAAATAATATTAATACATGTAAATAACAGAAGGTACTATTTTGGTCAAGAGCCATACCGATCCACAAGGCCGCCAGCTGAAAAAAAATGGCTTTTCTTACATTTCCTTCCAGGCCACACAAGTGGTTTTTCTTGGCTCCACGGGAGCCAAAGGAATGGCAAAAGGTCAAATTGTCAGGTGGCGTCCTTACCTGAGTGAATGTTTTGGAAGGGTTCTTTACATCAAATATGAGCATATTCCCAATAATAGGTAAACAGTTTGGTCCTGGAGGGAAATTCTTGATCTTATTTTTCTTCTGATTATAAAAAACTTTGCTCAAAAGAAAGAAAATAATGAGGAAGAGAACAAGAGCGATAACGTCAAGGCCGGACATGATGTTGGTCGAATCTACATGGAGAAGAGAAGAATTATCCATGAAAAATGTAGCAAAGAAAATTATAGTTTTTCATACTTAGATGTTGATTAGTTCTGTGTTTGGCATAATATGACCACAAGGGCATCAAGTATAAATTCAAACTACATCTGTACATCTTTTACCTTGTTCATCACTCTTACAGCCTATCTCAGCTGATAATACACATCCATCTTCTTATCCTTAATTGGCAAGATGCACTGAGAACAAACACTTGTAGCTTGGTCATTGTTAGATCGGTGTTTTTTGGGCACACCCAATATTTACAGTCGGCCCTAAGACTGGGGTTACATGCCGACTTTGGCCATGACTAGAGATAAGCTACTGTATCAAAATTCGATTCGGTCAGGTTAATTTGAATTCAGATGACCTATTTCATATTCATATTAAAACTGCCCATTGTGGGAATGAATAGGTTAAAATTAGAGTTAAGTATCTGATCAAATTCAAATTCAACAAATCAGGCTACTTTTCTTGGGAAATTCAGTTTGCAGTGAAGTTATTGTCTTCAAATTGAATGTCTCTTTTCATCATCTGGGGTCTCTCCTGGCTCTAAAGAATAATAGTTGTAAAATGTGAAAAAATATTTCAAAAGGCACCTATTCAACGGACCGCTCTCCTGACTTTCTGCTGTCCGGTCATTAGAGCAGCCTCTTTCTCCTGTAGCAGGCTGCATTTACCAACCTAGATTGTACAGGCCAGAGCTACAGTGGTAAAAGAAAGAGGCCCTGAGGACAGGACAGTGAGCAATGTCCGCCATCCAGTCCTCGTCTTTCCAATATCCCATTTTTGACATGTGCACTCTAGGCCAGGTCTCAGAGATCACATCTATGATGTCCAATGTGTGACACGCAGTGAAATTTGAGGATTGGTCATGGCTCACATTCCCAGCTTAGAGTGAACAGGTGAAGAAATTTGACCTGCTATGGAGGAAACAGAGAGCAGCTCTGAGGACTGGACAGCGGGCAGTGAGAAGCAAAGGGTTGGACAGGTTACCGGTGAAAATAAGAATAATTTTTTTTGCCCCTCCATTTGACTATGTTGGGGTGACATCATAGGCCTCATATTAGATTCAGCATCGGAATGAAGTGAGCCAATTAACAGAAAAATGAGAGTCTGGGGTGTAGCAGAGGCTGTGGTGGTAGCATTAAAACAAGTGAGTATAAATATATAATTTGCTCATTTTAGTCCATTTCTGGCTTTCAAGCGAATCTGCAAAAAGGCAGTCAACCAGATTATGTGAGGCAAAGGTTGAAAAATTTGCATTCTTTTGAATTCAAAATTTTCAGTGTGATTTGCAACAAATTTGCGTGAAATCATGACAGATGATTTTTTTGTGACTAGATCATGTCAACTTCATAGATACAATGTGACAACAACATTCACTAACATGACGCGATGTACTAGCACTAGTCTGATGTTTGGCATTCCAATGTGTGTCAAGGTCAATGTTGCTGTGTTGACCCAACCTAAAACCATACTTTTCAACTTTTGAGCTCTGCACGTTACTGATAGTTTTTCATTAATACACATCCCCTTTTATAAGTCGCACGTTTTCTACTCCTTACATAACCCTTGATTGATGCCAAAGTATCCTGATGTCAAGAACATAAAAACCTCTGGAAAGATATGTTTCCAAGATGTTTAAACAATACCTGGGAGATTTTTCCAATTCTTCCAGTAAGCTCTGAAGTTTCTCTCTACTGGACTTCCTTCCATTCCTCCCGAGAGAGTTTGAAAATATCCAGGATCATGTTAATATTTCACATGCAAATGACATAATCATTAAATTTTTTTGAAGTTATTCAGTCCAAAATATACCAAATGATGACTATTAAAATCAGTTTTAATAGATTTAACTGGCTGTGGTGGAATCACTGTGCCATGGACAAAGGAAAGCCTGGATCAGTGTAACTATGTGTTTCTCCAAATCTGATCTCGGATACATAGCAGCTGACGATACCGTGATCTAAGGAGAAACCAAGGAGGAGTGACCAGGTGCTACTCCAGGATGGAGAAGATGACAGCTGCTCCCTTAGTGACGGGTAGGCGGGATGGCCCAAAGGAAGGAACAGTAGATGCGGGCAGGCACTTTAGGAACACTGGAACCACAGATTTAGACCGGCTGCATACAGTTGAGCACTGGCAGATGCGGACTTGTCTGGCTGATGAACAGGAAAGCTCTGGCTGTTGTACAGATGAGCTGGCACCGTTGTTTAGACAGAAAGTAGTGCAAAGCTGATAGACAGGTATACAAGAATACAAGCAAGAGCTAACAAGAGCATTTAGGAACAAGCCTACAACATTACACAGGCACCTCGGTGCTGGAGGAAGTGCCTTAACTTCAGTAAGATGTGCATGGCCCTTTTAAGAAAGGGGACATGTGCACGTGCGCTAAGGACAGTGCCCGAGGACCTGCGTGCGGTGCACACACCTCAAGCAGCTATGGACCTGGAAAGGAGAAGACAAAGCAGGACAGGGCTCACGTTGCGAATATACTGCCATCTCTGCCAGAGGAGAGGGGCAGATGCCAGAGACGCCAGCACTACAAGGTTTGAGGCCCATAATTAAGTTTAGAACCTATTATTGTATTAGAATATTACCCAATAATAAAGAACTAGAGGACACTAGAGCAGAAATTGTGTATCAAAGACCCAAGCACCAGTCACTCATAAGATGAGGGGCTTGTTACATCTCTGTGAATGACCCAATGGTACTTTGCTGGCCAAGTTGGCCAACTTCGGCAGGTATTCGCAAATATTGACTTCAATATTAAATATTAAAAGTTCATATTTGTCTTTGAAACAAAGCAAACATCCTAAATGAACCCCTGAACATTAACATTGTAAAATAATCCTTTGTCTCCCAAGGAATGAAGTGGCTCTACGATCAGAGCTGTATAACATATACCCCTTATAAAAGACTCAAAACCTCAAAGCCTCAAGGCTTAGTTCACGTGTCCAGTGGTTATTTTAAATCTTTGCATCTGTCTTGCGTCTTTTTGCATCTGTTTTAGACATACAAAAAATGGAAACAAAATGATTCATTGCTAGATCGATTCATTTTACTGGGGACATAAATGTCCTCAAATGTCTTCTGTTTGACTAAAGCGCATTTGTAATTTGCTTTATTGCTGTTGTCTTCACAACATGTGTCGGCTTGAAGAATGGATAGAAACTGGATCTAAATCATGATAATATAAATCAGTTTTAAATAGGATTGTGGAGTGTAAACTAAAGTGTAATTGATATTTCAGTAGAACTTACAACATCATTTTTGTGTCTACTTCCAGCTCCTCTCCCTTCCTCTGCTCTCCACAGGATCTAGAAGCAATAACTGTAGAGATGAACTGATCTTGTAAACTTAACTCCTTAACCCCCAGGACATTTTGCGTTCTTGCATTTTTGTTTTTTGCACCCTTCACCCAGAGCCATAACATTTTTAATTTTTGATCAAAAATGGCCATGTGAGATCGATTTTTTGAGGAACGAGTTGTACTTTTTAACAACACCATTGTTTTTTTAGCATATCAAAAAATGGAAAAAAAAAATTAAAAGAGCAGTGAAATTGTGCAACATACTACGTGACTGGGCAATATACTACGTGACTAGTCAATATACTACGTGGCTGGGCAATATACTACGTGGCTAGGCAATATACTACATGACTAGTCAATATACTACGTGGCTGGGCAATTTACTACGTGACTAGTCAATATACTACGTGACTAGTCAATATACTACGTGGCTGGGCAATATACTACGTGACTGGGCAATATACTACGTGACTAGTCAATATACTACGTGGCTGGGCAATATACTACGTGACTAGTCAATATACTACGTGACTAGTCAATATACTACGTGGCTGGGCAATATACTACGTGGCTGGGCAATATACTACGTGGCTGGGCAATATACTACGTGGCTGGGCAATATACTACGTGCCTGGGCAATATACTACGTGACTGGGCAAAATACTACGTGGCTGGGCAATATACTACATGACTGGGCAATATACTACGTGGCTGTGCAATATACTACGTGACTGGGCAATATACTTCATGGCTGGGCAATATACTACGTCTCTGTGCAATATACTACGTGACTGGCCAATATACTACATGGCTGGGCAATATACTACGTGACTGGGAAATATACTACGTGGCTGGGCAATATACTACGTGGCTGGGCAATATACTACATGGCTGGGCAATATACTACGTCACTGGGCAATATACTACGTGACTGGGAAATATACTACGTGGCTGGGCAATATACTACGTGGCTGGGCAATATACTACATGGCTGGGCAATATACTACGTCACTGGGCAATATACTACGTGACTGGGAAATATACTACGTGGCTGGGCAATATACTACGTGGCTGGGCAATATACTACATGGCTGGGCAATATACTACGTGGCTGGGCAATATACTACGTGGCTGGGCAATATACTATGGGACTGGGAAATATACTACGTGACTGGGCAATATACTACATGGCTGGGAAATATACTACGTGGCTGGGCAATGTACTACGTGGCTGGGCAATATAGTACATGGCTGGGCAATATACTACGTGGCTGGGCAATATACTACGTGGCTGGGCAATATACTATGGGACTGGGAAATATACTACGTGGCTGGGCAATATACTACGTGGCTGGGCAATATACTACATGGCTGGGCAATATACTACGTGGCTGGGCAATATACTACGTGGCTGGGCAATATACTATGGGACTGGGAAATATACTACGTGACTGGGAAATATACTACGTGGCTGGGCAATATACTACGTGGCTTGGCAATATACTACATGGCTGGGCAATATACTACGTGGCTGGGCAATATACTATGGGACTGGGAAATATACTACGTGACTGGGCAATATACTATGTGGCTGGGCAATATACTACATGGCTGGGCAATATACTATGGGACTGGGATTTATACCACGTGACTGGGCAACATACTACGTCGCTGTGCAATATACTACGTGACTGGGCAATATACTACGTGGGCTGTGCAATATACTACGTGACTGGGCAATATACTACGTGGCTGGGCAATATACTACGTGACTGGGCAATATACTATGTGGCTGTGCAATATACTACGTGGCTGGGCAATATACTACGTGGCTGGGCAATATACTACATGACTGGGCAATATACTACGTAACTGGGCAATATACTACATGGCTGGGCAATATACTACGTGACTGGGCAATATACTACGTGACTGGGCAATATACTACGTAACTGGGCAATATACTACGTGACTGGGCAATATACTACGTGGCTGGGCAATATACTACATGGCTGGGCAATATACTACGTGGCTGGGCAATATACTACGTGGCTGGGCAATATACTATGTGGCTGGGCAATATACTACGTGGCTGGGCAATATACTACGTGGCTGGGCAATATACTACGTGGCTGGGCAATATACTACGTGACTGGGCAATATACTACGTGCACATGCATATTCTAGAATACCCGATGCGTTAGAATCGGGCCACCATCTAGTAGTTAATAAATAACGTGTCTAATTTACGTCAGCACAATTTTTTAAATATTTTTTTTGTGAGGAAGTTATAAGGGTTAAAATATGACCAGCAATTTCTCATTTTTTTCAGTAAAATTTACATAACCATTTTTTAGGGACCACATCATATTTGAAGTGACTTTGATGGGTCTATATGACAGAAAAAAAAACAAAAGTGACACCATTCTAAAAACTACACCCCTCAAGGTTCACATGAATTAATGGAATGTGGAATGAAAATGTTACAAAAACTAACATTTTAGCTAGTTATTTCTGCGCATATTGTGGTACTGGGGTACATAGGGTTACTAGGTTTGGTATACAAACTATATATTTTGTGATGGAGGTCACTACTGGTGCATAGTTTTATGATTATCTGTGTGCACTTAGGTACTGCCACTACTTTATGCGTATTATATCCTATGCCATCTATTTTCAGGGCCTGACTATTGATCTCTTGGTCTTATGTTCAGAGTTGCTACACCGCATGCTTAACCGCTTTTGTATCTCAGCATCCATATTTTTTATGTGCGACTTTACTGGCAAAAAATGCCTTTATGTGTGTCATATACACTTTATGCACTTTGTGAATATGCTGTCCATATAGGAGCTTGAGATACATGTACAGATTTCCTCCCCTCTCTACTTTTGTACAGGCATTTGCCTTATTATAGGTATTGTTCTTATAGTTTTTATATGTTTTTAATGTTTTTGTTTCACCTTAATAAAGCTGTGTTGTTTTTGCACAAATCCTTGCTGTTTGGTGATCCCCAGTTTATATGGCCTCTGGTGTCTCTTGTTTCTTTGTACATGTGTAATTCTTAGGTCAGGGTTGGATCCCAGCTCTTTATGCTCTGTGGTGCCCCCACAAATTATTTTCTCAGATATTGTACGTCTTTGTTACTGAAAATTGCAAACTGCAATTGAAGGCACCAGTACGTTGTAGTCACCAGTGTGTTGTAGCCCCCAGTACATTGCGGTGTCCAGCTCATTCTTCAAAAGACAGGCACCTGTAAATTAGGCAGGCTGTCATCGCTACAGAAATGCCAAACATGAGGATGTTAAATGTTATTTAGGCACAATGTGGTGAACAGAAGGGAGGGAGTATTTGGATTTGGGAGTGCAGAATTTGCGAGGAGCTATCGTGCTTTTCCAGAGACTTTGCACTAAAAGTAACATGGAAGCCCTCAATATTTCCGTTAACAGATAAAAAAGCTGAGCTATTTTTGTGGATTGTTTTGAAGCTTTTGTAGGGAACATTTTACATAACATTTTGGATCAAATGTATCCTGCGCTCTATGCTGAGCAATCACATTGGGGTTTACATCTTAATCTCCAAATTACTGGATTTAGATAAGACCCCCCTAGGGATCCATTCACTTTAATGAGGCAGTAGAGTTAGGGTACCGTCACACATAACGATATCGTTAACGATATCGTTGCTTTTTGTGACGTAGCAACGATATCATTAACTAAATCGTTATGTGTGACAGCGACCAACGATCAGGCCCCTGCTGGGAGATCGTTGGTCGCTGGGGAAAGTCCAGAACTTTATTTCGTCGCTGGATCTCCCGCTGACATCGCTGAATCGGCGTGTGTGACCCCGATCCAGCGATGTCTTCACTGGTAACCAGGGTAAATATCGGGTTACTAAGCGCAGGGCCGCGCTTAGTAACACAATGTTTACCCTGGTTACCGTTGTAAATGTAAAAAAACAAACACTACATACTTACATTCCCTGGAAGCTGAAGGCGAGGGACATGACCAGACACCGGAATGTAAGTATGTAGTGTTTGTTTTTTTACATTTACAACGGTAACCAGGGTAAACATCGGGTTACTAAGCGCGGCCCTGCGCTTAGTAACCCGATGTTTACCCTGGTTACCCGGGGACTTCGGGATCGTTGGTCGCTGGAGAGCTGTCTGTGTGACAGCTCTCCAGCGACCAAACAGCGACACTGCAGCGATCGACATCGTTGTCGGTATCGCTGCAGCGTCGCTTAGTGTGACGGTACCTTTACTCTGGATTCCATTTGGCCTCTGTTAAGCATTGTTCATCTTTTCAGAGCTGCACAAAACTGTGGTTGACCATGCTTTTACACACGGCAAAAAAAGTCTGACACCGCTGGATCATAGGCATCCACAGTACCTTTATTTGCCTCATTATAGGGAATCTTTTCCCGGGAATTCTGTCTAAATCACATTTTTCCGAGATTTACATGGAAGCCCCAGTGTAAGCGCTCAGTGTAGAGCGCAGAAAAAATGTCAGCTGAACCTAACTATAATCTTTGGGAGGCAGAATAAAAAAATCAACAGCAGGTGAAGAATTAATGTTATTCATTTTTTTATACTTCCTTGTGAGGTAAAAAGCACAGCGATACCAGATTCATATCTTTTTTATGCTTGACTGCTGTCACAAACTAAAAGACACTTTTTATTGAAAAACTAGTTTTTCATTGCCATATTTCTATAGCTATAATTTTTCCATATTTCAGCTGACAAAGCCATGTAAGGATTTGTTTTTTATGTAAAGAGTTTTTGTTTTCATTGGTACCATTTTTGGGCACATGACATTTTTGAATGCTTTCTATTCTGATTTTTGGGAGGCAGAAATAACGTAAGCCAGAAATTCAAGAATTATGATTTTTTTTTATGCTATAGTTGTAAAATTGATAAGACAGCTGTATTCTTCGGGTAAGTACGATTACAGCGATACCACATTTATATTTTTTTTTGTCGCTTTTACACTAAAAAAGGTATTTTCCAGAAAAAATAAAAAACAGGACCTGTTGAAGTGCATTAAGCACGAAACGGCCGTCGTCCATGTGTGTTCACAAACCTCCCTGCAGCACGTTATTTATGTCTGAATAAATCTGATGAATCATCACCGCTGCTATGTTAAAAATGTTTCCTTTTTTGTTTTTACATGAATAAATGTATTTATTGGATTAATAATTTTTATTTTTTTATTTTTTCTTTAGAGATTTTTTAATTTTTTTTTTTTTAATTGTTAACTTTTTAAAAACTTTTTTACATTACCCTAGGATGGGACATCAACTGTATAGTGACAGATCTGATAGATTGCTGATCTGATACTCTGCAATGCTTCTGCAAGGCATCAGAGCAGCTTCTGACAGGCAGGGGAGAAGGTGTGTCAGCTCTTGCGCTGAGCATGAGATGACAGGCCACTGTTCCTGGGTGACCCAGTGACCATCTTTGGGCCTGAGGTCACCATGGAGACCATCGACACAGCACGATCACATCGCATTGTGCCGATGAGAGCATACAGGGAGCTCCCTCCCTCTGCGCTATCCCATTGACAGCAGCATCACAGGGGTTTAACGCCCTGCAATCAGTGCTAGCTCTGCTCATCGGCATCGCAGCAGGGTGCCAGCTGTCACACAGAGCTGACACCCGCTCTCGATAGGGCACGAGCCTGCATGATCACAGCACCGTATCTATACAGCGATTTGCGGGAACGCAGCTCCCGTGGTGCCATGTATATACGGCACACGTTGGGAAGGAGTTAAAGGCAATATTTCAGGTCAGATAACACAAAGCCAAAAAAAGGTCTGATTATGCTGATCAGCAATTGATCAGTGTGGCATCAGTTTTTCTCAGAGGTAGAGGAAGGAAAAACAAAAACCGTTTTTTCTACTTTTTCTATTATTTCAGTCTATGGAAATTGGACAGCACATGGATGTCATCTGAGTGTGGTCCGATGTTTTTCACTGACCCATAGACTTGTACTGCCGATATTGATCTGCCTTTCTGATCACCGATTTTTTTTTCCCCAGACCACTCGGCATGTGCATAATCCCGTATAATAAAATGGTTAAAAGTGCTATATGTAAGAAGCACAGACAGCACTCATTATTATTATTATCTATTTTTAGAGCATCAATGATATCAAAGACTCGTCTTGTGCACGAGCCCTCAATCTATAGATATAGAGTTAATCTACAGGTTAATAATGTTGAGCAGGTGTCCTGCCACAGTACTGAAAGTACTGGGGGAAAAAACGAACTTTATTCCTCCGTGGAGCCACCAGCTTATTCCATGTTCACACTTTCAATATTTTGCATCAGTATTTGTAAGCCAAAACCAGAAGTGGAACAACAGGAGAAAAAGTATAATAGAAACACGTCACGGCCTCTGTATTTTTCACACACTACTAGCTTAGAAATACTGATGTAACATACTGACCAAATGCTGAATGTGTGAGCATGGCCTCATTAAAGTGAAAAAAAAAGCATATGCACTGACAGCCGAATCAGCAGTGCATCAGTACAGAGCTGGCTGTCAGTCAGTGCCGAGGAGCAGTTACAACTGCGCCAGTAATCATTTATGACTGAAATCACAAAGCTTCTGGGAGGAATACATGTAATTTACTCTTGGCAGCCAGGGTCTCCATGTGGCGGCCGCACGGCTTCAAAATGCTGTTAACCTTCAGATTATATGTATAGACAAAAGGAGTTCAAGTCCAAGTTCATATATAAAAATATCAATTTTATTTATTTTTAACAATAATCACATTTCTCATAAAATACCATATAACTAACATGACATGCTCAGCAAGGAAAAGCAAAAACGGTACCAGACCTGTGTGACCAGCCACTCACTGCTATTACATTAGTAAGGTGCTTAGTGCCACTACAGTATTTTATGGGACAAGAAAACCCCCAGGATACAATATTACTATATAACATCTCCTAACTCCCTCTGATATCACCAAAATGTCTCTATCTTTCAACAACACAGCGTAATGAACCTGGTATGCTTTCTTACCCATGTAGCAGGCAGCGGATGGTCGCACAGTGCAGCCCCAATGCGCGTTTCGCACAGTGCCCCCCTGACAAAGCCAGCGCGAAACGCGCGTTGGGGCTGCACTGTGCGACCATCCGCTGCCTGCTACATGGGTAAGAAAGCATACCAGGTTCATTACGCTGTGGTGTTGTTGAAAGAAAGAGACATTTTGGTGATATTAGAGATGTTAGGAGATGTTATATAGTAATATTGTATCCTGGGGGTTTTCTTGTCCCATAAAATACTATAGTGGCACTAAGCACCTTACTAATGTAATAGCAGTGAGTGGCTGGTCACACAGGTCTGGTACCATTTTTGCTTTCCCTTGCTGAGCATGTCATGTTAAGGTACCTTCACACTAAGCGACGCTGCAGCGATACCAACAACGATGTCGATCGCTGCAGCGTCGCTGTTTGGTCGCTGGAGAGCTGTCACACAGACCGCTCTCCAGCGACCAACGATGCCGGTAACCAGGGTAAACATCGGGTTACTAAGCGCAGGGCCGCGCTTAGTAACCCGATGTTTACCATGGTTACCATCGTAAAAGTAAAAAAAGCAAACACTACATACTTACCTTCCGCTGTCTGTCCCCGGCGCTCTGCTTTCCTGCACTGACTGTGAGCACAGTGGCCGGAAAGCACAGCGGTGACGTCACCGCTCTGCTTTCCGGCTGGCCGACGCTGACACAGGATGCAGGAGGAGTGCAGAGAAGCAGAGCGCCAGGGACAGACAGCGGAAGGTAAGTATGTAGTGTTTTTTTTTTTTTACTTTTACGATGGTAACCAGGGTAAACATCGGGTTACTAAGCCCGGCCCTGCGCTTAGTAACCCGATGTTTACCCTGGTTACCAGTGAAGACATCGCTGAATCGGCATCACACACGCCGATTCAGCGATGTCTGCAGGGAGTCCAGCGACAAAATAAAGTCCTGGACTTTCTGCAGCGACCAACGACATCACAGCAGGATCCTGATCGCTGCTGCGTTTTAAGAACAACGATATCGCTAGCCAGGACGCTGCAACGTCACGGGTCGCCAGCGATATCATTATGAAGTTGTTTAGTGTGAAGGTACCTTTAGTTATATGGTATTTTATGAGAAATGTGATTATTGTTAAAAATAAATAAAATTGATATTTTTATACATGAACTTGGACTTGAACTCCTTTTGTCTATACATTTAATGCTTCAAGTATGGAGTGTCCTATTTTGATTTGGTGGCCCTGTGTTCGTGGTTCATCTATTGCATGATAAACAAACATAGGAGCAGGATTGTGTCCATTATGGGATTAAGTTATGCTATTTAACCTGCAGATTATCCCATATGTGAAAGTTAATAGTATTTTTTTGCCATGACAGATTACCTTTAAAGATCACTGACAATTGCCTTGTAATATAAAAAAGTATAGGTGGAATATACTCACCGGCTCAGGCTGAAGACATCTATTCTCCACAACTTTTGCAGCTTGTGCTGTGCTGATGGGTGTTAAAAGCTTGTTGTCACTCCCTCCTTTAACCCTAATTGCACCCTGCATCCCATTATTGTGGCTTAACTGGTTTCTCCTGTTTGTACAAATCATAGTTGGAGATTGTTTTTCTGTGTTCTGCCGAGCAGATGTTAATCTTTTTCACCTGATGACTATTAGCATTTTGATGCATCTCATCACAATCCAAAAATAACAGAAATTTGACATTCTGATTCTGCGACTCTTCATGTAGGTCTGTTACCAATATTGGCCTCCTCATAGAAGGATATCAGAGGATGTGAATGTAGAAACAGTCAAGGAGATGACATATGGATGACAAAACAGATGAGGAATCGTCATTATTTTCAGGATGATAAATTGACGAACATGCATACACTCATGGAACATGGGCTTACACGATGGCCCTCGCTGGAGCTTCTTCTATCATCTCTCGGGAATATGGAGAAGCACTGACACAACAGTTTCTGTAACTCCATCAGCCCCAAGCCTGTTTTTATCCTTCATGACCAGGCCAAATTTTACAACTCTTCCCAGTGTCATTTTATGAGGTAATAACTTTGAAACGCTTCAATGGATCTTACTAATTATGAGAATTTATTTTTTCATGACGTATTCTAAGTCATGATAGTTGTAAAATTTCTTCGATGTCAACTTGCATTTATTTGCAAAAATTTTGAACATAGAGCCATGAAAATATAAAAATCACATTTTTCACACAAAAATGCTATTTTTGCCCCAATTTTTTATTTTCACGAGGGTAACAGAATAAAAAGACCAAAAAACTTTTTCTGAGCATGCTGACATGTGGATGAAGACTACTTTTGAGGAACAGTGCAGAGCTCAGAAGAAAATAAACGCTGTATTGGAGTTCAGATTTTGCTGGACTTGTTTGAGAGTGCCATGTCACTTTGGTAGAGCTCCTTAGTAAAGATGAGCGAACATGTTCGGAAAACATTCACCAATCTCAAATTCGGCACAAACGTAAAACATCCAAATTTGTGTTCGCTTTCATGAGCATTTTTATTCAAAGTCAGCAAAGGTTAGAAGAGCATGTGCAGAGTTTACAGGAGCGGTGTGCCCTTTTTTACCCCTAACCTTGTGTGTGTTGATTTTAGCAACCAATCAGGGAGCAGAAACCAACTACAATGTCATGACACATGGTCTTCTGTGATTGGCTGCCAAAGTCACTTGTCCCTGGCCATACAAAAAGAGGACATTTTTTTTTGCTGGCACCATTGTCAGTGTCACAGTGCAAAGAGGTCGCTCCTGCCATAATGCTGGTGCTGCTGAAAGTGAACTTGTCAGTTAAATTGATTGGATTATGTCCTGTATGAACTCAATCTTCCAGCATCGAAGTATATTGTGAAAAAACTGTGTGGCTGTCTCCGGAAGCCCCATTTGCTAGTCCAAATTGTCTGTGCTAAATCTATGTTTCAGTGGCAAATCAGAAGGCCAGATTTCCACTTAAAAATTGTTAGGCCTAATATTGAGGTGCAGCCATGAGGTCCAATTATCTACTCCAAATCGTTTCTGATAAAACTCTTTCGGTGCAAATCAGATGGCCAGATTTCCACTTAAAAATTGTTAGGCCTAATATAGTGGTGCAGCCACGAAGTCCAATTAGCTACTTCAAATAGTAAGTGCTCAAACTGTGTTTCAGTGACAAATCAGAAGGACAGATTACCACGTTACAATCATTAAGCATAATATTGGAGTGCAGCCACAAGCCCCAATTATCTACTCCAAATCGATTGTGATAAAACTGTGTTTCAGTGGCACATCAGAAGGCCAGATTTCCACTTAAAAATCGTTAGGTATAACAGTGTTGTTCAAGCACACTAAGAAAATAAATAGTGATTGTTCATTTAGTGACAGGTGACTGACAGCTGAGGGCCTATGGTTGTAAAACAGCAGGGCACAAGAAGGGAATGCTATTTACAACATAGAATGGAAAAAAGCGAGGTCATAGTGGAAGGGGGCATAGGCTTGGTGTTTGACGTGTACATCGGTTAGGTGTTAATGTGAACGAAAGCTCAACTGAGCAAACACAGTTTCCTCCTATCTAAAGACCACTGACAACATTTGTTACTGGCCGGGCTACTCGACTCCCTCTCTTTGGCAGCTGAACAGCAGTACACCTTGTAGATGAGATTCAGAAAGAGCATGTGCTACAGTAGATGGCAAGCACTACATCAAGTGGCCTCTCCTCCTTTTCCTCCACCTTAACAACCCACACACAGTGCAATCCTAACAGGTAGTACCTCAATCACCCTTGTTTTTCTCCTCGCCAAAAATTTTCAAACTCCCAATTGATAGTAGGGAACCTCAGATTGTCAATTCTGCAGAGTTGATCGCACATTTTATTCCATGGGCATCAGAGATCTGCCTGAAGAATCACAAAATCCAGAATAGGAAAGTATCTGCGCCGATGCTGAAAATGTTTTCATGCTGGATCCGGGGACATACAAAGTAGGGTCTGAGCAGAATCCAGATTCTCTTCACCAGACATTAATCAACAAGGGTGGAGGTGATCCTGATGAGACTCAGAGACCACATTCGCATGAGAACTGTACTGTGGTGTCAGGGCAAGAAGAGGAGGAGGGTGACTCTCATGGTGAGGAGTGTGAGAACAGAAAGGATGACAATGAGGTTGTAGATCCCACTTGGTGTGAACCCAGAGTTAATTAGCTGAGTAGCTAAGCAGAGGAGGTGGAGGAGGAAGATGATGAGGCTATGTTTCATCTTCCCACACAGACACGATGTGATGCAACCACGACAAGCATGCATCATCAGCCCCTTTTCTGCCATCACTGGTTGTGATTGTGCAGTTTGACAGGGTGGCAAGAAATGCCTAGCCTGGGCATTTTTGGAGACTGCAAATGATGACCCAACACATGCTATCTGTCAAATTTGCCAAAAAAGCTCAGCAGAGACAAAAAATGCAATGAATTGATAACTGCATACATGAACCGGCACATGTACAATCAACATGCCTTAGTGTGGGAATCTTACTGCGCTAAAATGCAGATTAGTTGGCCTCACCAACCACTGGCTGTCCCATCTACCCCATCTTCTGATTCTTCCTCCTCCATCACCATTCCAAGTCATCTCACACAGGTCTCCAGCCACAGAAACTACAATTGTTTACTCACCACAGTAAGGGTGAGTGAGAGCAGGTCAGCTGTTATGGAAGTAGACATGACTGCTGCTTTTGTGTCACGTGGTACAACACATCTTTCTCCAATATCTCCAACTGCACCTCACTCACACTCAAGCAGTTTGTCCTGTTCTCCATTCTCCGCCCTCTCTCAGCATCGCAGCCAGCCCTTGGTCCCGCAATTGTAGTCACATAAAAGAATGTTTCATCCTACACATGTTAAAGCTAAGAGCTTGAACTCCACTATCTCCAATTTGTTGGCCATGGAAATGCTGTCTTTCTGATTGGTGGATACAAATGGTTTCAGATAGTTGATGGCCATCGCAGTCACCCAGTAAAAGTTGCCAAGTCGCCATTACTTCTCAAAAAAAGCTGTGTCTGCACTACAGCGGTATGTCACCAAATCACCCGTTCCCTGAAAAAATCTGTGTTTGCCAGGGTGTATTTCACCAGTGACACATGGATGAGCAAATATGGGCAGAGGCATTACACCTCACTGATTGGGCACTGGGTGATTCTGGTAGCTGTGAGGGCAGGTGGTTATAGGGCTGCTCCACACATCTTTGAATCTCCAAGGCTTGTGAGACAAACCTCTGTATCTAACAGTTCCTATACTGCCTCTGCCTCCTCCACCTCCGCTAGGGCCTCCACTTGCGACCTCAACCTCTCCCTTCATCAGAAATAAGTTCTAACAGTGCAGATAGAATCTCCCTCACCTATGTACTGCGCAGCCATGGCTCACTTCAATCAGGCAGTGTTTAAATTAATATGGCTTGGAGATCACAGTCACCCAGCTCAAGAGTTGTGTACAGCTATCCAGACAGAGTTAGAGCAATGTTCCACTAAACCCAGAGACGGAGAAGGCCCTATGCGATAACAGTGCAAACCTGATGGCAGCCCTTCGCCATGGAAACCTCACACATGTGCCTTGCATGGCTGATATCCTCAACATTTTGGTACAGCAATTTCACAGCCACTATACCAGCCTGGATGCGCTGCTGCAGAAAGCATGGTTGCAGTGTGCTCACTTCGGATGATCGCACCCCGCAGGTCATCGACTTGCATCGCTACATTGGTATTTCAGCCTAACGGTTAACTGCAATGTTCCGACATGGAGGAATTTCACTTTGCACATGTTGCAGCAACAAGCTCTGGTGCAGTATGTCTTTTTGAATAGCCTGGGCCAACGCAGTCCGGCCATGGTGCAAATGACGCTTGTGGAAATGGCACAGGTGAAGGACCTCTGTACCCTTCTGCACAGTTTTAAATGGCTACTAAGATAGTTAGCTTTGACGATGCCATCATCAGAATATTCTACTCATCTACATGATGGTGCACACTTAGAATAGTCTGCGTGAGGAGTTGATGGTCCCAGAAGAAGAGGTGGAAGCAGAGGAGGATGCGAAAAGGATAAGAATATCTCAAATTTCCAGACTGTTGTCACACAGGTGGATGCTGTGAGGAGCTTGTCATGGACTAAAGACTATAGGATAGAGATAGAGCGGAGTCCATGGCTCCAGCAGATAGAGACTTTTTCCAGCACAGAGCACAGGTTGCGTCAATATTGTTGTTTTTTATTCAATATTTTTCTTGCTGTGTCTTAGTAATGATTTGCTTGCTCATCAGAGCATCCTCAGGAATCAATGTTTACATTCAGTGACCATAAACAGAGGAAGATAAGCAGGCTAGATCTTATGTAAACCTAAGGCCAGACAGTAGATTGCTAAAGATAAAAATGTAAAGCAATCATTCTATCAATCCCGTCTGTATCTCAAGGTCTCAATCCATTGTTCTTCCAGCCTATGCCCATTATGCAGATGAGGATTGTAGATGCAGGGGAGTTGTCACCACAGGGGGTCTCACATGCAGTCCCAGGGCATGCAACATGCTTCATACTGTGAGCTAAAGGAAAATGTTTAAGAGGGAGGGAGAAAAAGACACCTGGGTTGAATCTGGAGTTGTTGCAGTTACTTCTAAAAGAGAGTATCCAAGCGGGGATGGATGGATGGTCTATGGAGTTTTGGTTGCCGGCTGGGCTGGATCCTACTGCTACGTTTGAGGGATCTGTTGTCTGAATTTAACAAATTTTCTTAAGGTTTATTGATCCTGGATACATGGACGAACAGTAGGTTGTGATATTTGTTGTGTGGAGGAGCCTGGACTGTAACTATAGACAATATTGGTGGGAGAAACAAAATCTGTGGGCCAACCAAAAGTTGAGACAGTGAGTATCAACTGATACCTGGGCAGTTGGACTATCGACCCCAGGGAAGGGTTCTTGTGTATTGAGGATAAAGTAATTTTGCGATCTACCTGGATTTGTCATACAATCATGGATGTATAGAATAAAAATAGTTGCATCGTTAACCTGCCTAGGTGAATTTTATAACCCACAACCTCAGATCCTCACAAACCATGGGCGGGTGGCTTATAGCAGTCAAGAGGGGTTCATGGTTCCAGACAAACTGTTAGTGGAGATGCAGGAGCTCAAGAACTAATGGAGGAGGACGAGGTGATGGACATGCAACAGTCAGATAAAGAAAATAATGATCCGCTATGTGTTGTCCGTGGATGAAGGGAGGGGACAGAGGAAGCAACCTTGAGTGTTACCCTGCCACCAACACAGCATGAGCTTGGACCTCATTGAAGCACTCGACACATGAGCGCCTTCTTGCTGCATTATCTTCAACATGATGCCTGTACTCTAAAGGTACCTTCACACTCAGCGACGCTGCAGCGATACCGACAACGATCCCGATCGCTGCAGCGTCGCTGTTTGGTCGCTGGAGAGCTGTCACACAGCTCTCCAGCGACCAAGGATGCCGGTAATCAGGGTAAACATCGGGTTACTAAGCGCAGGGCCGCGCTTAGTAACCCGATGTTTACCCTGGTTACCATCATAAAAGTAAAAAAAACAAACACTACATACTTACCTTCCGCTGTCTGTCCCCAGCGCTGTGCTTTCCTGCACTGACTGTGAGCACAGCGGCCGGAAAGCAGAGCTGTGACGTCACCGCTGTGCTTTCCGGCTGGCCGGCGCTCAGTCAGTGCAGGAAAGCACAGCGCCGGGGACAGACAGCGGAAGGTAAGTATGTAGTGTTTTTTTTTTTTACTTTTACGCTGGTAACCAGGGTAAACATCGGGTTACTAAGCGTGGCCCTGCGCTTAGTAACCCGATGTTTACCCTGGTTACCAGTGAAGACATCGCTGAATCGGTGTCACACACACCGATTCAGCGATGTCTGCAGGGAGATCCAGCGAAGAAATAAAGTGCTGGACTTTCTGCAGCAACCAACGACATCACAGCAGGATCCTGATCGCTGCTGCGTGTCAAACTGAACGATATCGCTAGCCAGGACGCTGCAACGTCACGGATCGCTAGCGATATCGTTCAGTGTGACGGTACCTTAAGGGTTAGAGATAGTGCTGACTCCCTGAAAATCGATGTGTGCATGTTGGAGTATCGAAACACATTTGTAAATAATCTTAAGACAGCAGTGAGACACACAGTGTGCATCCCAGTCGTAGATATCCAACCCCAGGAACGTCAAGACATCATCACATAAACATTAATATATAAATGGCAGATAACCACATTATCGAAAGACCTTGCACTCAATTGTGTGAAACAAATTCCCAAAGGGAAAAAGAGATAACCAACTCCATATAATCCTAAAAAAAAATATTGGAGGAAATAGGAGTATATTGGTTAAAAATAATAATTTATTATTTAACAAATAACAGTGAAAACTGAATACAAAACTCAAGATAGCAATTAAAAAAGGATGATATCTAAGATCACAGGTGCCAGGCACCCCATCATAGAGTGCAAATAGATGTAAAGCATTTGCTTCATAAAGTGCAGAAGTAATAAGACCAGGTGGTCTCAAGTATATGCAGTGCCCCAGAGTCCTGGTTTTTGCAGTAATGTCGCTCTGCCGCTAAGGGGAGTGATGTTATGTCTGATTGCAATAAAGGAGTTCACCTGACCAGGTATCAAAGTCACACATTACACTTCACACTCCGGCCACCAGGGGGAGCAAAAGGCTCTATGTATTAGACCACTCCTCACACTTTGGTAAAACTGGGGGAGGACAGGAAGTTAGGCAGAAACCAGCCCGGGAGAGCTCGGGAGAGGACCTGTCAGGAGTGGGAACCTGGCAGGTACTTAGCAGAAAGGACAGATAGTGCAGGCACGGCTCCGTACAATCTTGCGGTGGCATCTCAAGGAAGGACACGAAGCGAAGTATATTGTGGAGAAGTGAGAAGCGGGATCATAGTACGAAGGAGATAGAACCAGAAGGAGTCGTGTCCCTAAGACTGTGGCAACATCCTTCTGAGGCGCGTAGCCGGTGGCCGGAGCACCGAGGAAGTAACAGACTTCAAGCATTACTTCAAACAGCGGCAGGACAGTTAATTACAGGTTGGCTGTCTACCTTAAATCACTTACACAGACATAGGAGGCAATCGTAGGAGAGGGGCGTCTCTAGGGTCCCAGAATAACTCCAGGCCTACCTGTCATAAGGGTGCGTCCTATCCATATTATCTGGGGGACGGGGAGAGAAAGAACAGATACGACAGTTGTGAGGACTATCCCGTGGTGCTCAGCAGGGAAGGACTACAACACACAGGCACTAGAAGGTAGACACGGATCCCCACCTGAAAAGGGAGCTCTGGATGTGCCTTCGGACAGACCGGACTCAGCCAGCCCTGTTAGCAGTGCTCTGGATTGTGGATCCCGAAGCCTTCAGTAAAAAGGTAAAGAGACTGTAACCCTGTGTCCTCGTTATTCCTTGCACCCTGCACCACGCACCATCACCTTTCATTGGACGCCCCTTAGCAGGGTCCCGGACCGGGTCTAGTCACCGTGACAACCCTGGATCGAGTATCCCGCGGCCCTAGGTCTGGGGGATCTCCATAAACATGTCTCACACAGCTCTTACTGGCAAATATTAGATGGGGTAGAAGGCACCAAAATGGATCAAACAAAGCCCCCAATGTACATCTTGCTTCTTGATTTTCTAGCTTTCTCAAGTGGATAACTGCTATTCCCAAAAAGGACCTTTATATCTCTTTGGTGGTTACCAGAATGGCCGGTCACATGGTGCGAATTGACCAATTGCAGGTCCTACACCGGCTTCAAGCATATCCACGCACGTGCGGGAAAAAATTCACCGGCCTGCGCAGGGTGCTGTGGAGAAGCCGAGACAGGAGAGGAGCCACTGAGCCAACAGTGTTCACGCGCACTGCCTCATGAACTTCTATAATAGGTACTAATTCCCACCCAACATACATCTGCAGATTAAAAAATTTCACAAGAAAAAATAATACATATCAGTGGTCCTACCCAAAATACATCCGCAGGTTAAGAGCGCGTCACACAGTAAAAATACATATCGGTAGTCACCCGAGACACCTTGCTTTGCATAATAAATATAAAAACAACATGCAATCAAGTAGATGATATGTTTAGTAATATTCCAGTCTTGTCAGAGGTTTTAATTAGAGATCAATAAAATGAATTCCGCCAAGATAACATACAGTATAGCTGTAGATGCGTATGGATATGAATGGATACAATCCGGTCCTTGCCACAGATTAAACCTAAAACTGTAAAAATAATACATGATAAGGTGATTAATATAAAAAAAAAAACAACTACCTAGATCCAGATATGATCAGGAGGGTGCAAAAAGATTGTGATTGGAGTAAACAAGTCAACTCTGGAGAGAATTTATTGGTATACTTTACAGAAATGAGGAGAAGCTTAATGTTTCGTTTAGCCCCTTTGGTGCCATAGTGTCTAATTGCACTATCCAATTCGCTTCACGTTGTGCCAATAGTTTCTTGTTGTTTCTTATTGTTTCCCCCCTAATCTCCATGTGTAGACTCTCGATTCCCCTGACCCGAAGAGACCCCGCGTCACAATTGTGATGTGTCTTAAAGTGGTGCAAGATGGTCTTCAGAACAGAGGGATCGACCACCGTCCTGGCCACGCAAATGTTCCTCACATGTTCACGCACTCTAACTCGAAGCTCCTTAGAGGTGAGGCCTATATAGATCTGTGGACAAGCATACGTGGCATAGTAAATAACTTTACTTGTTCCTTAAGTCATATGTTGTCTAATTTTAAATTGTTTAAGGCCATCAGATGATTCAAAAACAGAGCTGCGTTGGACATTCGCGCCGGCCAGGCAGTGGCCACACTGGATGCAACCCAAGAGAGGGTCCTGCGTAACGAATATATTCTTGATCGGTGGAATGTAATGGCTCCTAAGAGATTACCAATGTTAGGTGCTCTTCTAGATTTCATGGCAGGATAGTCATTCAAGGTGGCCCCCAAGGCGGGCTCGGACTTCAATATAGATCAATGTTTTATTCAAAATATTTCTAATATTTTGCCACTCGTGATTATAAGTACCGATAAATCTGATGGTATCATTATCATCCCTTTTATTGACATTTTTTTGGTGTCATGTATTGATCTCGCGCTATTGTAGTCTGTGCCATCTTTGTGGTGTCTTCTGCGCCTGCTGTTGCTAAGGTTGATGATGCAAAATCTTTGAAATGTGGAGACTCAAAGTTGGGTCTCCATCTGGTGGGTTGACTGTGTAATTAAGGCACTTAGACCAGTAGGCCTGCACTTACTATCAGTAAATTACATGTGTAACTTTCCTTACATTTTTCTACCAATAGTTGTCTATGAAACTGATGTTTTGGCCATCTGAATGTGGCTGGAACAAAAAAAAAATGGAGGTGTTGCATGAGGTATCACGTCTCCCAGCTACGAAGGTTTACACCGCTCCCTTAATCACCAGGTCCTCATTGAAGCTTCAATTTGAAGCTGTAACTGCTGGGCCAGACCTTGATACCTCATGCATGGGCCATGCCTGACTTCTTCTGTGCCATATGCAAATTTCTACTGTGGGTCAATTGATGACAATTTTCATGGTGTCTACCCCTAATTGTAGCTGTTTGGGAAGCTTTTTGTCACCCCTTAAGGTGTGGTGTATGTGTTTTGGTTTGGCCTCCCATCGAATCAAATGGCGTTTGGGTACGTCCGTCAAACTTGTTTGGCGAATCGAACTGAACCTTGAAAGGTTCGCTCATCTCTTTTTAAAAGCAGTATTTATTAACCACTATAAAATTAAAAGGCAAATATTTTTTTATTAATTGCAATATCCTAAAGTATCATAAATTAATATTTCACAATATGTACACTATTATGACATATTTGTCCATGCGTATTAAAATAAGTCAGAAATAATAGGCTCTAGAAAGAAATAAAGCCCTGAAACGGCATTTAGATCATTCTTATCTGCGAGGAATCGCACATATTTCATGGGGTATTGGAGCATTAGTGAACCCCGCGGCTGGATTGAGGTCGAGCTCTGCACCTGGCGGGGCCTGGAATGTGAAGTTCTGCAGCAAAGTCGTAAAGAACAAGAAAAGCTCCGTTTTCGCCAAGTTCTCTCCAGCACAACTTCTTTTACCTGGATAAAAAAAGAAAAAGAAAATATAATGGCCAAAATACAAGTAACAGAGACTTTAGGTATATGGGGTACAAGAGGTAATGGGTTCACAAAGGACTGTGATAACCCGAGATTATTACAGGACTAGATTCCTCCTGCCTGCTAGACCTCCTGCTCGGTGTAGATAGCAAAAGCCTGATGATGAGAGTTTGTATTGGTCAGTATAAAAAAAAGCCAATCACCACTCACTATGGGAATAAATCTGTCCACGTAAATGCAGCTTAATGGGGTCCAAAATTCTTTAGGTCACATAATATAGAAAATATATTGCAGTATTTATAAATGTTATGAAAATTAATACTTATAAATGACAATTTGTAAGTGGGTCCTGGTATTTCTTGTATTTCTTACTGTAGGGAAAATTCAGTATAAAAGTAAATAACATCCTTTCTGCTGGAACCCCGTCATTACAAGACATGGATGACTCCAGTACACTATAATAGGATCTGTCTTGCAGAGGGACTTATCATTATGACTCATAGATGGGGGTCCTAAGATCAATATCAAGAGACAACCTCTTAACCGCTTCACGCCGCAGCCCTTCTTCATTTTTATGTTTCTGTTTTTTCTCCCCTTCTTCCCAGAGCCATAACTTTTTTATTTTTTCATCAAAATGGTGAGTGCTTGTGCATGTGAGTGCTTGATTTTTGTAGGAAGAGTTGTACTTTTGAACACCACCTTTGGTTTTTCCATATTGCGCACTGGAAAACGGGAACAAAATTCCAAGTGCAGTGAAATTGCAAAAAAAAGTGCAATTCCACAACTGTTTATTGGATTTTTTTTACCATGTTCACCAAATGCTAAAACTGACCTTCCATTATGCTTCTTCAAGTCATTACTAGTGTTGAGCATTCCGATACCGCAAGTATCGGGTATCGGCCGATATTTGCGGTATCGGAATTCCGATACCGAGATCCGATATTTTTGTGATATCGGGTATCGGTATCGAATCAATAGGGATGTGGAAAATAAAGAATTAAAATAAAAAATATTGATATGCTCACCTCTCCGGCGGCCCCTGGACTTCACGCTGCTATCCGGGAGGCTTCTTTGTTTAAAAAGCACGCGACGTCATTCTCATTCACAAAACTGCTAATTCTAGGAATTGAGGACCTGTGAATGACGTCGCGGCCTCTGATTGGTCGCGTGCCGGTCACATGGGCGGCACGCGACCAATCAGAAGCCGGGACGTCATTCACAGGTCCGATTGACTTGTATTGGTATCGGATATCGGTATCGGCGATATCCGATATTTTTCGGGTATCGGCCGATACTATCCGATACCGATACTTTCAAGTATCGGACGGTATCGCTCAACACTAGTTACGAGTTTGCAGAAACCAAACATGTATAGATCGTATTTTATTTAAATGGTGAAAAAAAAATCCAAAGTTTGTTTTAAAAAAAAATGCGTAATTATGCGAGACCGGTAGCATCTCCATTTTCTATGATCTGGGGCTGGGTGAGGGATGGATATGATCTTTTGATCATTTGTTATTGCATTTTAATGCAATGTTGAGCAACCAAAAAAACGTAATTCTGGCTTTTTGACTTTTTTACGCTACGCCATTTACTGATTGGATTAATTTTTTTTATAGCTTGATAAATCGGGCAATTCTGAACATGACGATATAAAATATGTGTTTTTTTATTGTTTTATTTTGAAAGGACAAATGCTGTAAACTGTCATTTTTAAAATACTTTTAAAAACTTTTTTCAGTTTTACATGCTTCAATAGTCCCCATTTGAGGCTAGAAGTTGCAGTTGTCTGATCGCCTCTGCTATACACAGGCGATGATGAGATCGCCTCTGTGAAGCAGAAATGCTCATAGCAATCCAGCACTGACAGCCATAGAGGTCTGCTGGAGACATCTCGTTAACAGCCGCGGGTGGATCGCGATTCCACCCGCAGCTGTTTGGGGCACATGTTTGCTGTTCAAAACAGCTGACATGTGCTGGGAAAGATGGGGGCTCAGTGTCGGAGCCCAAATCAAAAGAAGGGTCATGACATGTGCTGAACAAGTACGGCGCATGTCGTGAAAGCTTCAATGTTTCTCAAACAAACATATTAATGTTGTACAAATTCTGGCAATTTACATATACCGGGATATCCTGACACTGGAAGTCCCCTAACAATATATTAATACTTCAGTTTAAGAAAGAACAAATACTTTAGCTGACAGTTTACGCAAACTGAAAATTCATGTATTAAATTTACAAAACATTTTCTGCTCCATTGGTTAAATAGAAATGGTTGACCATTTGTCTTACCTAGTGAAAATGGTATAAAGGCTTCATTCTTCTTAAAATTGCCTTCAGAATCAAGAAAGTGTTCTGGATAAAACTTTTCTGGCTTTTCAAAGCAATTTCCATCTTTAAGCACAGAGTGCAGCAATGGGATAACAACTGTGCCCTAAAATAAAAATACAATGTAAGTGCTAATATAATACAATTCATAACATAGGGTAGCAATAAAAAGTGTCTCTTACATAAGTACAGTACATGTGTGGCTCATTTTTTTTCAATAGGATCATTGAATGCTTCATTTTACCAACTGTGGCAGTTCACAGAAATTGAACACTGGCTGCTAGGTTGTCTAGTTAATCACTGCTGATCATTAGGGTTTCAGTTGCTTTTTCATGCCAATGGCTATGAAGAGAAGCAATGATAGCTATGAAATTATCATTATGTCAAAAAGCCCCAACTGGATCATAGGTCCCTGAACTATAAAAGACTTATTTGTACACCTTGAAAATTATGTATTTTAAAATAATAGTGTTTTTGCATACTCTCGTTAATAACCTTCATTCTGTGCTGATCATGTGTTGGATACATGGGTAGATAGCTTGATTGAAGACACAGCTCTGATAACTGCACTTTAACAAGACATGCACCTATGTTTCCATCATTAGACCAGGATAGATTGCTACTTATATATTTTTTCAATGTATTTTGTATTTCAGTGACTTCAAGCAGAGTCTGGAGACCCTGATACAAAACTGATACAAAAATCATATCGGAACATTGTATAATCTTCTACATTGAACAGCATTTGTTTGCTGATTCCTTTTTTTAAAAAAATTCTTGATGCTTTAAAAATTGAGATTATAGTAGGCAACATTTCAAAATAAACATTCCGCATATGTTGCCACAATTTAAAAAAATCCCATAAAACACCCTACAGTTTTGAATATTTAACACAAAGTCTGATCACATCATCAAATCATCAACACCAGAGGTCTTTGCAGCAAAAATGGCCAGCTCACCTATTACTGAGCACAAAAGGGCATGTTATACGAGAAAATATTGTATTTCAAATCACCTTTGGAATAAAATAACCTCTGAAGGTCATGTCTCTAATTGTTGTATGTGGAAGGTTTACAGGTACAATGTCACCAAATCTTTGAATTTCATGTATCACAGCATCCATATATGGCATTTGTTTCCTATGTTCTGTTTTGGGTTGAGCAGATCCAATTACACTTTTAATCTCATCTTGAACTTTTTCTGTTCAGTAAAAAAGACATGTGTTGTTTTAAATGCAGACAATTAACTGCAGTCTCAATGCAATTAAAGAAGACATTATGATCATTGTAAATGCACAATTTGTAACCTCGTAATTAAAAAAAATAGTTTGTTTTAATGAATTCAGATATTTCATACAATTTACACCATTCTGGGGTAGTTGTACTGCCCATTGTGGTACCACAAAATAAATATTCATATTGAGAATACTTAATTACTTACATAATACTAAAGTTTAGACTAATTGTACACATATAAAAAAGCTATAACTTTATTCAATATTGCATATTCAAGCAGAGAAGACAATCACATTTTCTATGATTTTTTATACAACACTGCATTTGCTTATTAAACTTGGGTACTCTTAAATCATTTATTTTCTAATGATGTTACATTAATGCCTTACTTTGGATTTCAGGATATTTCATCATCAATAGTAATCCCCATCTCAGAGTGGTTGAAGTCGTCTCCATACCAGCAGCAAACAGGTCAGCCACCAGAGTGCTCAGATTTTCGTCATTAAAGTATAACTTAGATTCAGGTTTTCCCTTAATTTTATTAAAAAAATAAATGCTTTGGTTAGCGAAATGTTACACAGGCAATGATATAAAATTGTAGATCATTTTTATAATTGCGCTAAAAACTGAAGCACCACTCACAAGCTGTCCAGTAAAACAGTGAGCCAACACCTGCAATGTCTATTTCTCCCTTAAACATGCATTTCTACTCCCCCACCTTAACTTTTGTAAAGGCAGCACACTATACAGTGCTTTGCAAAAAGTATTCACCCCTTTGGCTGTTAACCTATTTTCTTGCATTGCAGCCTGTATTAAAACATTTTTGTAATTCGATTTGTATGTGGAGCATCAGCACTAAATAGTCTAAGTTGATGAAGTGAGAAAAATATAGGCATGAATTAAAGTTATCAAACAAACAGCTAAAAGTTAGCATGTGCATATGTATTCACCCCTTTTGCAAAGTAGCCCCTAAAAATGTTTGGGACAAGCAATTACCTTCATCAGTCACATGCTTGGTGAAAGGAAGTCCTCCTGTGTGCAATCTAAGTGTCACATAGTCTGTCAGTATATACACTTTACCTTTTCTGAAATGCCACTGAGGCTACAACACCATTAACCAAGAGGCACTACTAATCAAGCAATACCATGAAGTCCAGGGTCTAAGGGACAAAGACCTCCAAACAAGTAAGGGACAAAGTTGTTGAGAAGTACAAGTCAAAGTTGAGCTGTAAAAAAATGCCAATTCCTTATGATCCACCGGAGCACCATCAAATACATTATCATCAAATGGAAAGAACGTGGTACCAAACAAACCTGCCAAGAGAGGGCAACCCCATAAAACTTTCAACCTGAACAAGGAGGGCATTAATTAGAGAGGCAGCACAATTCCAATGGTAACCCTGAGCTGCAGAGTTCACAAGCAGAGACTGGCGTATCTGTCAAAACGACCACAATAAGCTTGGAAGAGTAGGCAGAAAATGGCCTTTTCTTACACTTAAAAATTGTAAGGCTCATTTTGAGCTTGCCAAAAGACATGCGGGACACTCCCCGAATTTATGGAGGAAGGTGCTGTGGTCAGATGAGACCAAAATTGAACTTTTTGGTAACCAAGGTAAATGCTATGTCTGGCGCCAAACCAACACATCTCACCTATCGAAGAACATCATTCCCACAGTGAAACATGGTGGTGGCAGCAGGGATAGGGAAAATGGTTTGAGACTGGGACCGAGTTTCACCTTGCAACATGACAGTGACCTAAAGCATAATGCTAAAGCGATATTTGTTTGTTTCAAGGGAAAATGTGTAAATGTTTTAAAATGGCCTAGTCACAGTGCAGACCTTAATCCAATTGAGCATCCGTGGTCAGACTTAATGATCGCTGTTAACCAGAGGAAACCAACTAACTTGAAGGAGCTGGAGCAGTTTTGCCTTGATGAATGGGTAAAAATGTCAGTGACAGGATGTGGAAAGCTCAAGGAGACTTATCCAAAGTGACATGCAACTTTTGGGAGGTGAATAGTTATGCACATTGAAGTTTTCAGTTACTTTGGCACAATAAAAGAAAATAAAATATTCACAATTGTAGGTATGTTCTGTACATGAACTGATGCAAACTCTCAAAAAGACAAGTAAAATTCCAGGCTGTGAGGTAGCAAATCACGAAAATTGCCAAAGAGGTGAATACTTTCACAAGCCACTATATATATAGTGCTCAGCATAACCGAATACATCCCCTTGGAAAGTAAGATTTTAATCTTTTTCTCACTGAATACAAGTGCAACTTAAAACATTTTAACAAGACTGAATTCCATAGAACATTTTTAAACGCATAAAATGAAAGCAAGGTAAATACTATAAAATTAATTACAAAATGTTCAGTTTAACTCAAATGAGTTGATGCAAAACTGAGTATACCCCACATCAAAAACTATTACATCCAGTATTTTGTTTGACCTCCATAATATTTAAGGACAGCACCAAGTTTTCTAGGCATGGAATGAACAAGTTGGTGACACATTGCAACATCTATCTTTTTCCGTTCTTCAATAACAAAATATTTTAGGGCCTGGATGCTGGATGGAGAGTGATGCTCAACTTGTCTCGTCAGCATTCCCATAGGTGTTTTAATTGGGTTCAGATCAGCAGACATTCTTGGGAACTTTTCACCCTCTTATTCTTTTCAGAAATGATGCAGCTGTGTTTTAGATAATTGGCATGTTAGAAAAGTGCACATCTGTCAAGGGCTTGGAGTGATGGTAACATCATGTCTTTCATTATAGAGCAGTACATCTGTGATTTCATCAATGACATGTAGCTCCCCAACAACAGTAGGGCTCATACAGCCCCACATAAGGACACTGCCACAAATTTATTTCACTGTTGGCACCATGCATTTAGAAAAATTATTTTAAAAAAATGTATGGTGCCTACAGTGAAAATTGGTGCTGGCAGTGTCCTTAGGTGGAGGTGCGGCTGTATGGTTACTGCTTATGTTGGGAGCTACAATTCACTGATGGCATCATGAAGTTACAGCTGAACTGCTTCAAACTGAAAGAGAAGATACCACCATCATTCTGTGCACTTTGTAAACGTGCATTTTTCCACAATATCATGTTGTCAAAAACACATATCTGCTGAAGAAGAACAGGTTGAAAGTGAATAAGTGGCCAAGTGTCTCCTGATCTAAACTTAACCAAATAGCTATGGAGAATTAATTCTCCATAGCATAGCATAGCAAGAACAAAAGTCTTTTTCAGGGCCACATATTTTTTTCCCCTATTAATACCAAAAATATAGAAGGCATATTTTATATATTTAATTTATAATGTGCAAGATGTGAGATAAGGGATGGTGAAGTGGACATGATGTGAATGGTGCATGCAGAGGCTGAGGCCGTGGACCAGGTGAAACTGTGCCTGCAGGAGCACAATAAATATGCTCATTCATGAGACCTAGCTTTTTGTCCCATTTTTCAGGGGGGCGTGTGACACCACTTTTGAAGACAGAACAGTGTGAACGCATGGTCGGGTTGTATGGCAGAAAATGCTTGCCGTATGTTTCTCAGCACCACCCTGTCTTCCATATGGTCTAGTCTCAGTAGCCAAGAGTCTGGAGCACATCATCATCACTTTGATTCTCTTTCCTCCCACCATAACGAGTCTCAGGAGACAAGTGATTCAACACTTGGACACTCTAAGGAGGTCTTTACAATTCCATTTATTGATTCTGACCTCTCGCACTGCAGACATGAGGAGATGATGTTTATTGATGCCCAAATATTTGAGCAGCCACGATTAGAAGATGATGATGGGAAATGGCAATTAGTGTCTCAATAGGTAGATGATGATGAGACACAGTTGACAACAAGTGATGTTATTAAGTCAGGAGGATGAGTGAAAGTAAAAAACAATGTGTTGGACGATGAAGTCACTGACCCACCCTAGGAAGGTGCCAGGCAGAACAAGGCCAGCAGTGCAGAGGGGGAGGGATCTGCAGCACCACAAAAAGCAGGAAGAGGCAATAGGATGTCCAGTGAGAGAGATAGCGGGCAACTGTTCCCCAGATCACCCACACAGCAAATTCCCAGACCAAGGGTTAGGTGTTATTTACCTCTTGTTTCTTTGCCAGAAAAGCGTCGATGAAGCTCCTCTGATTGTTCACATCAAATTCTCTTTCCTGATTGGTGAATGTGTCTGTGATGAACCTTTTCATTTCTCTGAAATTTTCACCTAGTCGTCGATGGCTCCCAGGCAGCCAGCTGATCAAAGTAGGATAACTATTAAAAAGCTTAATATAAAAATATCACAACTGTCAGTTTAATCTAATAGATTACATGTCATATCCCATGATTTGGGAATCATACAGATGGTATTATATTATCATTGTGTTGATTTTTATGCTGTTTCATTGCTAAGCAATAAGGTTAAGAAGGGATGGGTTACTGACATCAAAGCTCCATCAGAGCTAGAGGGAGAGATCGGGAAAGAGGAAGGACAAACTTCTAAAGAGTGTGCAGCCCATTCACTATCCCCATCTATCCCCCACCCCCTGAAGATGGCTGGACCATCATTGTAAATACATCATTGTAAATACACACCTGTACTTTGTATCTCCCCCACCTCATTGTACGTTGTAAGCTCTCACGAGCAGGGTCGTCTTATTGTGCTTTAATTATTGAATTGATAACGTTGTTACTTATGACTGTTGTGTTTGAAGCTGTTAAACTGTACAGCGCTGCGGAATATGTTGGCGCTATATAAATAAAGATTATTATTATTAAAGAGGTTACTCTTTAGAAGTTTGTCCTTCCTCTTTCCCGATCTCTCCCTCTAGCTCTGATGTAGCTTTGATGTCAGTAACCCCTCCCTTCTTCCTCATTCTTTTTCCTGATTCACTGTTTGTCAGCCATCATGGAAGCTCATTGTTTACTGCTTTGGTTCATAAAAGCCTTTTTTTTCCTACTGTATGTGTGCATAACTACAATAATTCAATCTTATTCTGGAATCCGCATGCTTGCCTCCCGCAGTCGAGTTCAAGCTACTCGATGATATATCTATGTGTAGGTATTGGTTCATAGAGGCAGCTAAGAAATGGTGTCTCAAGCACCCTACACTTGAAACCTAGTTATCAAATAAGAATAATACAACATAACATAATAAAATGTAAACTGTCACGAGCTGTCAGATTATCCTGCCCTGCCTTCTACATTCTAAGAAAATCTTTATAATTTATATTCTTCCTCCAAATTTATAGCCATCATTATTGTCAAAAATATCATTGCCAAACATATAAGTTAAGGAGAGAAAAAAAACAGAGAAGAATATATCTGTGTACATAACATGTATAGTGGTCAGGATGGACTGGCCATATTTAAAAAAAAAATTAGGGGCTTTTTGTGTACTAAGAAAATAAAGTTGTTGGGGTTAGTTGGTCCATAGTGATGAGTGAATATACTCCGTACTCGAGATTTCTCGATCATGCTCGGGGGTCCCCCGAGTATTTTCTAGTGCTCAGAGATTTAATTTAATCTGTTAGCCAGCATAAGTACATGTGGGGGTTGCCTGGTTGCTAGGGAATCCCCACATGTACTTATGCTGGATAACAGATGTAAATCATTCAGCTGCGTCGCTAAAAACTAAAACGCCGAGCACTAATAAAATACTTGTAGGACCTCCGAGCGTGCTCGGGAAATCTCGAGTAACGAGTATATTCGATCATCACTATTAGTCCACTGTTTTGGACTCAATATTCTTCTTTTGCAAATTATGCACTGACAAAAATTTTACAAGGATTGATTCAAATGCTATAAGGCCCCCTGATCCATTGGTATATAGGCATCCTGCAGTGGATAGTTATAAGGTTGGATTCACATAAGCGTATTTTAGTGTCTTTACATGGACCAGACTGCCTGGACTGACTGTGGTTCCCCTAACCTGAATTTACTGCTTCATAGGTCAGGAGTCCCGTAGTCAATCCGTGTATTGCGGTCCTTATACAAAATGAATTGCAGACATTGAAACAGAAAGCAATATAAGTCTAGCGCACTAAACAATTAAGTTAAAAAATAAGACAAAAATAAAGTTCGGTGACGGCAGCTTTACCCAAATAGTCTTGAGCCTCCCCCTCCCGGACCTCTAGGCACTGGGTCTGTCTTGAGTTGAATCTATTAGGCTCAGTCTGTTCTGAGCCTTGAATCTTGTCTTTTTTACACAGTTGATTGCTTAACGTAATTTTTAGGTTTTTAGTACATATACTATGGCGAACTTGTTTTCTTTTGTAATCTTTAGAGGTTAAAGAGTTTGGCTGATGTGTGCAAATGGTTAAAATTACAAAGTGTCTGCAAAAGCCTCGGCTGTGGCTTGTTTTCTAGGAGCGCGTGCTTGCAAACGCTTTCATATATTGTTTGGAAGCGCTGACCTGAAGCTGATTACATCCCTGTATCAGGCTATCTTTAGTGTCCCTACACTTTTCCAATGATGGACAATAAAAGCTGCTTATACTGGTAGAATTAGAGAGTGCGACGTTTGAGCCAGTTGATCATCAATGCTGTTGGCGCAAACTGACAGTCTTCAAGAGCACGCCGCCTCCTTGCAAGCAGGAAAGTGGAAGGCAGGGAAATGGTGTGCTCCTGAAGACATGAAAAAAAAAACAGTGTAATGATGGAACTCACATAAGGCTGGGTTCACATTGCGTTAACAGCAGCCCGTTCAACACATACATTAACGGGCTGCTGTTAACGCAAGTGTCGACATTCCATCCCGCCAGCGCAGATAAGGCATCTGCTAGCTCCATCTGCGCTAGCAGTGACGGACCCGGAAACGTTGCAGCCCGCGTCTCAGGGTCCATAACTCAATGACGGCACATCGCTAGCGCACGCCCACAATGGACATTCCGACATAGGAATTAATGGCGGCGTTAACGGACTGCGTTACACCGCGTTATGCCGTGGTGTAACGTAGTCCATCTAACGGACGCCAGCAACGCAATGTGAACCCAGCCTAAGAAATTGATCCTAGTGGTGATTGCCTCCAATGTCATCTCCACACTGGGATTTCTTCCTCTTTATTTTTTGGCCTGAGCTCACTTGTGGAATCTTCCATACTTTGATGGCCATGCCTGACCCTGTGTATAGATCTTTGTGATATGAGTGGAATGGGAAAAAAAGGTACTGGCATTATTCACCAAGGTGCAAAAGCTCTAAACTACTAAACGTAGCATTTTGTTTAGAGAAACCTACCTTGACCATTGTAGTTTCGATGATCGTGATATTTTCATTAATTAAACTTATGAGCTTCAACGCTGTTGGGTCGTCATACTCAAATCTTTGGTCCAGTAGTATGGACACAATTATGTTGGCCACAGCAGTATTCATGATAAACTGGTTGTCAAAGGGTTTTCCTAAAAGTAAGTCAAAGATGTGGTCAAATGTGGTCTCTTATGCTGGAAGATGTCCAAAAACAGTCTGTTGTGGTGCCACTGCCAACATATTACACCTATATGTTCCCTTTTTAAACAATCCAGAATATAATACTTAGTTGTGACCAATAACGACAACATCCATCCGCCTAAAGTTAATCACCAATATTGTGAGTATTTTGTATCCAAAACACCGTTATTACCTTATTGATGCAAGTAGGATGATAGTTCTGGTCAGGACGTTCATCGTGGAGCTGTCCTCTCCCTCCCGTCCGACGGGCGCCGTTTCGCTGCTCGCTTCGTCCGGGGCCACGCTATCGCCCCACTTGCATCAATAAGGTAATAAATGGTGTTTTGGACACTTTTTTTGGTGTTTTGGAGCTGTCCTTACCTCCATAAGATCTAAATGTCTGCATCAAGTTTTCACATTCCTCCATGATCTTATCTTCTATACTTCTCTTCCCCATACCGAAATCTCTCAATGTCGACAGAGTGAATTTTCTCATCATTTTCCAGTTCTCTCCATGGGAGAAGAGAACACCTGAATAAAAATAAGTACGGGATAATCCATCATGCTGGGCATTCAATGAATAATTCTGTCTAGGTAGACTTCTATAACTGGTGTACACTCATCAATCAGACGTGATGTAGAGACAGAGACCCTGATACCAGCGTTGTACAAGTTAATGGGCTACTTGAATTTTTCATAACCTGCTGCTGGTATAACAGTGATTTTATCATTAAAGGACTTGTAAACTTGCTGCCATTTAGTCCTCCATATTCTTCAGTTCTGTACAACCCTGCCCACAACACTGATTCTCAGTTTCTGCCTATGCACAGTATTCACAGACTGCTTTCAAGCAGTTTTGTGAGCAAGGTTGTACAGGGGTCACCGTTCCAAGAACTGATAGATCCGCTGCAGATAAAGCCGTGACATTATCAATATTGCAGAAAGTAGCCCAGTAAATAATACATCACCGGAATAAGGGTCTCTGCCCCTACAGCCATTGTCAGCTATCTATAAACCTAAACCTCTGCATATAGATTTATTACATGGAGGCTATATAAATGCATTTGCAATTAACTCCCTCTAGTGGTATGCAAAAGGATAAATGCTATAAAAGAATTGGGCAAAAGCTTAACCCCTACTTTTTTTTCCTACTCTTCTTTCAGGAGCTACACCTTTATTATTTTTCCTTTGACATAGAAAATTTTACCCGGTAATATGATGCTCCAGATCTGTCCAATTACTGCGATACCAAAAATCTCAGAGTTTTTTTTTTTCTTTATCCTTAGTTTAACTAAAAAACGTTTTAACCGTGTAAAGAAAATTGGAGTTGTGTTTCCATTTTCCCATTACTTTTTTTTTTGTGCATTGGTTGAAGTATGTGAAAGTTTTAGAAAGTTTTGTCCTTTGTTTACTATACCAAGGATCGTTGCCCGGCAACTGCTGTCATGTACCGGTGTAGCCTAGCCTTTCTTAAAATGACATAGACCTTGTCTAGATTCTTTTTTTATCTAAGTGGTGACATTTTTTAAAAAGGTTTGTTACCAAAAATAAATAAATTGTGCAGTATTTCGAAACCCGTAGCATCTCCATTTTTGGGGATCTTGGATTGGGTAAGGGCTAATTTTTTGCATGCCAAGCTGATGTTTTTAACAATATCATTCTGGCGCGGATATCATCTTTTGATCACCCATTATTGCATTTTACCGCAATGTTTCGGCGCCCAAAAAAACAAAATTCTGGCGTTTTGACTTTTTTTCTCGTTACGCCGTTTAGCGATCGGGTTAATTCTTTTTTTTTTATTGATAAATCCAGTGATTCTGAATGTGGCGATACCAAATATGTGTATGTTTGTTTTTTTTATTGATTTATTTTGAATGGGGTGAAAGGGGGGTGATTTGAACTTTTATAGATAGATAGATAGATAGATAGATAGATAGATAGATAGATGATTGATAGATAGATAGATAGATAGATAGATAGATAGATAGATAGATAAAATTTTATTTTTTTATTTTTTTATTTTTTTTACTTTTAGCATGCTTCAATAATCTCCATGGTAGACTACAAGCTGCCATAACCCAATCGCGTCTGCGTCTGCTACATACAGGCGATGATCAGATCGCCTGTATGTAGCAGAATTGCTGATTTTCTATGAGCGCCAACCGCAGTGACAATCATAGAGGTCTGCTGGAGACCTCTGGTTGTCATGCCAACCAATCGACGATCCGCAGTCATGTGACACAGGCGCCAATGGGCGGGATTCTGGGAGAAGATACAGATTAGATATTAGAAAGCACTTTTTGGCAGTGAGGGTGATCAATAAGTGGAACAGGCTGCCGCGAGAGGTGTTGAGTAGGGTTGAGCGACTTTTATTTTTATAGGGTCGAGTCGGGTTTCACGAAACCCAACTTTCTCAAAAGTCGGGTCGAGTGAAAGCAACTGATCCTATAGAAAAGTTGGGGTCGGGGTCGGCCGAAACACGAAACCCAATGCAGTGCAATGGGATACTAATGGTTCCCAGGGTCTGAAGGAGAGGAAACTCTCCTTCAGACCCTGGGATCCATATTAATGTGTAAAATAAAGAATAAAAATAAAAAATAGGGATATACTTACCCTCGGACGCGCCCTGGTTCTAGCCGGCAGCCTTCCTTCCTAAGAATGAGCAAGTGAAGGACCTTCGATGACGTCGCGTCTTGTGATTGGTCGCGTGACCGCTCATGTGACCAATCACAAGCTGCGACGTCACTGCAGGTCCTTCACTCGCTCATTCTTAGGAGGGGAGACTGCCGGTTAGAACCAAGGCGCGTCCGAGGGTGAGTATATCAATATTTTTTATTTTTATTCTTTATTTTGCACATAAATATGGATCCCGATCCCGATTCCCGATATCGCAAAAATATCGGAACTCGGTATCAGAATTCCGATACCCGATAAGAAGATCGCCGACCTCATGGCCGACCCCACACAGGGATCGGGTCGGGTTTCATGAAACCCGACTTTACCAAAAGTCGGCGACTTCTGAAAATGACCGATCCGTTTCGCTCAACCCTAGTGTTGAGTTCTCCTACAATGGAAGTCTTCAAACAGGGGCTGGACAGACATGTGTCTGAGATGGTTTCGTGAATCCTGCATTGAGCAGGGGGGTTGGACACGATGACCCTGGTGGTCCCATCCAAGTCCAATATTCTAGGATTCTATGATACTAAGTTAGTCTAAAAATGCTGAATGGCCAGTGTGAAAATTTCAAGACTTTGGATTTGTCTTTTTAATACAGATTGTGATAGATAAAATAAATATTAAGCACAAAAATCTGATCTAAACAGTAGGATATTTTTGATAGCAGCTTCCCTTTAGAGTTAACTTCTTGCATCATGACATTGTTCCTGTGTGCTAGTTTAAGGAATGCTAAAGTTCTAGATCGTGGGGATATTGACGTTCCCTTTTAAACCTACCGAATATGCTTAATGTTTCCAAAAATATAGATATCCACAACTAATGGCAGCAATTACAAATAACCGAGCCATATGTAATGAATAATATCTAGATGCAGAAATATTTACCATATCCGTTTGATGTTACAGAGACTATTGGTGAGACCGGCCTTCCAGAAAATTCCTCTCCGTAGTTCATAAGTGCATCTTTCACCGTTTCATAACCAGTGAGGATGACCAACTTCTCCTGTCCAAGCTGGAGGCTAAATACTGTGCCATACTTCTTTGATATCTACAATCCAATAAAAAAATTAAAACAAGAAAATAAAAAAAAGTTATAGCTTATAAAGTAAACATATATTCCACATGTAAAGGGCAATCTACATATTCCAGTATTGTTATACATACAGAACATTATGTCTTATTACAATTTGGACCACTGATAACTAGTATTGAGCGATACCTTCCGATATTTGCAAGTATCGGTATCGGATGGTATCGGCCGATACCGGCAAAATATCGGATCTCGCCGATACCGAGTTCCGATACCAATACAAGTCAATGGGACACAAATATCGGAATGTATCCTCGATAGTTCCCAGGGTCTGAAGGAGAGAAAACTCTCCTTCAGGCCCTGGGATCCATATTATTGTAAAAAATAAAGAATAAAAATAAAAAATATGGCTATACTCACCCCTCCGATAGACCCTGGCTGTCACCGCTGCGAACGTCCGCCTCCGTCCTTAAGAATGCTGTGAGTGAAGAACCTTCAATGACGTCGCGATCAGGTGACCAGTCACCTGACCGCTCACGTGACCGCTCACCTGACCGCGACGTCATCGAAGGTCCTTCACTCACTACATTCTCAGGAACGGAGGCGGACGCTCGCAGCGGTGACAGCTAGGGTTCTTCAGAGGGGTGAGTATAGCCATATTTTTCATTTTTATTCTTTATTTTTTACATTAGCATGGATCCCAGGGCCTGAAGGAGAGTTTCCTCTCCTCCAGACCCTTGGAACCATATGCACACTCCGATACCGATTTCCGATATCACAAAAATATCAGAACTCGGCCAATACCCGATACTTGCAGTATCAGAATGCTCAACACTACTGATAACATGCTGCTATGTGCAATTCTCACAGACAGCCTAAAGGTCTAAACGGTAAAACTATTTTTCCTTGGCCTTGATTTTGATGACATGAGAATCGGGACATCTGTGTATGACCAGTTGATCACTCGTGCAAAACTGATTGAGCAGCACACCATGTGGAATTATTCGGTACTGCAAGTAAATTGGCTGTTCCGGCATAGCTAAAATACTACCATTTTTGAAGGAGGTCGACTTGATAAGACAGTCCATTTCCACGCCTTTTTAAAGCAAATAGGCATCATAGAGGGGTTCACCATTAGTGATACCCCTCTATGAGCCAGTTAGAAAGTCGGTACTATATAGCTGGATGCAATTTCATTAGCCAATGTTCAGACTAGTTTCATTTAAAAAGGGTTTGCCATGTTGAAATAATTCTTGTTCTCTATTTTTAAAAATCTTCACATCTTCACCTCTTGGCCACATGGATGAGGGTGAAAAGAATGATAAGTATGAGGATAAGGACTAGAGATGAGTCAACATCGATGGCTCCCTCCTTATTCGGCAAGCTATAGCGCTTACCGAAGAAGGTGCATTGGGAACCCGGATGCCTGAAGTGCTCCCGATAATCAGCAGTTTGGCGCCGCACCTGCACATGATGCGGCAGTGTGACAGTCACAACCCATGCATGGAGAGCCTGTGTGTTGTGACTATCCCACAGCCGCAACATTCAGCTACGGGAGCGCTCCAGGAATCCGGGTTCCCAATGCAGCTTCTTCAGTAAGCACTGTAGCTTGCCGAATAAGGAGGGAGCCGACATTGTTCGCTCATTTTTATTAAGGACTAAGGTTAGGACTAAGATTAGGACTAGGATGAGTGTTTGAATTAGGGTTAGAGTGACAATGAGGAATAGGGAAAGGTTGAGGTCCCCGTTCACATTAGACTAACGTTGGCAGTTTTATGCGTATGAGGCTTGAGAATGCAGATTTTTCAGGAACCTTAAAGGAGGAGTAAAAATATAAATTCTCGCGTTGGGAGATTGTAAGATTTGAAATGGATATTATTCTGACAATTTGTTATCACCTCTAAAAAAGATTTGTGGGGTTTTGTTGAGTTGACCATGTGCATGTTCCCAATGATTGGCAACGGTGTCGGTCCTGGGGGAAAATTCCGGTACTTCTCATTCTTGTTGTTGTTGAACACAATGACCAAGATTAGGAAGACAATTGCAAACAGTAGAATTGAGACGGCGTCCATGGTGAACTTTGGATCTGTAAAATCTAGGAACATATAAAAAACAACTTGTATCAAAAACAGTTACATCCATATTCCAAGTCACAGAACTCTTCATCCATGTATAAAGAATGAATATTTATTTTTTTCCACATTAAAAATTTTAAATTAATTCAATAACCATATTTGATGGAAGAAAACAAGAATAGCGACTCAACCAAGAGAATGTTCCTGTCCCCCCAGACCCTTCTCAGACTCGCTGTTGTATGAAGAATGGAGAAGTGTTAAGTGCATACATTATAGCGTGTGCGGCAGTAAGACTTTCCCTTTTAAGATTTTCCTATGTATGCTGTTCTATACAAATAGTGTTTCCATTATGATATTGTCCTGTAAAATTGGTGCTCTACGCAGTAGTATGTAACACATTCTTCCTAGCGGCTGCAGAATACCAGTGTGTCATGTTGGGGATGCATAAGATCTACGCTCGTAATCAATAGAGGGATCCATCTTGTTAAATTGCTGAAAAGCGGCTGACTGTAGCGTGCACCCTAGATGGGTCACAGCTAGCGCTCATAGGGGTCTTTACAAGACCCCAATATTAACTTCTGAGGGACTTTCTACTGCTTAGGAAAAACACATCAAGCAGAGGTGTAATGATCCGAGATAAGAGCTTCACGCATATTCTTGCATTGAGTGTTAACTTCGTGACTTTAAAGTACACTGTCATAAGCAGTATTTTTATTTTAGGATGAGTTATTCTATATGTATACTCACTGATTGCAGTATTTTTCAATCCTACCCCTTGTTCTCTTGTCTTCTTGTGTTAATTGTTTTTACTGATATGGGAAAGATATATATCTTGGTACCGTGTTAGCCAGTGGATATAAAAATATTTAGAATTGACAGTGCTCAGTGGTTGATACCTTTTTAATGGCTAACTGAAAAGATGGTAACAAATTGCAAGTTTTCGAGACTACTCAGATCTCTTCATCAGGCAAAGACTAAAAGAAATTCTGGATAATCATATATTTATGCAAAACACATCACAGAAAGAAAAAAAAACATAGATAAGACAGGTGACATGAAGCAGAATTACCATGAGTGATAAACGTGATAAACAGTTATGTCCATAAATATTGGACCAGTTCTTAGATAAGGAGTTTTATTGTCCTCTGATTGGGTCTGGTTCTGTTGTGATTATGTAAAAAGACATAAATCCATGCAACACATTCATTCCTGCACTAAGAGTGTCAAAGGTCATTATTCCCAAAATCTTCTGTCTCTTTGAGATTTGAAGTTACCTTTTAACACAAGTAATTTCATGTTCACAATGTTATGATTGGGGAGACAAAAATGTATTGCCACAGGTAGATCCAGTATTTTTTATCTTATTGTATGGCGATGAGAGTTCATTCTTGTTCTCAATTTCTGCCCTGTCTCCCCTACAAACAGACCCCCAGTTGGCCATTTAGTACAAATAATTAGGTACACCACATTAGAAGTGACGCAGCTGACGCAGTACCTGGTATCTTGTAGTCCTGATGTGAACTGGGGATCTTTATCTTGTCCGTTGTCATTATAAATGGACAAGTTTTACATTTTTTCTGATTGCAAGGAAAGATACCTGTAGCTGTGGGAGAGGACAGGGAGCTCTTGACAATGATGCTTCTTAGATGTGGGGGCTGCCTAAAACACAGTAGTGGGGGGTCTGGAAAAATGAATTGTAAGTGGGCATCTTTTTGGAGTAAAGGTTGTAATTTCCGTGCAGCTCCCCTTAGCACCTCCAGATTTGGATTGTAGGTGACCAATAGAGGCACCCGGTTGATTTTTTCTTTAGCTTTGTAATGTAGCAGGTAATCTGGTTTTCAATTATTCTTGGATGGTAGCCCTGATTCAAAAAGGTCTTTCTAAGGTGACTAAGGTGTTCAGCTCTATCCATGGGGTTGGAACATATACGATTGTATCTGATGGCTTGGCTGTAGACAATAGAATTTTTTTTGTGTTTTGGATGGAAACTGTCCATTTAAGGTATGTTGGGCGGTCGATTGGCTTCTGATACAGGGATGTTTCTATTTCATTGTTCGGCAGCTTAATGTTGGTGTCCAAAAAGTTAATTTCAGTGCCGGAGAAGTTGAGTGTCAAGTTGATGGTAGGATGAAATTGATTAAACTGTTCATGGAACATCTTTAGCCGTGGATCAGACTCCGTCCAGATGATTAACATATCATTAATGTAGCGGTAGTAGGCCAGAGGCCTAATGGGACATGAGGACAAAAAGTCGCTTTCAAGCCTGGCCATGAAAATATTTGCATACTGTGGGGTCATTTTACTTCACATTCCTGTATCAGTCTTCTGTAGATCTTGTTGTCAAATTCAAAGTAATTGTGGGTGAGGATGAATTTTATAAGTTTCAGCACAGAATTAGCATCAGTCCCTGTGTTTTCCAGGGAGAAATTGCAGGCATTTAATCCATCCTGGTGTGTAATATTAGAGTACAAAGATTCCACATCCGTGGTGGCCGGGATGGTTCCTTCTGGTAGAGGACCTATTGCTGATAGTTTATTCAATAGGTCAGTTGTGTCCTGAAAGAAGCTGGGTGTATCCTTTACCAGGGGTTTAAGAATAACCTCTACCCATCCAGATACCTGCTCAGTAAGGGTGCCCACACATGAAATAATTGGTCTTCCTGGATTTCCAGATTTGTGGATTTTGGGAGGCATGTAAAATGTCCCTGTTCTTGGACTTCCTGGTATCAGGTGTAAGGAGTCGAGTTCCCGCCTCTGCACAGGGGGAATCTCAAACAATCTCTGCTGCGGTCTCCCATTCTTCTCTAGGCGCAGTGGAGCCTTCTCAGCGGAGACATCGGTTCCAGCGTCTGGCTCAGCCTGATACTGTGCAGATGGTTACTGCTGCCTTTCCAGGCTCAGCCATTGTAGCCAGTACTGGTCAGCGGCGAGCAGACGTCTCTGGGACTAAGTCCTGCTTTTTCTTCTAAGCATGCCCAGGGTAAGTCCTCTAATTGGAGGTCGGGGGTCACATGCTCAGGTACTACAGAAGCTCCCATTGGTCCTCTAGGAAGGTCCTGAAGTCGCTTCGGTACTGTTTGTTGTAGTATTGTTGTAATTTTTTGCTCTATGTCTTCTGAAAGTGTTTTCCTCAAAGATTCAAATTGACCTTGGACTTTACCCTTAATGCTGTAGCAGACATGCAAAAGGTGATTCCGTAATCTCTCAGAAGTAATGTGACAAAGGTTTTGTGCATAATGGGTATTGCAGGTATGAAAAAATGGATTTGTAATCCAGAGTCCTTTGGGGATTAGATTCTCCTTTTTGCATTTAGATAGGAAAAAAATGTCGCTGTCCATTTGTGCACGTTTCTTCAAAAAGTGGTTTTAGTTCCATAAAGATGCGGTACATTCTGGAATCTTCTATTTTGATACAGGAAAGATATATATCTTGGTACGGTGTTAGCCAGTGGATAGAAAAATATTTAGAATTGAGTGTCCTCAGTGGTTGATAACTTTTAATGGCTAACTGAAAAGATGGTAACAAATTGCAAGCTTTCGAGACTACTCAGGTCTCTTCATCAGGCATAGACTAAAAGAAATTCTGGAGAATCACATATTTAGGCACAACACATCACAGGAAAAGAAAAAAAAATAGATAAGACAGATGACATGAAACAGAATAACCAGACTACAAGATACTAGGTACTATTAGCTGCGTCACTTCTAATGTGGTGTACCTAATCATTTGTACTAAATGTCCAACTGGGAGTCTGTATGTAGGGGAGACAGGGCAGAAACTGAGAACAAGAATTAACTCTCATCCCCATACAATAAAAGAAAAACTAATGGATCTAACTGTGGCAATACATTTTTGTCTCCCCAATCATAACATTATGGACATGAAATTACTTGTATTAAAAGGTAACTTAAAATCTCAAAGAGACAGAATATTATGGGAATATAAGCTGATGATGACCTTTGACACTCTTAGTGCAGGAATGAATGTGTTGCATGGATTTGTCTTTTTACATCAACTAAGGAACTAAAGACTTTGCCCCTCTGACCATGTGGGTTCATCACAACAGAACCAGACCTCAATCAGAGGACAATAAAACCTTTCTTATATAAGAACTAGTCCAATATTTATGGACTTAACTGTTTATCACTCATGGTAATTATTCTTCATGTCACCTATCTTATCTATGTTTTTTTTTTTCTTCTGTGATGTGTTGTGCATAAATATGTGATTCTCCAGAATTTCTTTTAGTCTATGCCTGATGAAAAGACCTGAGTAGTCTCGAAAGCTTGCAATTTGTTACCATGAAAAAGGTATCAACCACTAAGGACTCTAAATTCTAAATATTTTTAAGTAATAAAGGGCATATTGGGACACGTTAGGGCCAGCCTATGGTGAGCAAGGGCAGAATTAGCATATCTTAGAATGTCACCCTGCCTGTTAAGGCAGGGATGTTCATAGGGGTGATACAAAGAGAAAATTAGGGCTTTCCTGTGCATGACACTATTGATCAATATATGCTGTCTTTGTCTCTACACCTGTTATATTTTATAGTCCTATTCAGTATCTATGGAGATTTCAACTACCGGTATATGGCCTGCACTTTGCTCTTTATATCTGCCGTTATTGATTTGAATGGCTACATTTGTGCAATCTGATACTTATGGCACTTACTATTTTGTTGTCTGCGAGAATTTTTCTGTGTTTTTATTTATTTCCCTTGCATAATAAAACATCATCTTAGTCATTGAGGTACATTATACACCGCTGCCACTGCTAATATGGGTACACAGGCGTTTAAACCATTTACCAACATCTGCCCACATGTGCGGCGCAAGACAGTAGTGAGTGTATGGAGCGGGCTCACAGGGTGTTCTGGCCTCATACTTGGCAGGTGATGGCAGTGTGTTACAGTGATGGCTGGCCCTTAGGCACCTTCACACATCAGTTTTTTGCCATCAGTCACAATCCACAGTCACCATAGGCTTCCATTCTAGCAAACGACGGATGGTAACGGATCCGTTGCTGTCCGTTTGTTCGACGTACACAAAAAAGTTACTTTGTCCGTTGTCTCCGGCCGCCGGACAAACAATTTTCAATGGATCCAGCGAACAACGGATGAAACATGAGGCCACCTGTCGCAATCCATCGCTAATGAGAAAAAACGGATCCGGCGGCATCAGTCTTCAGGTCCGTGTTTTAAAAAAATTTGACGGATTACGACTGATGGCAAAAAAATGATGTGTGAAAGGAGCCTTAACCATCGCAGGTTACATAGTAACATAGTTATTAAGGCTGAAGAAAGACTTTAAGTCCATCTTGTTCAAACCATAGGCAAAAAAAAACCATGTGGCAAAGAGTAAGCTCCACATTGAGGAAAAAAATTCCTTCCTGACTCCACATACGGCAATCAGACTAGTTCCCTGGATCAACACCATATCAAGGAATCTAGTGTATATACCCTGCAACATTATACTTTTCAAGAAAGGCATCCAGTCCACTCTTAAATTTTAGCAGTGAATCACTCATTACAACATCATACGGCAGAGAGTTCCATAGTCTCACTGCTCTAACAGTAAAGAATCCGCGTCTGTTATTATGCTTAAACCTTCTTTCCTCCAGACGTAGAGGATGCCCCCTTGTCCCTGTCTCAGGTCTATGATTAAAAAGATCATCAGAAAGGTCTTTGTACTGTCCCCTCATATATTTATACATTAACATAAAATCACCCCTTAGCCTTCGTTTTTCCAAACTAAATAGCCCCAAGTGTAATAACCTATCTTGGTATTGCAGACCCCCCAGTCCTCTAATAACCTTGGTCGCTCTTCTCTGCACCCGCTCCAGTTCAGCTATGTCTTTCTTATACACCGGAGACCAGAACTGTGCACAGTATTCTAAGTGTGGTCGCACTAGTGACTTATTTAGAGGTAAAATTATGTTCTCCTCATGAGCATCTATGCCTCTTTTAATGCATCCCATTATTTTATTTGCCTTTGTAGGAGCTGCCTAACACTGGCCACTAAATGTGAGTTTGTCGTCCACCCATACACCCAGGTCTTTTTCATTGACGGTTTTGCCCAGAGTTTTAGAATTAAGCACATAATTATACATCTTATTACTTCTACCCAAGTGCATGACCTTACATTTATCCCCATTAAAGCTCATTTGCCATTTATCAGCCCAAGCTTCTAGTTTACATAAATCATCCTGTAATATAAAATTGTCCTCCTCTGTATTGATTACCCTGCAGAGTTTAGTATCATCTGCAAATATTGAAATTCTACTCTGTATGCCCCCTACAAGGTCATTAATAAATATGTTAAAAAAAGAGGGGCCAATACTGACCCCTGTGGTACCCCACTGTTAACCGCGACCCAGTCCGAGTGTGCTCCATTAATAACCACCCTTTGTTTCCTATCCCTGAGCCAGCTCTCAACCCACTTACCCATATTTTCCCCTATCCCCATTATTCTCATTTTATGTATCAACCTTTTGTGTGGCACCGTATCAAAAGCTTTTGAAAAGTCCATATACACTCCGTCCACTGGGTTCCCTTGGTCCAATCTGGAACTTACCTCTTCATAGAAACTGATCAAATTAGTCTGACATGAACGGTCCCTAGTAAACCCGTGCTGATACTGGGTCATGAGGTTATTCCTCTTCAGATACTCCAGTATAGCGTCCCTTAGAATGCCCTCCAGGATTTTACCCACAGTAGAGGTTAAGCTTACTGGCCGATAATTTCCGAGTTCAGTTTTTGTCCCCTTTTTGAATATTGGCACCACATTTGCTATACGCCAGTCCTGTGGTACAGACCCTGTTATTATGGAGTCTTTAAAGATTAAAAATAATGGTCTATCAATGACTGTACTTAATTCCTGCAGTACTCGAGGGTGTATCCCATCCGGGCCCGGAGATTTGTCAATTTTAGTGATTTTTAGACGCCGCCGCCGCACTTCCTGCTGGGTTAAGCAGGTGACATTTAATGGGGAATTTTTATCACTAGTCATTTTGTCTGCCATGGGATTTTCTTGTGTAAATACTGATGAAAAAAAGTCATTTAGCATATTGGCTTTTTCCTCATCCTCATCCACCATTTCACCCAGACTATTTTTAAGGGGGCCAACACTGTCATTTTTTTAGTTTCTTGCTATTTATGTAGTTAAAGAATAATTTGGGATTATTTTTACTCTCTCTAGCAATGAGTCTCTCTGTCTCAATCTTTGCTGCCTTGATTTGCTTTTTACAGAATTTATTTAATTTTCTGTATTTATTTAATGCCTCCTCACTACCTACTTCCTTTAATTCTCTAAATGCTTTCTTTTTGTCACTTATTGCGCCCCTTACAGCTCTAATTAGCAATATTGGTTTCCTCCTATTTTTAGTATGTTTATTCCCATACGGTATATACTGTGCACAGGTCCTATCCAGGATGCTAATAAATGTCTCCCATTTTCTTTGTGTATTTTTGTGTCTCAGGATATCGTCTCAGTTAATTGCACTAAGATCCTCTCTCATCCGTTGGAAATTTGCCCTCCTGAAGTTTAGTGTCCTTGTAACCCCTCTACTACACATCTTATTAAAGGATACATTAAAACTTATTATTTTGTGATCACTATTTCCCAAGTGACCTCCAACCCTTATATTTGCTATGCGGTCTGGCCTGTTGGTTAATATTAGGTCTAGCAGTGCCCCCCTTCTTGTTGGGTCCTGAACCAGTTGTGAAAGGTAATTTTCTCTCATAGTTGTCAAAAACCGATTACCTTTGCTGGAACTGCAGGTTTCTGTTCCCCAATCTATTTTAGGGTAATTGAAGTCCCCCATAATAATGACTTCTCCTTGAGTCGCAGCTTCATCTATTTGCTTTATGAGGATATTCTAAATTGCTTCCATTATTTTTGGAGACTTACAACAAACCCCTATCAGTAATTGATTATTTATTCCCCCTCCCCTTATCTCCACCCACAGGGACTCTATATTTTCATTAGATTCACCTATATTATCACACAGGATGGGTTTTAAAGGGAACCTGTCACCCCGTTTTTTGAGATTGAGATATAAATACTGTTAAATAGGGCCTGCGCTGTGTGTTACAATAGTGTATGTAGTGTACCCCAATTCCCCACCTATGCTGAGAAATAACTTACCAAAGTCGCCGTTTTCGCCTGTCAATCAGGCTGGTCAGGTCGGGTGGGCGTGGTGACATCGCTGGTTCTTCCTCAGCTTTACGTTGGTGGCGTAGTGGTGTCCGCATGTTGAGGTGACTAATCCACTGTGGGCACGTGAACAAGCAGCGCGTGATCTGCGCTGTCATCCCTTTCGTCGGTGGGGGCGGCCATCTTCCTGGGGCCGCGTGTGCGCAGATAGAGTGCTCTGCTGCACGGGGCTCCAGGAAAATGGCCGCGGGATGCCGCACGTGCGCATTAGAGATCGCGGCGGCCATTTTCCCAAAGCCGAGATGCAAACTCGGCTTTGGGAAAATGGCCGCCGCAATCTCTAATGCGCACGCGCGGCATCCCGCGGCCATTTTCCTGAAGCCCCGTGCAGCAGAGCACTTGATCTGCGCACGCGCGGCCCCAGGAAGATGGCCGCCCCCACCGACGAAAGGGATGACAGAGCAGATCGCGCGCTGCTTGTTCACGTGCCCACAGTGGATTAGTCACCTCAACATGCGGACACCACTACGCCACCAACGTGAAGCTGAGGAAGAACCAGCGCTGTGAACACGCCCTCCCGACCTGACCAGCCTGATTGACAGGCGAAAACGGCGACTTTGGTAAGTTATTTCTCAGCATAGGTGGGGAATCGGGGTACACTACATACACTATTGTAACACACAGCGCAGGCCCTATTTAACAGTATTTATATCTCAATCTCAAAAAACGGGGTGACAGGTTCCCTTTAAGGATGATTTTACATATAGACACACCCGTCACCCTCGCTTATATGTTTAGTCATTTCTGAACAGACTATAGCCCTGTGTTAGGGCTAGCGGAACGCACCAAATAATTAGAGAGAAGGTATGAGGTGCGTTCGCAGCCCGGAGTCCACCGTGTCGAGATGGAACATGCTGCTAAGAAATGACGGACTACATGGCGGTACAATGTGTATACACACATGGGTTAACTTCACCCTGTATGAAGGAAGTGAACCCTGTTGCGTCACAGGGCCGCAGTACCGCATCAAGAGCGTAAGCAAGGAGTCACAGAACTCTGCCCCAGGACACAGGATTAGAGTTCTTGCGCTCTACGCCACAATTGGAGTATCAGAGTAACTGAGAAAGTAACTTACATGCACAAGAGTGCGTGCTGTGCCACTCTGTGGGACACCACTAACCACCCAGGCTTGGGTAAGGAAAGTGCTCTAATAGCGCACGGCGGCACACTCTTGGTCACAGCAATTAGACGCTGTGTTGTGTGTTATTGTGCTGATAGCTCAGCCAGGTGCTAGATAGCAGACATCCACCTTACGTGAGCAGTCATACACAAGGGAGGGGATGTTTAAAGAATGACTTGCACTCATCAACACACACGTTTTCAAATGTACACTAGCGCATGGCTGAGAGGCGATGCAAACCTTTTATAGCGGCAATGCTACAAGACCTTCCAGATGGACCAATAGGAGCCGCAACAGGACCTGAGCATGTGGCCCCCGACAACCAATGGGAGGTCGTTCGTTGGGCATGTTCAGTGTGAGAAAAGCAGGACTTAGTCCCAGAAAGACCTGCTCGCTGCTGATCACTGCTGGCTACAAAGACAGAGCCTGGAATGGCAATAGAAACCAGTCATCCAGTATCAGCCTGAGCTAGATGCTGGGACTGACGTCTCTGCTGAGCAGGCTCCCCTGGGGTGGGAGAAGAATGGGAGACCGCAGCGGAGATGGTTCAAGATTCCCCCTGTGCAGAACTGGGAACTCAACACCTAACACCCTGAACGTTAACAGCCCAGTCATGGCTCTCATCCAGCCATGTCTCAGATATCCCCACTATGTCATAATTATGCTCCAACAACATTAATTCTAATTCGTCCATTTTGTTGGCGAGGCTTCTGGCATTAGTATACATACACTTTATGTATCTCTCTGTACCTCTATTCTTTCGTAAATTATTAATCTTTCTAACCTCACCCCCGATGCCACCGCCACCCCCAACTTACTTATTTGTGCCCAGGTCTCTATTGGCACTATCTTCCTCTCCTATAAAATGAATACCCTCATATATATTTTGCTGTGTTCCGGGACATAGTGTGCCGGCGCTTGCGCACTAATGCTTTTCGGCTTCGCCCGCAGTTGGGCAAAGCATACTGCACGTGAGCAAGACGAGATTGCATTGCGCATGCGTGTACTACGGAGGAAACCGAATCGCATTCAAGACAATATTGCGGCCAGCGGGAAAGGAAGGGGTGCATGAAAGGAGAGAAAACACCACCCATCGGACCGTTAACAGAGCCCGCCAAATTCAGGTGACAGAGTCCCTTTAAACTTGTTAAAAAGTGTTTGAGCTTCATCTACACCTTTGAACTTAGTCACCATCGCTACATTGTTAGGGTTAAATATCAAGAAATATTTCTTCCTGTATAGCACTATGGCATACTTCATAAATGTAAATTTCTTTATTATAGCAAAGCTACATAGCGATTATTTGAGTAATGAAGTTGAGGATTACCGTAGTCTGTTCACCTGCTAGAGTCGTGTGAAATACAACCACTATCAATGGATGAATGTCAGTCGCTGCATCATCCACAGAAAGGTTTCCTTTGTATAAATAGCCAGGACAAGTGGACTACAAGAGCGCTGTCGATTTTAAAGACAGATCCGAAGACAAAATAATTTAAGGTGGTTTATTGTCAAATATTAAACTTTTAATTACTATATATGGTCTTTGGGTCCATTTTTAAATCAGCAGTGCTATTGTAGTCCACTTGTCCTGGCTATTTATATATTTTTTATTTATTTGTCATCAGCATATTCCTTTTTTTTCATATTGCACATCTACATATATAAAGAAAATGTGACATTAAATTGAAAATTAAAAATAGGAGTTTGGTAAAAGTGTTAGCCAGCTGAGAAAAGAATGCTCTCAGTGAGAAAAACAAGATAATCTTGCAGTTCTGATACCGTTTAATGGCTAATAAAAATAAAATAAATGATGTTACAAAGCAAGCTTTCGGGGCTTCTTAGGTAGGTCTCTTCCACAGGCCTGATGCCAAGATGGGACCTAAGATGTCTCGAAAGCTTGCATTGTAATATCATTTACTTTATTTTTGTTAGTTATTAAAATATATCATAAATATAGGATTATCTTGTTTTTCCTATTAAATTGGAAACTAAAAAAACATTTTAAAAATAGATCGACAGTCCTGATAGTTTCGAGACCCCATTCCAACACGACGAGGCATCGTTTCTCACATGAAGTCAATGGGTGATCTAGTCTAGTGTTAGAAAAAAAATCATCCCTATAATAGGCTGCATGCCATGAGTGGTGGGGGAGAACATAATTGCTCACCTGTCTGTTTGATGTTCTCTTCTCAATCTGTGAATGAACTGGGTGTCGCCAGCGCTGAAAGAATATTTATACCTTTTGCTGACTTGCGGAATCTGTGAAACTTGAGAAGGGCAGGTCCATAAACATTATGTGTAACCACATGGATATGATAATGATCTCTCTGATTTACTGTGGACTTTTTATAGTGTTTGCAGTCATCGGTCTTTCACATTTGTTGCATCACTTTCTGCTTTTGTCTCTTTCGGCTTGATCATTCTTTTGGGCCAATACTGTCATCATTATGGGAAAATACTTTCTCTGAATATGTTGTGAACGCAATGCTAAGACTCCCGCCACCTCTCCCTTTTTTTTCTCTGCACCCACCGCCCTTCATTTTTTTTTCATTTACTTATGCTGGTGTTGTATGCTTTACGTGAACTTTGTACATTGATGCCGACCATTCCTATGAATTATATATATATTTATATAGCCAGGGTTGTAACCATATGTATGCTCCTCAACAGTCTGTAAATATAGAGTAATTTTTTCCACTGTTTGTGAAGAAAAAATGATGGCTTCGTGATTTGCTGTATTTTTAAGCAGGAGTAACTTATCTAGGTTACTTATTAATAGTGATGAGCGAGTATACTCGTTGCTCAGGTTTTCCCGAGCACGCTTCGTTGGTCTCCGAGTATTTGTAACCGCTTGGAGGTTTACTTTTTGTTGACACAGTAAAATGATTTATGGCTGCTAGCCAGCCTGAGTACATGTGGGGGTTGCCTGGTTGCTAGGGAATCCCCACATGTATTCAAGCTGTCTAGCAGCCGTAAATCATGCAGCCGAGGCAACGAAAACTAAATCTCTGAGCAGTCACAAATACTTGGAGACCACCCAAGCGTGCTCGGGAAAACCCGAGCAACGAGTACACTCGCTCATCACTACTTATTAACATTGAAATGATCATTTTATAGGTCACAGAAAATGCTTCTAATTGATTTATGTTAATATTTCGAGCTATATGGTTTTACGATTTGTCTCTGTTTTATTTTAATTAGTTGTCTAGAAAAAAGGAAAAAATCCAGTACCTTTGAATGCAATTGGATAGTGGATAAGTCCCATAACTCTTCGTTTGCTGGTAGATCATAAAAGACCACTTTCATTGAGTGGAAGTCAACAAAGACTGGCAACAGAAGTTGATTTGGAGACTTCTACTTTGCTTGGTGATTGTTAATGGTTAGTAGTTCTTAGCACAAAAGGAGGCTGGGATTAATTCTGCATCGGGGCCCTGCCAAAAGGAGTCGAGTTTGTTTATTCTCAGGAATGATGGAGATTGTACATCTTGAACCTCTATAAATGGCAGTTTTATAACACATCCTAGTGAGTAAATCATGAGGAAAAAACTTTCAATAACATAGTTCCTTGTTTAAACTCTGGGGTGAAAAGGTATCCCATTACGGTCCTTTTTTATTCTTTATATATTGAATGCATGGGTTTTTCCAGTGAGTTTAAACATCTAGCATTATTATTGTAAGGCCCATATAAACATATATGTATATTTATACAGCTCTGGCAAAAATTAAGAGACCACCACTTCAAATCCCTGTCATGGGCCGCCAATCTCCAGATCTGAACCCCTTCCAAAACCTCTCGGATGTAATCAAGAGGATGATGGATAGTCACAAGCCATCAAACAAAGAACTGCTAACGTTTTTGCGCCAGGAGCAGTGTGAAAGACTGGTTATAAGCATGCCAAGACGCATGAAAGCTGTGATTAAAAATCATGGTTATTCCACAAAATATTGATTTCTGAACTCTTCCTGAGGTAAAACACTAGTATTGTTGCTTCTAAATTATTATGAACTTGTTTTCTTTACATTATTCGAGGTCTGAAAGCACTGGGGTTTTATTCATCTTGACCATTTCTGTCATACAACTCTAGAGACTCAGCATTATCTAGTTCTTTAAAAATGTAGTAAAGTACTTGAACAAGTACCATACAGGTTCATAGAAGAATCTTAATATCTGCAAGTGACACTTGCCAATTTCTTTTACCATTTATGCTAATATATTTAAGTTATATTTAGGAGATTTCAATTTACCATATTTGATTCCACAGGTTCTATAAATGGTATGTAATGTAGGAGATAAACTATCAGATCCTCATAACCATTGCAGAAAATTAGTATAATTCATCCCCCTCATAGAATGTAATGCAGCCCCCTCATAGAATATAATGTAGCTCCCTCAAAGAATGCAATGTAGCCCACTCATAGAATATAATGTAGCCGCCTCATAGAATTTAATGTAGCCCCTCATAGAATATAATGTAGCCCCCTCATAGAATATATTGCTGCCCCCTCATAGAATATAATGCAGCCCCCTCATAGAATATAATGTAGCCCCCCAATAGATTATAATGCACCTCTCATTTAGTATAATGCACCCCCCCATAGAATATAATGTAGCCCCCTCATGCAATATAATGTAGTCCACCTCATAGAATATAAAGCAGCCCCCCATAAAATATAATGTACCCCCGTCATAGGGTATAATGCAGCTAGTCTGATGTATAATGTAGTCCTCCTGCAGGACATAATGTAGCCACCTCAGAGAATAATGCTACCCCCTCATAGGGCATAGGGTATAATGCTGCCCCCTCATAGGGTATAATGCTGCTCCCTCATAGGGTACAATACAGCCACCCTCATAGGGTACAATGCAGCCACCTTCATAGAGTACAATGCAGCCTGCATCATAGCACACAATGCAGCCCCCCTCATAGGGTACAATGCAGCCCCCCTCATATGGTACAATGCAGCCCCCATCATAGGGTACAGTGCAGCCTCCCCTCATAGGGTACAATGCAGCCCCCATCATAGGGTACAGTGCAGCCTCCCCTCATAGGGTACAATGCAGCCCCCTCATAGGGTACAATGCAGCCCCCCTGATAGGGCACAATGCATCCCCCATCATAGGGTACAGTGCAGCCCCCCTCATAGGGTACAATGCAGCCCCCCTCATATGGTACAATGCAGCCCCCTCATAGGGTACAATGCAGCCCCCTCATAGGGTACAATGCAGCCCCCTCATAGGGTAAAATGCAGCCCCCCTCATAGGGTACAATGCAACCAGGACACGCTGATATATATATATATATATATATATATATATATCAGCAACAATACTCGCCTCTCCTCCTCGTTCCCATGCTGATTCTGGCTCTGCTCCAGTGTCAGGGGCTGGCTGCCGTTTGCCTTGCACACAGTGGGTACACGATGAAATGAAGTCATCGCGCACCTGCTGTGTCAGCGGCAGAGGGGAATGATGGGAGACGGAGCATCATCTGATGCTCCCTCCTCCATTATTGCTTTCAACTGTATTGGCATCTGTGAAGGCAGCACGCACTGGGGGCGGCGCTGATGCCGGTCCCCTCTGAATTACTGCTCCATAGAGGCCGCGGGGCACCTGGGACAGTGGGGACCCTGGTCTGCAGGCCCTGATAGTAGGCAGTGTTAGCCAGCTGCTGCTGCCAGCGCTGGCCACTATTAGGCTGCCATCACACTTGCAGTATTTGGTCAGTATTTTACATCAGTATTTGTAAGTCAAAACCAGGAGTGGAACAATCAGAGGAAAAGTATAATAGAAACATATGCACCACTTCTGCATTTATCACCCACTCCTGGTTTTGGCTTACAAATATTGATGTAAAATACTGACCAAATACTGATAGTGTGACGGCAGCCTTAAAGTGAAATTAATATTCCCCCCTCTCCATGCCCATGGGGAAATATTCATTTCTCTTTAGCAGCAAGGAGAGGCTTTAGCCGCCACAGCCGGCTTCTGCCTCCTGTTACCTGTTACTGCTCCGCTGGCACTGGGGACCCCCAGAGCAGCTGCATGGTTTTCCACTATTAGCAACACGCCACTCGCTGGAGGACCCTGGAGCAGCGGGGGCCCTAGGCAGCTGCTGAACCATAATCCTCCGGTTCTCCCATGGGCCAGTCCGACCCTGGATAGGAGTCTCTAACAAATCTAGTGTCTGTGGGTCCTCCTGACTTTTCCCTGACAGATAATGCTGGAGGAAAAAATGAAGTATTGCACTAGTTATATTGGTTGTGGGTTACACCATTTTACAAGACACCATTTAATTTCCTGTTTCTAGGATGACATTCATAATTACCATAAACGCAAGTGTTGAGTCATAATAATTATTTCTAGACTCGCATAACCTTATTTGCTGTAAAACTTGTCTCGTTACCTTTCCTCTAGATTCTTACATCTCCCTTATTACCTCCTCTCACACACAGCTCATTATATCTACTATTTATTACATAGTAAAAAATGACTCTGGTCATTAAAGTCCAACCTTTCGCTTTTAATTATAAACAACTACATCAATAATACCTTGAGATGAGTGGATCTTTTGAAAACTAGGGCGGCACGGTGGTGCAGTGGTTAGCACTGCAACGCCGGAGTCCTGGGTTCAAACCCCACCAAGGACAACATCTGCGAAGAGTTTGTATGTTCTCTCCGTGTTTGCGTGGGTTTCCTCCGGGTTCTCCGGTTTCCTCCCACATTCCAAAGACATACCGATAGGGAATTTAGATTGTGAGCCCCATCGGGGACAGCGATGATAATGTCTGAAAAGTGCTGCGGAATATGTTAGCGCTGTATAAAATTAAGATTATTTATGATTTAAAACTCAAAATCACCGAGTTCTCCAACTATTCCCCAAAAAGTTGATTTAACTTGCAATGCTAAAAAGTTGATAATGAAAGCGAGCAAGAGAATTAAATTCACCGAAGGGTTTAGTATTGCTCTCATTTACAGAATGTGAAGTATAAAAGGTGCTTATAAAGGTGCTGTTACTGCAGCATATCGCAGACCAATCAATTCGCAGTCACACTGACTATACAGCTACAGCACTTCCCTATCACTCAAATCTCCAAATTATTCTTTATTCCCTGAGACTATTATAGTACTCCTATTTCCAATGTAATTCAGCACAGAAATATTACTCCACATTTAGATTAGGCCTTTCTCTGTCTTTAAGTGCATAGACTTTGACCTCCTATCCTTATACTGCTACTTAGCCGGCTGCCATCTGTTATACTGGCTGTGATAACCCACCTTGCTTGGCTGTGTTACAACCATGTGGTGCCGCATCTTCAGACCATTAAAGGATAGCCCACATCAGTAGCCGGTGCAGCATTGTGTTGCCAGTCTTTCTTTTTTGTATACAATTTCGCAAATCCAATCAGTGGGATCAAAATTCAGGAAAATAGAATTTAAGTCTCCAGGAACAATCTCCTCATCTATAATAATAACCATTAAAGTCATTAGTATGGTAGATAGCCAGTCAGCCTTTTTAAAGCTCCACTTCAAACTTCTTTTTTTTTTTGCACCGCTCGATTGATGCTATAAATGTTAGTTTCTTGCCACATGTTTCATGCTCACCTGGCGCCACCTTCATCATTTTCTAGTGTCCCTTCTGTCTGTCTCCGCCAAAAAGTGACCTGCCGGTAGCTCCAGTGTTTCATAGACTTTTGAATAGCAGTCTATGAGAGCATAATTCTGTCTCTTATAGACTTGCATTGAAAGATTGTGACTTAGGCTAGGTTCACATTGCGTTAGTGCAATCCGTTTAGCGGATACGCTAACGGATTGCGCTAATGCAATGTCCAAAAAGGGATTGCGTTTGGCAATCTCGCTAGCGCAGATGCCCGATCTGCGCTAGCGAAGAACGGACCCTGAACGCTGCAAGCAGCGTTCGAGGTCCGTCCGAAACTAACGGCACATCGCAGACGCATGCCAAAAAAGGCATACGTTAGCGATGCGTTAGCGATCCGTTAGCACATTGCAGTCAATGGGTGTGCTAACGGATCCGTTACATAGCGTTAATTGCGACAATTGCACCATGTAACGGAGTCCGTTAGCGGAACCTAGCCTTAGCTTCTGACTTCTGACCAATCACAAACTGAACTCACAAGATGGTGTTGAGGGATTAGAGTGGTGGAAACACCGGAGGCTGAGTATATGACCGGGGTTAGGGGGCTTACATTTAAAAGCCCCACTGCAGAGCTGAAAAAAAAATGCTGGAGTTGCGCTTTAAATGCGGACATCACAGACCTTGAAAGATCGATGTGTGAATCCGGCCTAACAGTAACAATTGGAGCCAAGCCTGCTGAAGGCCCCATCACTGCCATATTGATAATCCTGTGAAGTCCAGGACACCATAATTTTAATTGCCGTATTTAGAGCCAGCTGTACATCGCTATATATTGCAGTAAGCTTTGAGGCATGAAGAAGAGATGATTGTAGAGTTAAGAACTAATCGAAAAAGTTTTTAAAAAAATTAGAAAAACACAAAATTTAAATAACCCTGTTACCAAATTAAAAATAATAAGCATATCCAGTGCTGCCCTTTCCATAAAAATCTGATGTGTAAAAATATGACATAACTTAACTGGTACGGTCGATTCTGTAAAATAAAACTAAATCAAAATGCTAGAACTGAAGATTTTCAGAAGCTTCATTTTCTAAAAAATAAAAAAATACAAATGAAGAGTGGTTAAAACATCGTATATATCACCGAAAATTGTACCGTTAACCCCTTTCTGACATCGGACGTACTACCCCGTCGAGGTGGGGTGGGCCCCCATGACCATGGACGGGATAGTACGTCCAGCGCGATCGGCGGCGCTCACAGGGGGAGCGCCGCCAATCGCGGCCGGGTGTCAGCTGCCTATCGCAGCTGACATCCGGCACTATGTGCCAGGAGCGGTCACGGACCGCCCCCGGCACATTAACCCCTGGCACACCGCGATCAAAGATGATCGCGATGTGCCGGCGGTGCAGGGAAGCATCGCGCAGGGAGGGGGCTCCCTGCGTGCTTCCCTGAGCCCCCCACAGCAACGCGATGTGATCGCGTTGCAGCGAGGGTCTTACCTCCCTCCCTGCTTGCTCCAGGCCCGGATCCAAGATGGCCGCGGATCCGGGTCCTGCAGGGAGGGAGGTGGCTTCACAGAGCCTGCTCAGAGCAGGCACTGTGAAGCAGCCTGCACTGCTCTCAGATCGGTGATCTGACAGAGTGCTGTGCAAACTGTCAGATCACCGATCTGTGATGTCCCCCCCCGGGACAAAGTAAAAAAGTAAAAAAAAATTTTTTCAAATGTGTAAAAAAAAATAAAAAAAAATATTCCAAAATAATGAAAAAAAAATAAAAAATATTATTCCCATAAATAAATTTCTTTATCTAAATAAAAAAAACAAAACAATAAAAGTACATATATTTAGTATCGCTGCGTCCGTAATGGCCCGACCTATAAAACTGGCCCACTAGTTAACCCCTTCAGTAAACACCGTAAGAAAAAAAAAAAAAAAACGAGGCAAAAAACAACGCTTTATTATCATACCGCCGAAGAAAAAGTGGAATAACACGCGATCAAAAAGACAGATATAAATAATCATGGTACCGCTGAAAACGACATCTTGTCCCGCAAAAAACGAGCTGTGATACAGCATCATCAGCAAAAAAATAAAAAAGTTATAGTCCTGAGAATAAAGCGATGCAAAAATAATTATTTTTTCTATAAAATAGTTTTTATCGTATAAAAGCGCCAAAACACAAAAAAAATGATATAAATGAGGTGTCACTGTAATCGTACTGACCCGAAGAATAAAACTGCTTTATCAATTTTACCAAATGCGGAACGGTATAAACGCCTCCCCCAAAAGAAATTCATGAATAGCTGGTTTTTGGTCATTCTGCCTCACAAAAATCGGAATAAAAAGCGATCAAAAAATGTCACGTGCCCGAAAATGTTACCAATAAAAACGTCAACTCGTCCCGCAAAAAACAAGACCTCACATGACTCTGTGGACCAAAATATGAAAAAATTATAGCTCTCAAAATGTGGTAACGCAAAAAATATTTTTTGCAATAAAAAGCGTCTTTCAGTGTGTGACGGCTGCCAATCATAAAAATCCGCTAAATAACCCGCTATAAAAGTAAATCAAACCCCCCTTCATCACCCCCTTAGTTAGGGAAAAATTAAAAAAATGTATTTATTTCCATTTTCCCATTAGGGTTAGGGCTAGGGTTAGGGCTAGGGCTAGGGTTAGGGCTAGGGTTAGGGCTAGGGTTAGGGCTAGGGCTAGGGCTAGGGCTAGGGTTAGGGCTAGGGTTAGGGCTAGGGTTAGGGCTAGAGTTAGGGCTAGGTTTAGGGCTAGGGTTAGGGTTAGGGCTAGGGTTAGGGTTAGGGCTAGGGTTAGGGCTAGGGTTAGGGTTAGGGCTAGGGTTAGGGCTACAGTTTGGGTTGGGGCTAAAGTTAGGGTTCGGGTTGGGGCTAAAGTTACAGTTAGGGTTTAGATTACATTTACAGTTGGGAATAGGGTTGGGATTAGGGTTAGGGGTGTGTCAGGGTTAGAGGTGTGGTTAGGGTTACTGTTGGGATTAGGGTTAGGGGTGTGTTTGGATTAGGGTTTCAGTTATAATTGTGGGGTTTCCACTGTTTAGGCACATCAGGGGCTCTCCAAACGCGACATGGCGTCCGATCTCAATTCCAGCCAATTCTGCGTTGAAAAAGTAAAACAGTGCTTCTTCCCTTCCGAGCTCTCCCGTGTGCCCAAACAGGGGTTTACCCCAACATATGGGGTATCAGCGTACTCAGGACAAATAGGACAACAACTTTTGGGGTCCAATTTCTCCTGTTACACTTGGGAAAATACAAAACTGGGGGCTAAAAATAATTTTTGTGGGAAAAAAAAAGATTTTTTATTTTCACGGCTCTGCGTTATAAACTGTAGTGAAACACTTGGGGGTTCAAAGTTCTCACAACACATCTAGATTAGTTCCCTGGGGGGTCTAGTTTCCAATATGGGGTCACTTGTGGGGGGTTTCTACTGTTTAGGTACATTAGGGGTTCTGCAAACGCAATGTGACGCCTGCAGACCATTCCATCTAAGTCTGCATTCCAAATGGCGCTCCTTCCCTTCCGAGCTCTGCCATGCGCTCAAACGTTGGTTTCCCCCAACATACGGGGTATCAGCGTACTCAGGACAAATTGGACAACAACTTTTGGGGTCGAATTGCTCCTCTTACCCTCGGGAAAATACAAAACTGGGGGCTAAAAAATAATTTTGGGGTGAAAGATTTTTTTTTTTAATTTTCACGGCTCTGCGTTACAAACTGTAGTGAAACACTTGGGGGTTCAAAGCTATCATAACACATCTAGATGAGTTCCTTAGGGGGTCTAGTTTCCAAAATGGTGTCACTTGTGGGAGGTTTTTACTGTTTAGGTACATTAGGGGCTCTGCAAATGCAATGTGACACCTGCAGACCATTCCATCTAAGTCCTCATTCCAAATGGAGCTCCTTCCCTTCCGAGCCCTCCCATGCGCCCAAACAGTGGTTCCTCCCCACATTTGGGGTATCAGCGCACTCAGGACAAATTGGAAAACAAATTGTGGGGTCCAATTTCTCATGTTACCCTCGGGAAAATACAAAACTGGGGCTAAAAAATAATTTTTGTGGGAAAAAATTTTTGTTTTATTTTTACAGCTCTCCATTATAAACTTCTGTGAAGCCCTTGGTGGTTCAAAGCGCTCAGCACACATCTAGATAAGTTCCTAAGGGGGTCTACTTTCCAAAATGGTGTCACTTGTGGAAGGTTTCTACTGTTTAGGTACATTAGGGGCTCTGCAAACGCAATGTGACACCTGCAGACCATTCCATCTAAGTCTGCATTCAAATGGCACTCCTTCCCTTCCGAGCCCTCCCATGTGCCCAAACAGTGGTTCCCCCTACATATGGTGTATCATCGCACTCAGGACAAATTGGGCAACACATTTTGGGGTCCAATTTCTCCTGTTACCCTCGGGAAAATACAAAACTGGGGGCTAAAAAAATAATTTTTGTGGGAAAAAAATTTTGTTTTATATTTACGGCTCTGCATTATAAACTTCTGTGAAGCACTTGGTGGGTCAAAGTGCTCACCACACCTCTAGATAAGTTCCTTAGGGGGTCTACTTTCCAAAATGGTGTCACTTGTGGGGGGTTTCAATGTTTAGGCACATCAGTGGCTCTTCAAACGCAACATGGCGTCCCATATCAATTCCTGTCAATTTTGCATTGAAAAGTCAAACGGCGCTCCTTCCCTTCCGAGCTCTCCCATCCGCCCAAACAGTGGTTTACCCCCACATATGGGCTATCAGCGTACTCAGGACAAATTGTACAACAATTTTTGTGGTCCAATTTCTTCTCTTACCCTTGGGAAAATAAAAAATTGGGGGCGAAAATATAATTTTTGTGAAAAAATATGATTTTTTAGTTTTACGGTTCTACATTATAAACTTCTGTGAAGCACTTGGTGGGTCAAAGTGCTCACCACACCTCTAGATAAGTTCCTTAGGGGGTCTACTTTCCAAAATGGTGTCATTTGTGGGGGGTTTCAATGTTTCGGCACATCAGGGGCTCTCCAAACGAAACATGGCGTCCCATCTCAATTCCAGTCAATTTTGCATTGAAAAGTCAAATGGCACTCGTTCGCTTCCGAGCTCTCCCATCCGCCCAAACAGTGGTTTACCCCCACATGTGGGGTATTGGCGTACTCAGAACAAATTGTACAACAATGTTTGGGGTCCATTTTCTCCTGTTACCCTTGGTAAAATAAAACAAATTGGAGCTGAATTAAATTTTTTGTGAAAAAAAGTTAAATGTTCATTTTTATTTAAAGGGACACTGTCACCTGAATTTGGAGGGAACAATCTTCAGCCATGGAGGCGGGGTTTTTGGGTGTTTGATTCACCCTTTCCTTACCCGCTGGCTGCATGCTGGCTGCAATATTGGATTGAAGTTTATTCTCTGTCCTCCATTGTACACGCCTGCGCAAGGCAAGATTGCCTTGTGCAGGCATGTACTACGGAGGACAGAGAATAAACTTCAATCCAATATTGCAGCCAGCATGCAGCCAGCGGGTAAGGAAAGGGTGAATCAAACACCCAAAAACCCCGCCTCCATGGCTGAAGATTGTTCCCTCCAAATTCAGGTGACAGTGTCCCTTTAAACATTCAAAAAATTCCTGTGAAGCACTAGAAGGGTTAATAAACTTCTTGAATATGGTTTTGAGCACCTTGAGGGGTGTAGTTTTTAGAATGGTGTCACACTTGGGTATTTTCTATCATATAGACCCCTCAAAATGACTTCAAATGAGATGTGGTCCCTAAAATAAAATGGTGTTGTAGAAATGAGAAATTGCTGGTCAACTTTTAACCCTTATAACTCCCTAACAAAAAAAAATCTTGGTTCCAAAATTGTGCTGATGTAAAGTAGACATGTGGGAAATGTTACTTATTAAGTATTTTGTGTGACATATCTCTGTGATTTAATTGCATAAAAATTCAAAGTTGGAAAATTGCGAAATTTTCATGATTTTCGCCAAATTTCCGTTTTTTTCACAAATAAACGCAGGTACTATCAAAGAATTTTTACCATGTCATGAAGTACAATATGTCACGAAAAAACAATGTCAGAATCACTGGGATCCGTTGAAGCGTTCCAGAGTTATAACCTCATAAAGGGACAGTGGTCAGAATTGTAAAAATTGGCCCGGTCATTAACGTGCAAACCACCCTTGGGGGTAAAGGGGTTAAACATATTAGGTTGACAGAAATAATAACCTCCCATACAGGTCCATAGTCAGAAAAAATATTTTAAAAAAATGACGTATCTTGGAAAATAGCTTTATTTATTTATTTATTTGGGGATTTTTTTTTTTCTTTTTACAAATTTCTGAATTATTTTCAACCCTATTAAAAAATAAACAGCACAAGCTTGTGATTGCTGTTATAGTATTGACCTGGAGAATCGTGTTGCTAGATCAGTTTAACAACACATTAAACTCCATAAAATCAAAATCCCCAAAATGTGGGCGTGATTGCAAAGATTTCTTTTGTGATTTATCTGCTTTTGGGGTTGTTTTCCTGCTTTTCATTGCAATATACAGTAACATGAGTGGCGGTATTCCAAAAGATTACGCATCTCCTGAAACATAAACCCTCATATGGCTAGGTCTAAGGAAAAAGAAAGACGTTTTGATTAACGGAAAAAGAAGAACATAAACTTAAAGAACAAAAATGTAAATTGATAAAAGATATAAGGCAAATCGCGTTGGCATTGTCACTACATCGATGCGAACAATTCCAGATACACACAGCTGGTTTGAATGGTCGGAAGAAGCATGAGAACATGCGAAAAAGCTTTTGATAGTTTTCCTTTATGTCTATACCCCTCATTCGTTGACCGAATAAATGCATCAGTGGTGACGAGTGCCGCCATCTACTATCTTCGATATTCGTTAAATTATAAACTGACTGTAGCAGAGAGGTATTAATTAATAATGTTGAATTAGTTTTCCACCTTGTTTTATTTATCAACAGTTAATTTAGTTTGCTTGAATTTTACGTAGTTTTATAAGATGATGTCGCCTTTACAGATTCTAGTAATTGTTTCTGTTAGATCCACTCACATGACCTTATTTGCTAAACTATGTCTCCTTACCTCTCTACACACTCACCTTTACTCTACTACGTAGTAATATATCCTCTCATACTCGTCATCGTAACTGCTGTCACATACTTACAAAAATTAATACAGGTTTATCAAGTATATATATTTTTTATTAGCTTTACACGATTGCTCGCCCTATCAAAGCTCATATAGTATCTGCTATTACACCATTTAGAGTACGGTCATGGCCTAAAGTTTTGAGAGTGGAATAAATTTGAATTTTTCTAGATATGAGCAGCTAAAAGGAGTCAGAGAGATAGAGAGGGCCATCACATCACATGGTCTAGTCCAGCCAAATAGCGACGGACTATGATGGCCGGTAAAAAAGATAGGCGCTGGCAATTCAGCTCCATTTTATCTTTTTCCAGGGACAGGAGGTCAGAACTCACAGCTCATTCTGCACCTATATAGAAGAAGACCTAACTTGATTGTGCTGTTTTAATGCAGTGATCATTTTGTTCTGGAGACGACCTGGGATCCAGAGAGGTGATATCATTAGATGCACAGCTTAGGCGACGAGCCTCTAAAAGATTCTGCGGTCAGCTTTGGAGAAGGTGAAGCAGCACATGCTGTTGGTAGAGGAGGCTCAACAATTCCCAAGTGCCAAGGTTATGGTCCTAGTAGTGGTAATACCTAAGCACTGACAACTTGGGTGGGGACATTTTTTGCAATGTTGTTGGAGGACCAATCCATTGCAGTGTGCAGCCTGCACTGTTGGAAAATAAACCATGTTTGCCTTGACATACATGGCCTAGGAGTTACGTCACTCCATCCAACACATGTACGCCTTGACATACATGGCCTAGGAGTTACGTCACTCCATCCAACACATGAAATGTTACTTTTTGCTCATATAGGGAAAGTGAACAGACTAGCAAGATGAGCAAGCCTTAAGCAATCCTCCCTCCTCGCTTTGTGATCATTTCTTATAACCAGTCAGTGTCCACAGGTAGCACCTTGTCATTGACATTAGTCCATTATTAACCTCACTTAACCCTTTCCATACACTTCCTCCTCTCCCTGCATTGAGCCATAAGTTAGTCTCTTGTGTACCTAATAAGAAAAACATGCGTTTAGTCGTCCATTTGTGTGGAAAGTGAAATCCCTTGTGCCTAAGTTCACCACATTCGATACCAAACTTCCTGGATTGTACTGCCTTTTGCTTCAATGTAAGATACACACCATCCACCATCTACATACTGGGAAGCCCTGGGGATAAACTTCACCTGTGGGAAGTGTAGCGTTTCACCCACTACGTGTCTTGGGGGACACTTGCTTGGCAGCAGAATAATCATAGACAGGCACGGTTTTTTCAGATAAACAGTCCATGTGGTTTATTATACTTTCAGCAAAAACCACTGTAGGCCATGTTACATATCACAGACCTTACATAGTCTTTTAGTTCATCATATATGGCTTTACAAATCCTTCAGTGGTCACACTGGTATCTCTCCAGTCACCGGGTGACTGCACAGTTCAGCAACTGTCCTATGTTAGCGCACACAGTTCTTTTCCCCATACCAGGGGTTACCTCTTAGGAGCTCCTGCTCCACAGGTTGACTCCACGTCTGTCCAAGGTCCACAACAGGACCGTCCAGGTCGACGGTCTAACAGTGCTTCCAGGACGACTCCACTCCCAGGAGCCTCCAACACTGACCATCCAGGACCTACAGCACACAGGCTACTCAGTGCCAAAGCCCAACCATGTGCTATTCATGAATTACCAGGATTTCAAACACAGGCTTCCAGGGCCTTGCACTTGAACCATTCAGATCCAAACACAGGAACCATGTGACCCACACCCTGGTCACATTACATACCTGTAACCACTCCCCTGGGTGGGAGTGTGGGTGTGTGTGGCTAGTCTGACCCTCCCATCTCTCATGACTAGCCCTGCCAATCTTCCATTAGAACTTACACATTAACATGTGGGACTACAGGTCCCAGACCACAACATAACTTTAGACTGACAGCGCACAGTATCCTCCTCTGCGACACACATACCGGCCATCTACAATTCTGCCAGACTTTGTCTCATCACAACTATGCCTCCAAGTGCATCTTGAAGTGCACACGTAGCGCCCCCTGGCTGTAACATTGGTCACTGCACCACAGAAGGTATACCATCTAGCTGCCATAACATCACCCCAGCGGACCCCTTAAGGCAGCATCAGTCACCCTGGCCGAATACCACAGGTGGCATCATGAACCTGTCCCTTTAAAGACCTTTCCCTTTAACATGGACGTCCCGAGGGCCACGGACCGGGTCAGCCACTGTGACATCCCCCTTGAGAACCGAAGGACCCGGTACTGAGTACCCCTAGCCCTTGGGGGTGATCCATAAGCTCTTATGGTCAGCGGGCTCCTCTCTGTCTCCTGTAGAGTGTAAGCTCTTATGGTCAGTGGGGTTCTCTCGCTCCTATAGAGTGTAAGCTCTTATGGTCAGTGGTCTCCTCTCTGTCTCCAGTAGTGTGTAAGCTCTTATGGTCTGTGGGGTTCTCTCTCTCCTGTAGAGTGTAAGCTCTTATGGTTAGCGGGGTCCTCTCTCTTCTGTAAAATGTAAGTTCTTATGATCAGCAGGGTCCTCTCTTTTCTGTAGAGTGTAAGCACTTATGGTCAGTGGGGTCCTCTCTCTCTCCTGTAGAGTGTAAGCTCTTATGGTCAGTGGGGTCCTCTCTGTCTCCTGTAGAGTGTAAGCTCTTGTGGTCAGCGGGGTCCTCTCTGTCTCCGGTAGAGTGTAAGCTCTTATGGTCAGTAGGGTCCTCTCTCTTTTATAGAGTGTAAGCTCTTATGGTCAGTGCGGTTCTCTCTCTCCTGTAGAGTGTAAGCTCTTATGGTCAGCGGGGTCCTCTCTGTCTCCTGTAGAGTGTAAGCTCTTATGGTCAGCGGGGTCCTCTCTGTCTCCTGTAGAGGGTAAGCTCTTATGGTCAGTGGGATCCTCTCTCCTGTAGAATGTAAGCTCTTATGGTCAGTGGGATCCTCTCTCTCCTGTAGAGTGTAAGCTCTTATGGTCAGCGGGGTCCTCTCTGTCTCCTGTAGAGTGTAAGCTCTTATGGTCAGTAGGGTCCTCTCTCTTTTATAGAGTGTAAGCGGTTATGGTCAGCAGGGTCCTCTCTGTCTCCTGTAGAGTGTAAACTCTTGTGATCAGCGGGGTCCTCTCTGTCTCCTGTAGGGTGTAGGCTCTTATGGTCAGCGGGGTCCTCTCTCCCCTGTAGAGTGTAAGCTCTTATGGTCAGCGGGGTCCTCTCTCCCCTGTAGAGTGTAAGCTCTTATGGTCAGCGGGGTCCTCTCTGTCTCCTGTAGATTGTAAGCTCTTATGGTCAGTAGGGTCCTCTCTCTTCTATAGAGTGTAAGCTCTTATGGTCAGTGGGGTCTTCTTTCATGTCGAATGTAATCTCTGATGGTCAGTGGGGTTCTCTCTTTCATCTCCTCCATGTGTATTTTACAAGCAATTACAAGCTTCCCAGTATTGAAAATACCATGAATATATTTACTACAAGTTGAAGTTTTTTAGAAAAACGATGCAGCGCTTACAAAATTGAATTTCAAAACATCCGCACATTTCTAGCTCTGTCTGATACTGATATATGTAATATTCTTTGAAAAAAAGGTAGCAAGGAACTCAGTAGAAGCAGAAATACTGTAGTTTATGGAACGTTTCTGTATTTAACTGAATATGTATTAGGCGCAATACCAGACGCAAACTGTAAACAAGGGTGGCGCTATTTCTAGAACAAAACATAAAACATTTCCTTTTGCTCTCAAAATTGCTTAAATGATTGATGCTGACTTAGTTTTCTTTTAGGCCTGATTCACACATTTGTCTGCTCAGTTTCTCAACAGTATTTTAAATTGAGAAGCAGGAGTAGCTCCAATTCACAGAACAGGTCAATTGCTTCCAACTATTGCTTTTTTCCTCATAGGTTCCACTCTTGATTTTTGCTTGCAAACACTGTAGAAACACTGGCCATAAAAAATGGATGTGTGAATGAGACCTAATCCTGTATTTTATGTATCAAAGGTCATTTTTTGCTTTTTTTTTTGTTTTACATCATTTTACAAGATTCCGTCTCCTTTCCTGGTATTTTACATTCCTGAATACAGTTCTCAGCACATGGCCCTTATTTCTGCTAGATCCACTCACTTGACCTCATTTGCTGTAATTCTTGTCTCGCTACCTCTCCTCTACATACACACCCTCACCTTATTACATAATCCATCCTCCCACACGCAGAACACATTGTTTTTACTGTTTATTACATAGTTTCCGAGGCTGCAAAGGTCCATCAAGTTTAATCTTTTTCTGTCAATTGTACTTGACTCCTCACTAGATTACTATTACCACCATTGCTTATTAGATAAATATCTGGCCCTTTTATGATGTGGTTTTGGAGTCAAGTAGACCATAACTCTAAAATCTGACTGCTTTAACTGAAAAGAATCCTCTCCTGTACTCCAAATGCGATAAATCTTTGTCTTGTGGGTATTAGACTAAGGCTATGGGCACATGTTGAATAATTGCAGTACATTTATTATACCGGAATGCTGGCAGGAAAAACGCTGTGCACATTTTTAATTTTTTAATAATTGAAACATGAGGGATTTGCCCGTGTTTGTCAGTCAATTCCTGCATGTTTTGTGGCAGTCTAAAAGCTGTGAAACATGCGGCCTCATGGACTCGAACATCACACTTGAGCATCTGCGATACTTGGTGCGTAACCGAGCACCCAGGGCAAACTCGTGTAACGAGCACTTGCCCTCATCAACAGATCTGACTGAAGCTGAGTCAGGTGCTATACTTGCTAAGTACAGTATATTTAATTAATCCGGTGAGATCATCAGCAGCCTAATACAGCAATACCCACTTACTCACATGGACAAAATTGTTGGTACCCTTCTTTAAAAGTAAGAAAAGCTCACAATGGTCACTGAAAGGGCTCCTTTCCACTTGCGAGATAAACGTCCGTGTCTCGCATGTGAAAACCAAGCACTCCAGGGCGTAGAGTGCGGCTGCATAGCAATACATGGAGCCCCCCGCTCCGCTCCCAAGTGCCGGCTCCAAAGCTTGATTTTCACATGCGAGACACGGACGTTTATCTCGCAAGTGGATAGGAGCCCAAATACTTAGAAACTGACAAAAGTAATTTCCAATTTAATTTTAGTTCATATCAACTAGTGAAAATGAAACATTGCTTTGAAAGGAAACCTGTCGCCAAGGTTTTTCTCAAATTACACACGGTCATCACATTTCAGCACTACGCGACAGCATTGTAAAATGACTCCAGTTCTGCGCTCTTTTGTCTTTCCTCGAGCATGCACAGAACAGTACTTAGCTCTGCTCTCTGCAGGGCAGAGCAAAGTACGCCTGCGCAAGGGTGCGCTGTGGATGACGTAGGACGCGTCATCCACACAAAGCATGGAAGGAAAATGGCAAGAAGAGAGTGAGCAGAAGGTGTTTCTTTTTTGCTTTACAGGGCGAATTTGAGGTAAAAAAATAGTCACTGTGCTGTTTGGTATCATGGTGTTTACAACACTGAACACAAGATTAGAAAGAAAATGATACAGAAACATGTTACAGACATAGGCTAAGACCATTTCCAAACAGATACCGTATATAATTGTGTATAAGCTGAGTTTTTCAGCACATTTTTTTGTGCTGAAAATGCCCCCCACGGCTTATACACAAGTGATTGTCCCAGAAAGATGGCGGGGAGGAGGAGCAGCGGGTGACAGGAGACAGAAGACCGTGGCTGTAACTGTGCCCACAGCTAAAGAGAAATGAATATTCACTGCGCTGGCAGTGAATATTCATATCTCTTATATCGCGCACAGTTACAGCTGAAGCGCCGGCTTCCAGCACGCATCCTACTTACCGTCCTGCACGCCATCGCTGCATCACGTTCATTTCGGCACCAGCAGCTCTTCCAACCGAGCAATCACACGGCCCCACACATTAAGGTAATGAATGTTCACGTTTTTCCATTAGTGATGAGCGAGTATGCTCTTTACTCGAGTTTTTTGTGTTACGGAACCACTCAGCACCCAGAATATGTTGTGCAGTTATATGTATGTATAATAGGTTCCATGTGAGACGCGTGTCCCTAATGCATCAGCCCAAAGGACACGACATTCCCCTTTTTTCCGCCCCCCACCTTTGTAATTCCCACTGTAAATATCGGCAGGCTCCGGCCACCTGCCTCTATTGTAATGTATGTCTGGCCTGCCGCTTTTCAATTGGCCTGCCCTCTGTATCTGTGTTATATATTTTGTGTCCTGTGAGTAAAGTTTTGTCAGACTGGAAATACGTGGAGAAGCAGTGATCTTTTATATGCACCCATGTAATCAAGGAATTCCAGCCAGCGTCCTTCATTCAGACTCCAGCCAAAGCAGAGTGGACCTCCGAAAACACAGGGTGGTACTGAAAGAGGTACCCCAGATTGGTAGACCCCGTTACATCGAGTTTCTCCGAGCATGCTTGGATGGTATCTGAGTATTTCGGTGTGCTCGGAGATTTAGTTTATGTCGACACAGCTGCATAATTTACAGCTGCTAGACAGCCTGAATACATGTGGAGATTCCGTAACAAACAGGCAGGTAATTCTGGTGGGTAATGTGCACACTGGCAGAATTGACAGAGAACTTTACTGAAAAGCAGTGAGTGGTAATTATGGCAATTAGTTGTCATCGTCCGCATGTAATTAAAAAAGCTACCATTTGGAGAAATTGTAAGAGTGTGGCGTACGTGCTCTGAAGACACTAGTTTTGGAAGAGAATGCGCAGTGAAGGATGACATACTTCTCTCCTGGGGGTATAGGAAACCACTGCTAACCAGAGCTCAGGCTATCGCCAGCTCTAGAGACAGGCACAACCTCCTGTATGGTAAAAAAGGGGGAAATAAAATATCGTAAATATTATTCTAAAAAATTTCCCACCACTATACCAAAATGAAGTCCTGTATGGAATCTTATCTTCTGCGGTGAACTTTTCAGCTCGCAGAGCCATTAGTCTTACAACCTCTTATCACCTCACATGATTCACAGCCATGGGAACAAAAATCCCAGCACATGGCCGTCACGTAAAGGTAATTCCAGAATAGATGTGGTTTGTGCCAATATATGAACAAGACATCTGTTCTCATCTTCAGATCACAAACGCACACATGACATTGCGACTTTCATAAACTGCAACACAACACGTGTAATATATTCAGCCACGTGCATTTCCATGATATGTAAAAAGGAAATTGTTAAACTCTATTAATCGCAGCCATAGAAAGAGTCAACCGTCCAGTAAGAGATGGGGATTGGTTGCAGCTTCTCATCAAACGAGAAGCCTTTTGGATTATTCACCTAGCCATCAGATTCCCCAGTAGTTTATATGATAAAAATAACTTAATGTACCTCTATTGAAATGTCTGGTTATTACAAGGAAATATACAGCTCTGGCAAAAATTAAGGGCCAACTGCAAAATGTTCAGTTTGTCTGATGAAAACCCTATATTAAGGGTCACCAATCTAACCCAAGAAGAGGTGCGAAACCGGCTAAATAAGATTAAAATAGATAAATCTCCGGGTCCGGATGGCATACACCCACGAGTACTAAGAGAACTAAGTAATGTAATAGATAAACCATTATTTCTTATTTTTAGGGACTCTATAGCGACAGGGTCTGTTCCGCAGGATTGGCGCATAGCAAATGTGGTGCCAATATTCAAAAAGGGCTCTAAAAGTGAACCTGGAAATTATAGGCCAGTAAGTCTAACCTCTATTGTTGGTAAAATATTTGAAGGGTTTCTGAGGGATGTTATTCTGGATTATCTCAATGAGAATAACTGTTTAACTCCATATCAGCATGGGTTTATGAGAAATCGCTCCTGTCAAACCAATCTAATCAGTTTTTATGAAGAGGTAAGCTATAGACTGGACCACGGTGAGTCATTGGACGTGGTATATCTCGATTTTTCCAAAGCGTTTGATACCGTGCCGCACAAGAGGTTGGTACACAAAATGAGAATGCTTGGTCTGGGGGAAAATGTGTGTAAATGGGTTAGTAACTGGCTTAGTGATAGAAAGCAGAGGGTGGTTATAAATGGTATAGTCTCTAACTGGGTCGCTGTGACCAGTGGGGTACCGCAGGGTCGGTATTGGGACCTGTTCTCTTCAACATATTCATTAATGATCTGGTAGAAGGTTTACACAGTAAAATATCGATATTTGCAGATGATACAAAACTATGTAAAGCAGTTAATACAAGAGAAGATAGTATTCTGCTACAGATGGATCTGGATAAGTTGGAAACTTGGGCTGAAAGGTGACAGATGAGGTTTAACAATGATAAATGTAAGGTTATACACATGGGAAGAAGGAATCAATATCACCATTACACACTGAATGGGAAACCACTGGGTAAATCTGACAGGGAGAAGGACTTGGGGATCCTAGTTAATGATAAACTTACCTGGAGCAGCCAGTGCCAGGCAGCAGCTGCCAAGGCAAACAGGATCATGGGGTGCATTAAAAGAGGTCTGGATACACATGATGAGAGCATTATACTGCCTCTGTACAAATCCCTAGTTAGACCGCACATGGAGTACTGTGTCCAGTTTTGGGCACCGGTGCTCAGGAAGGATATAATGGAACTAGAGAGAGTACAAAGGAGGGCAACAAAATTAATAAAGGGGATGGGAGAACTACAATACCCAGATAGATTAGCGAAATTAGGATTATTTAGTCTAGAAAAAAGACGACTGAGGGGCGATCTAATAACCATGTATAAGTATACAATACAAATATCTCGCTGAGGATCTGTTTATACCAAGGAAGGTGACGGGCACAAGGGGGCATTCTTTGCGTCTGGAGGAGAGAAGGTTTTTCCACCAACATAGAAGAGGATTCTTTACTGTTAGGGCAGTGAGAATCTGGAATTGCTTGCCTGAGGAGGTGGTGATGGCGAACTCAGTCGAGGGGTTCAAGAGAGGCCTGGATGTCTTCCTGGAGCAGAACAATATTGTATCATACAATTATTAGGTTCTGTAGAAGGACGTAGATCTGGGGATTTATTATGATGGAATATAGGCTGAACTGGATGGACAAATGTCTTTTTTCGGCCTTACTAACTATGTTACTATGTTACTATGTTTTCTCTTTATAGGTATATCTTTAAGTAAAATGTAAATTGTTCATTTATTCTGTAAACTTCTGGCAGTTCTTCTTTGTTTGATGACTTGTGACTATCCATCATCCTCTTGAATACATTCCAGAGGTTTTCAATGGGGTTCAGGTCTGGAGATTTGGCTGCCCATGACAGGGATTTGATGTAGTGGTCTCTTAATTTTGTATTGTCTTTTGCTACTTTGAGAAACTTGAATTTGGTTTATCAATATTCTATCGATTTGGGGATTTTTTTTAACAATTTTTGGGACGGGATTACAGTTAGAGTCAATGAGGTGAGTAATAAAACATAACAGAGTGATCTAAAATGTGTTCAATTAAACAAGCAAGGGAGAAGATATATTCAAAGAAGAATCAAGAGAGAAAAAAAAGAGTGCAAGAGCAAAATAATGTGGAAGGAAAAGTTAGTAAAGGTTAAGGGAAGGGGAAGGAAAGAAAAGGGCATAGGTGTATGTTGGATCAGATAAACGTGGAGATTATGGACAGGGAAAAAGGTCATCCATCACCGAGCAGCACGGTGGCTCAGGGGTTATCACTGCAGCCTTGCAGCACTGGAGTCCTGGGTTCTAATCCCACCTTGGACAACGTCTGCAAGGAGTTTGTATGTTCTCCCCCTGTTTGCGTGGGTTTCCTCCGGGTACTCCGGTTTCCTCCCACGTTCTAAAGACATACTGATAGGGAATTTAGATTGTGAGCCCCATCGGGGACAGCGATGATAATGTGTGCAAAACTGTATGAGTGCTGCGGAATATGATAGCGCTATATAAAAATAAAGATTATTAACCCCTTCATGACCCAGCCTATTTTGACCTTAATGACCTGGCCATTTTTTGCAATTCTGACCAGTGTCCCTTTATGAGGTAATAACTCAGAAACGCTTCAACGGATCCTAGCGGTTCTGAGATTGTTTTTTTGTGACATATTGGGATTCATGTTAGTGGTAAATTTAAGTCAATAAATTCTGCGTTTATTTGTGATAAAAACGGAAACTTGGCGAAAATTTTGAAAATTTCACAATTTTCACATTTTGAATTTTTATTCTGTTAAACCAGAGAGTTATGTGACACAAAATAGTTAATAACTAACAATTCCCACACGTCTACTTTACATCAGCACAATTTTGGAATCAACATTTTTTTTGCTAGGAAGTTATAAGGGTTAAAATTTGACCAGCAATTTCTCATTTTTACAACAAAATTTACAAAACCATTTTTTTTTAGGGACCACCTCACATTTGAAGTCAGTTTGAGGGGTCTGTATGGCTGAAAATACCCAAAAGTGACACCATTCTAAAAACTGCACCCCTCAAGGTACTCAAAGCCACATTCAAGAAGTTCATTAACCCTTCAGGTGCTTCACAGCAGCAGAAGCAACATGGAAGGAAAAAATGAACATTTAACTTTTTAGTCACAAAAATGATATTTTAGCAACAATTTTTTTATTTTCCCAATGGTAAAAGGAGAAACTGAACCAAAGTTGTTGTCAATTTGTCCTGATTATGCTGATACCCCATATGTGGGGGTAAACCACTGTTTGGGCGCACGAAAGGGCTCGGAAGGGAAGGAGCACCATTTGACTTTTTGAATTAAAAATTGGCTCCACTCTTTAGCGGACACCATGTCGCGTTTGGAGAGACCCTGTGTGCCTAAACATTGGAGCTCCCCCACAAGTGACCCCATTTTGGAAACTAGACCCCCCAAGGAACTTATCTAGATGCATAGTGAGCACTTTAAACCCTCAGGTGCTTCACAAATTGATCCGTAAAAATGAAAAAGTACTTTTTTTTCACAAAAAAATTATTTTAGCCTCAATTTTTTCATTTTCACATGGGCAACACGATAAAATGGATCCTAAAATTTGTTGGGCAATTTCTCCTGAGTACACGGATACCTCATATGTGGGGGAATACCACTTTTTGGGCGCACGACAGGGCTCGGAAGGGAAGGAGCGCCATTTGACTTTTTGAATGAAAAATTATCTCCATCGTTAGCGGATACCATGTCGCATTTGGAGAGCCCCTGTGTGCCTAAATATTGGAGCTCCCCTACAAGTGACCCCATTTTGGAAACTAGACCCCACAAGGAACTTATCTATATTCATATTGAGCACTTTAAACCCCCAGGTGCTTCACAGAAGTTTATAACGAAGAGCCATGAAAATAAAAAATAATTTTTCTTTTCTCAAAAATGATTTTTTAGCCCACAATTTTTTATTTTCCCAAGGGTAACAGGAGAAATTTGACCCCAAAAGTGGTTGCCCAGTTTCTCCTGAGTTCACTGATACCCCATATGTGGGGGTAAACCATTGTTTGGGCACATGCCGGGGCTCGGAAGAGAAGTAGTGTCGTTTTGAAATGCAGACTTTAATGGAATGCTCTGCGGGCGTCACGTTGCGTTTGCAGAGCCCCTGATGTGGCTAAACAGTAGAAACCCCCCACAAGTGACCCCATTTTGGAAACTAGACCCCCAAAGGAACTTATCTAGATGTGTGGTGATTACTTTGAACCCCCAAGTGCTTCACAGAAGTTTATAATGCAGAGCCGTGAAAATAATAAATACGTTTTCTTTCCTCAAAAATAATTTTTTAGCCCACAATTTTTTATTTTCACAAGAGTAACAGGAGAAATTGGACCCCAAAAGTTGTTGGCCAGTTTGTCCTGAGAACGCTGATACCCCATATGTGGGGGTAAACCACTGTTTGGGCACACGTCGGGGCTCGGAAGGGAAGTAGTGACTTTTGAAATGCAGACGTTGATGGAATGCTCTGCGGGCGTCACGTTGCGTTTGCAGAGCCCCTGATGTGCCTAAACAGTAGAAACCCCCCACAAGTGGCCCCATTTTGGAAACTAGACCCCCATGAAACTTATCTAGATTTATATTGAGCACTTTAAACCCCCAGGTGCTTCACAGAAGTTTATAACGCAGAGCCATGAAAATAAAAAATAATTTTTCTTTTCTCAAAAATAATTATTTAACCCACAATTTTTTATTTTCCCAAGGGTTACAGGAGAAATTGGACCCCAAAAGTTGTTGTACAGTTTCTACTGAGTATGCCAGTACCCCATATGTGGGTGTAAACTACTGTTTGGGCACACGTCGGGGCTCGGAAGGGAGAGAGCACCATTTGACGCACCATTTGACTTTTTCAACGCAAGATTGGCTGGAATCAATGGTGGCGCCATGTCGCGTTTGGAGACCCCCTGATGTGCCTAAACAGTGGAAACCCCTCAATTCTAACTCCAACACTAACCCCAACACACCCCTAACCCTAATCCTAACCCTAACCACAACCCTAACCCCAACACACCCCTAACCCTAGTCTTAACCCTAATTCCAACCCTAACTCTAATTCCAAACCTAACCCTAAGGCTATGTACCCAGGTTGCGGATTTGTGTGGGGATTTTTCCACACCGTTTTTGAAAAATCTGCAGGTAAAACGCACTGCGCTTTACCTACGGATTTACCGCGAATTTCCAGTGTTTTTTGTGTTGATTTCACCTGCGGATTCCTATTATGGAGCAGGTGTAAAACGCTGCGGAATTCACACAAAGAATTGACATGCTGCGGAAAATACAACACAGCATTTCCGCGCTGTACTTTCCGCACCATGGGCACAGCGGATTTGGTTTTCCATAGGTTTACGTGGTACTGTAAACGTGATGGAAAACTGCTACGAACCCGCAGCAACCAATCCGCTGCGGATCCACAGCCAAATCCGCACCGTGTGCACATAGCCTAATTCTAACCCTAATTCCAACCCTAGCCCTAATTGTAACCCTAATTGTAACCCTAATTCTAACCCTATCCCTAAGTGCAACCCTATCCCTAAGTGCAGCCCTAACCCTAAGTGCAACCCTAACCCTAAGTGCCACCCTATCACTAAGTGCAACCCTAAGTGCAATCCTAACCATAAGTGCAACCCCAACCCTAAGTGCAACCCTAAGTGCAACCCTAGCCCTAAGTGCAACCCTAGCCCTAAGTGCAACCCTAACCCTAAGTGCAACCCTAAGTGCAACCCTAACCCTAAGTGCAACCCTAAGTGCAACCCTAACCCTAAGTGCAACCCAAACCCTAAGTGCAACCCTAAGTGCAACCCTAGCCCTAAGAGCAAACCTAAGTGCAACCCTAAGTACAACCCTAACCCTAAGTGCAAACCTAAGTGCAACCCTAACCCTAAGTGCAACCCTAACCCTAAGTACAATCCTAACCCTAAGTGCAACCCTAAGTGCAACCCTAGCCCTAAGTGCAACCCTAACCCTAAGTGCAACCCTAAGTGCAACCCTAAGCCTAAGTGCAACCCTAAGTGCAACCCTAACCCTAAGGGCAACCCTAACCCTAAGTGCAAACCTAAGTGCAACCCTAGCCCTAAGAGCAAACCTAAGTGAAACCCTAAGTGCAACCCTAACCCTAAGTGCAACCCTAAGTGCAATCTTAACCCTAAGTGCAACCCTAAGTGCAACCCTAACCCTAAGTGCAATCCTAACCCTAAGTGCAACCCTAAGTGCAACCCTAATCCTAAGTGCAATCCTAACCCTAAGTGCAACCCTAACTCTAAGTGCAACCCTAAGTGCAACCCTAACCCTAAGTGCAATCCTAAGTGCAACCCTAACCCTGAGTGCAACCCTAAGTGCAACCCTAACCCTAAGTGCAATCCTAACCCTAAGTGCAACCCTAAGTGCAACTCTAACCCTAGGTGCAATCCTAACCCTAAGTGCAACCCTAACCCTAAGTGCAACCCTAAGTGTAACCCTAAGTGCAACCCTAACCCTAAGTGCAATCCTAACCCTAAGTGCAACCTTAAGTGCAACCCTAAGTGCAACCCTAACCCTAAGTGCAATCCTAACCCTAAGTGCAACCCTAAGTGCAACCCTAACCCTAAGTGCAATCCTAACCCTAAGTGCAACCCTAACCCTAAGTGCAACCCTAACCCTAAGTGCAATCCTAACCCTAAGTTCAACCGTAAGTGCAAACCTAACCCTAAGTGCAATCCTAACCCTAAGTGCAACCCTAACCCTAAGTGCAACCCTAACCCTAAGTGCAATCCTAACCCTAAGTGCAACCCTAAGTGCAACCCTAACCCTAAGTGCAATCCTAACCCTAAGTGCAACCCTAAGTGCAACCCTAACCCTAAGTGCAATCCTAACCCTAAGTGCAACCCTAAGTGCAACCCTAGCCCTAAGTGCAACCCTAGCCCTAAGTGCAACCCTAACCCTAAGTGCAACCCTAGCCCTAAGTGCAACCCTAAGTGCAACCCTAACTCTAAGTGCAACCCTAACCCTACCGCTAACCCTAAGGGAAAACAAAAATAAATATATTTTCTATATTTTATTATTTTCCCTACCTATGGGGGGGATAAGGAGGGGGGTTATTTACTATTTTTTTTATTTTGATCGCTGTGATAGAACCTCACAGTGATCAAAATGTGCAGGGAACAAATCTGCCGGCCGGCAGATTCGGCGGGCGCACTGCGCATGCGCCCGCCATTTTACAAGATGGCGGTGCCCATCTTCAGGTACTTCACATCAGCAGAAGCAACATGGAAGGAAAAAATGAACATTTAACTTTTTAGTCACAAAAATGATATTTTAGCAACAATTTTTTTATTTTCCCAATGGTAAAAGGAGAAACTGAACCACGAAAGTTATTGTACAATTTGTCCTGATTATGCTGATACCTCATATGTGGGGGTAAACCACTGTTTGGGCGCACGAAAGGGCTCGGAAGGGAAGGAGCACCATTTGACTTTTTGAATGAAAAATTGGCTCCACTCTTTAGCGGACACCATGTCGCGTTTGGAGAGACCCTGTGTGCCTAGACATTGGAGCTCCCCCACAAGTGACCCCATTTTGGAAACTAGACCCCCCAAAGAACTTATCTAGATGCATAGTGAGTACTTTAAACCCTCAGGTGCTTCACAAATTGATCCGTAAAAATGATAAAGTACTTTTAATTTCACAAAAAAATTATTTTAGCCTCAATTTTTTCATTTTCACATGGGCAACAGGATAAAATGGATCCTAAAATTTGTTGGGCAATTTCTCCTGAGTACACGGATACCTCATATGTGGGGGTATACCACTGTTTGGGCGCACGACAGGGCTCGGAAGGGAAGGAGCGCCATTTGACTTTTTGAATGAAAAATTATCTCCATCGTTAGCGGATACCATGTCGCGTTTGGAGAGCCCCTGTGTGCCTAAATATTGGAGCTCCCCTACAAGTGACCCCATTTTGGAAACTAGACCCCCCAAGGAACTTATCTATATTCATATTGAGCACTTTAAACCCCCAGGTGCTTCACAGAAGTTTATAACGAAGAGCCATGAAAATAAAAAATAATTTTTCTTTTCTCAAAAATGATTTTTTAGCCCACAATTTTTTATTTTCCCAAGGGTAACAGGAGAAATTTGACCCCAAAAGTGGTTGCCCAGTTTCTCCTGAGTTCACTGATACCCCATATGTGGGGGTAAACCATTGTTTGGGCACTTCACTGCATACAAGCAGTCCCTCGCCAGCTTCAAGTCTGCGCTCACTGCCGCAAAACAAACTTACTTCTCATCCCTCATATCCTCCCTGTCTCACAACCCTAAACAGCTTTTCAACACTTTCAATTCTCTACTCCGTCCCCCCGCACCTCCTCCCTCCCCCCTCATTTCTGCTGATGACTTCGCCTCTTTCTTTAAACAGAAGATCAATACGATCAGAGAAAGCTTTGGCCCACAGCGCCCACTGCCCCTCTTAGCTGCTCAACCCTGCTCCTCCAAAACCAGCTTCTCCACCATGACAGAAGATCAGCTCTCCACCCTCCTGTCAAGATCACACCTCACCACCTGCACGCTTGACCCGCTCCCATCCCACCTTATCCCTAACCTTTCCACGGTCTTCATCCCAACCCTAACGCACCTCTTCAACCTCTCACTCACAACAGGTGTCTTTCCCTCATCCTTCAAGCAGGCCAAGATCACACCCATCCTCAAAAAGCCCTCCCTCGACCCATCCTCTGTGTCTAGCTATCGCCCAATATCTCTTCTCCCTTATGCCTCCAAATTGCTGGAGCAACACGTCCATCTTGAACTGTCCTCCCACTTCTCCTCCTGCTCCCTCTTTGATCGGTTACAATCAGGCTTCCGTTCCCATCACTCAACTGAAACTGCCCTAACTAAAGTCACCAATGACCTACTAACTGCCAGGAGCAAGCGACACTACTCTGTCCTCCTTCTCCTGGACTTGTCTTCTGCCTTTGACACTGTTGACCACTCCCTTTTGCTACAAATCCTCTCATCCCTTGGCATCACAGACTTGGCCCTTTCCTGGATCTCGTCATATCTGACAGACCGAACATTCAGTGTCTCCCTCCCCCACACCACCTCCTCACTTCGCCCCTTGTCAGTCGGTGTTCCTCAAGGCTCTGTTCTAGGACCCCTACTCTTCTCCATCTACACTTTTGGCCTGGGACAGCTCATAGAATCCCACGGTATGCAGTACCATCTCTACGCCGACGACACGCAGATCTACCTCTCCGGACCTGACCTCTCCTCCTTGCTTACCAAAATCCCGCACTGTCTGTCTGCCATTTCAGCCTTCTTTTCTGCTCGCTTTCTACAACTGAACATGGACAAAACAGAATTCATCATCTTTCCCCCATCTCACTCTACCCCTCCACCACATCTATCCATCAATGTCAATGGCTGCTCACTATGCCCAGTCCCAAACGCCCGGTGCCTCGGGGTGATCTTCGACTCTGCCCTCTCTTTCAAGCCACATATCCAAGCCCTTGCCTCCTCCTGTCGTCTCAAACTCAAAAATATTTCCCGGATCCGTGCTTTCCTTGACCGCAACACTGCAAAAACGCTAGTGCATGCCCTTATCATCTCCCGCCTCGACTACTGCAACCTCCTACTCTCTGGACTCCCCTCTAGCACTCTGGCACCACTCCAATCCATCCTACACTCTGCTGCCCGACTAATCCACCTGTCCCCCCGCTATTCCCCAGCCTCTCCCCTGTGTCAAGCCCTTCACTGGCTTCCTATCGCCCAGAGGCTCCAGTTCAAAACCCTCACACTGACATACAAAGCCATCCACAACCTGTCTCCTCCATACATCTGTGACATGGTCTCCCGGTACCTACCTACACGCGACCTCCGATCCTCCCAAGACCTCCTTCTCTACTCCCCTCTCATCTCTTCTTCCCATAACCGCATCCAAGACTTCTCCCGTGCTTCCCCCATACTCTGGAACTCTCTACCCCAACACATCAGACTTGCGCCTACCATAGAAACCTTCAAAAAGAACCTGAAGACTCATCTCTTCCGACAAGCCTACAGCCTGCAGTGATCCTCAACCTACTGAACAGCCGCACAGCCAGCTCTTCCCTCTCCTAGTGTATCCTCACCCACCCCCTGCAGACTGTGAGCCCTCGCGGGCAGTGTCCTCCCTCCTTATGTACTCGTGTGCCTTGTTATCTGCTCATGTTTAATGTAATTGTCTATATTTGCCCCGTATTCACATGTAAAGCCCCATGGAATAAATGGCGCTATAAAAATGTATAATAATAATAATAAAATGCCGGGGCTCGGAAGAGAAGTAGTGTCGTTTTGAAATGCAGACTTTAATGGAATGCTCTGCGGGCATCACGTTGCGTTTGCAGAGCCCCTGATGTGGCTAAACAGTAGAAACCCCCCACAAGTGACCCCATTTTGGAAACTAGACCCCCAAAGGAACTAATCTAGATGTGTGGTGAGCACTTTGAACCCCCCCAAGTGCTTCACAGAAGTTTATAATGCAGAGCCGTGAAAATAATAAATACGTTTTCTTTCCTCAAAATAATAATTTTTTAGCCCACAATTTTTTATTTTCACAAGAGTAACAGGAGAAATTGGACCCCAAAAGTTGTTGGCCAGTTTGTCCTGAGAACGCTGATACCCCATATGTGGGGGAACCACTGTTTGGGCACACGTCGGGGCTCGGAAGGGAAGTAGTGACTTTTGAAATGCAGACGTTGATGGAATGCTCTGCGGGCGTCACGTTGCATTTGCAGAGCCCCTGATGTGCCTAAACAGTAGAAACCCCCCACAAGTGGCCCCATTTTGGAAACTAGACCCCCATGAAACTTATCTAGATTTATATTGAGCACTTTAAACCCCCAGGTGCTTCACAGAAGTTTATAACGCAGAGCCATGAAAATAAAAAATAATTTTTCTTTTCTCAAAAATAATTATTTAGCCCGCAATTTTTTATTTTCCCAAGGGTTACAGGAGAAATTGGACCCCAAAAGTTGTTGTCCAGTTTCTACTGAGTATGCCAGTACCCCATATGTGGGTGTAAACTACTGTTTGGGCACACGTCGGGGCTCGGAAGGGAGAGAGCACCATTTGACTTTTTCAACGCAAGATTGGCTGGAATCAATGCTGGCGCCATGTCACGTTTGGAGACCCCCTGATGTGCCTAAACAGTGGAAACCTCTCAGTTCTAACTCCAACACTAACCCCAACACACTTCTAACCCTAATCCTAACCCTAACCACAACCCTAACCCCAAAACAACCCTAACCCTAGTCTTAACCCTAATTCCAACCCTAACTCTAATTCCAAACCTAACCCTAAGGCTATGTACCCAGGTTGCGGATTTGTGTGGGGATTTTTCCACACCGTTTTTGAAAAATCTGCAGGTAAAACGCACTGCGCTTTACCTACGGATTTACCGCAAATTTCCAGTGTTTTTTGTGTGGATTTCACCTGCGGATTCCTATTATGGAGCAGGTGTAAAACGCTGCGGAATTCACACAAAGAATTGACATGCTGCGGAAAATACAACACAGCATTTCCGCGCTGTACTTTCCGCACCATGGGCACAGCGGATTTGGTTTTCCATAGGTTTACGTGGTACTGTAAATGTGATGGAAAACTGCTACGAACCCGCAGCAACCAATCCGCTGCGGATCCACAGCCAAATCCGTGTGCACATAGCCTAATTCTAACCCTAATTCCAACCCTAGCCCTAATTGTAACCCTAATTGTAACCCTAATTCTAACCCTATCCCTAAGTGCAACCCTATCCCTAAGTGAAGCCCTAACCCTAAGTGCAACCCTAACCCTAAGTGCCACCCTATCACTAAGTGCAACAATAAGTGCAACCCTAACCATAAGTGCAACCCCAACCCTAAGTGCAACCCTAAGTGCAACCCTAGCCCTAAGTGCAACCCTAGCCCTAAGTGCAACCCAAACCCTAAGTGCAACCCTAAGTGCAACCCTAGCCCTAAGAGCAAACCTAAGTGCAACCCTAAGTGCAACCCTAACCCTAAGTGCAACCCTAAGTGCAACCCTAACCCTAAGTGCAACCCTAACCCTAAGTGCAACCCTAACCCTAAGTGCAACCCTAAGTGCAACCCTAGCCCTAAGAGCAAACCTAAGTGCAACCCTAAGTGCAACCCTAACCCTAAGTGCAACCCTAAGTGCAATGTTAACCCTAAGTGCAACCCTAAGTGCAACCCTAACCCTAAGTGCAATCCTAACCCTAAGTGCAACCCTAAGTGCAACCCTAATCCTAAGTGCAATCCTAACCCTAAGTGCAACCCTAACCCTAAGTGCAACCCTAAGTGCAACCCTAACCCTAAGTGCAATCCTAACCCTAAGTGCAACCCTAACCCTAAGTGCAACCCTAAGTGCAACCCTAACCCTAAGTGCAACCCTAACCCTAAGTGCAACCCTAAGTGCAACCCTAACCCTAAGTGCAACACTAAGTGCAACCCTAACCCTAAGAGCAATCCTAACCCTAAGTGCAACCCTAAGTGCAACCCTAACCCTAGGTGCAATCCTAACCCTAAATGCAACCCTAACCCTAAGTGCAACCCTAAGTGTAACCCTAAGTGCAACCATAACCCTAAGTGCAATCCTAACCCTAAGTGCAACCTTAAGTGCAACCCTAAGTGCAACCCTAACACTAAGTGCAATCCTAACCCTAAGTGCAACCCTAACCCTAAGTGCAACCCTAAGCGTAACCCTAAGTGCAACCCTAACCCTAAGTGCAATCCTAACCCTAAGTGCAACCTTAAGTGCAACCCTAAGTGCAACCCTAACATTAAGTGCAATCCTAACCCTAAGTGCAACCCTAAGTGCAACCCTAACCCTAAGTGCAATCCTAACCCTAAGTGCAACCCTAACCCTAAGTGCAACCCTAACCCTAAGTGCAATCCTAACCCTAAGTGCAACCTTAAGTGCAACCCTAACCCTAAGTGCAATCCTAACCCTAAGTGCAACCCTAACCCTAAGTGCAACCCTAACCCTAAGTGCAATCCTAACCCTAAGTGCAACCCTAAGTGCAACCCTAAGTGCAACCCTAACCCTAAGTGCAATCCTAACCCTAAGTGCAACCCTAAGTGCAACCCTAACCCTAAGTGCAATCCTAACTCTAAGTGCAACCCTAAGTGCAACCCTAGCCCTAAGTGCAACCCTATACCTAAGTGCAACCCTAACCCTAAGTGCAACCCTAGCCCTAAGTGCAACCCTAAGTGCAACCCTAACCCTAAGTGCAACCCTAGCCCTAAGTGCAACCCTAAGTGCAACCCTAACCCTAAGTGCAACCCTAACCCTACCGCTAACCCTAAGGGAAAAACAAAAATAAATATATTTTCTATATTTTATTATTTTCCCTACCTATGGGGGGGATAAGGAGGGGGGTTATTTACTATTTTTTTTATTTTGATCGCTGTGATAGAACCTCACAGTGATCAAAATGTGCAGGGAACAAATCTGCCGGCCGGCAGATTCGGCGGGCGCACTGCACATGTGCCCGCCATTTTCCAAGATGGCGGCGCCCATGCGAGAAGACCGAGGACACCGGGAGGGACACCGGGACTAGGTAAGTATGGGGGGGTGCGATCGGACAGCGGGGGAGGTTAGGGGAGGACGGGGGAGGGGCGGAGGGGAGAGGATGGCGCTGAGGACATAATGGAGAGGTAAGGAACACTGACGGCGGCTGCAGATCACCGCCGTCAGTCGTGGGGGGTCCAGATCACGATCTCCAGCCACGGCTCATGCTAGTGCAGCATCAGCCATGGCTGGATTGTAATATTTCACTAATTTTCATAGGTGAAATATTACAGATTGCTCTGATTGGCTGTTTCACTTTCAACAGCCAATCAGAGCGATCGTAGCCACGGGGGGGCGAAGCCACCCCCCCTGGGCTGTACTACCACTCCCCCTGTCCCTGCAGATTGGGTGAAATTGGAGTTAACCCTTTCACCCGGCCTGCAGGGACCCGATCCGACCATGACGCATACAGTTAGGGCCAGAAATATTTGGACAGTGACACAATTTTCGCGAGTTGGGCTCTGCATGCCACCACATTGGATTTGAAATGAAACCTCTACAACAGAATTCAAGTGCAGATTGTAACGTTTAATTTGAAGGGTTGAACAAAAATATCTGATAGAAAATGTAGGAATTGTACACATTTCTTTACAAACACTCCACATTTTAGGAGGTCAAAAGTAATTGGACAAATAAACATAACCCAAACAAAATATTTTTATTTTCAATATTTTGTTGCAAATCCTTTGGAGGCAATCACTGCCTTAAGTCTGGAACCCATGGACATCACCAAACGCTGGGTTTCCTCCTTCTTAATGCTTTGCCAGGCCTTTACAGCCGCAGCCTTCAGGTCTTGCTTGTTTGTGGGTCTTTCCGTCTTAAGTCTGGATTTCAGCAAGTGAAATGCATGCTCAATTGGGTTTAGATCTGGAGATTGACTTGGCCATTGCAGAATGTTCCACTTTTTGGCACTCATGAACTCCTGGGTAGCTTTGGCTGTATGCTTGGGGTCATTGTCCATCTGTACTATGAAGCGCCGTCCAATCAACTTTGCAGCATTTGGCTGAATCTGGGCTGAAAGTATATCCCGGTACACTTCAGAATTCATCCGGCTACTCTTGTCTGCTCTTATGTCATCAATAAACACAAGTGACCCAGTGCCATTGAAAGCCATGCATGCCCATGCCATCACGTTGCCTCCACCATGTTTTACAGAGGATGTGGTGTGCCTTGGATCATGTGCCGTTCCCTTTCTTCTCCAAACTTTTTTCTTCCCATCATTCTGGTACAAGTTGATCTTTGTCTCATCTGTCCATAGAATACTTTTCCAGAACTGAGCTGGCTTCTTGAGGTGTTTTTCTGCAAATTTAACTCTGGCCTGTCTATTTTTGGTATTGATGAATGGTTCGCATCTAGATGTGAACCCTTTGTATTTACTGTCATGGAGTCTTCTCTTTACTGTTGACTTAGAGACAGATACACCTACTTCACTGAGAGTGTTCTGGACTTCAGTTGATGTTGTGAACGGGTTCTTCTTCACCAAATTAAGTATGCGGCGATCATCCACCACTGTTGTCATCCGTGGACGCCCAGGCCTTTTTGAGTTCCCAAGCTCACCAGTCAATTCCTTTTTCCTCAGAATGTACCTAACTGTTGATTTTGCTACTCCAAGCATGTCTGCTATCTCTCTGATGGATTTTTTCTTTTTTTTCAGCCTCAGGATGTTCTGCTTCACCTCAATTGAGAGTTCCTTTGACCGCATGTTGTCTGCTCACAGCAACAGCTTCCAAATGCAAAACCACACACCTGGAATCCACCCCTGACCTTTTAACTACTTCATTGATTACAGGTTAACGAGGGAGACGCCTTCAGAGTTAATTGCAGCCCTTAGAGTCCATTGTCCAATTACTTTTGGTCCCTTGAAAAAGAGGACGCTATGCATTACAGAGCTATGATTCCTAAACCCTTTCTCCGATTTGGATGTGGAAACTATCATATTGCAGCTGGGAGTGTGCACTTTCAGCCCATATTATATATATAATTGTATTTCTGAACATGTTTTTGTAAACAGCTAAAATAACAAAACTTGTGTCACTGTCCAAATATTTCTGGCCCTAACTGTATGCTGCGTCACAGGTCGGACTGGCACGGGTTTTCATGAAGCATACGCTGCGTCAAAATTTGGGAAGGGGTTAAAAATAAAGATTATCCTTAATGAAGCAATGTTTATAATAAAACAATTTTCAATTTACTTTGTTAAATATGTAATTGTACTTCTTGGCATATAATAAAGCTTTTTACCTAAAAGTGGTATTCCGACTTGAGGAAAGAAATAAGTTCCAAGATGACCATGCAAAACAGTATTTTTTTTAAGAATTATTTCTTAGAGCATAAGAATGTTCAAAAGAATTATGGGTAGACATTCTTTTTATTATTTCTGGAGGGAACATCTATTGATTTCAACTTAGATGCTATAAGTAGTTTTGTTAGAGCAAATAGATGGATTGTGAGATATTTTATTTTGGGGGGAAGTCAATATGAATCAAACGAGAATAAAACTATTTGAGGAGACAGTTCAACTACAGATTTGTTAATATTGCTCTATAAATTAGCTTCTTCTTTCTACAGGTCAGTTGTTTTAGGACATGAGTGACCTCTAAATATGTAATATGTTAGCTTTTTGAGTACAGTTCCTCCAGCATAAGTCCGATCCATCCTCAAAAATCTGCTTTAATCTGACTGATGTACAGAACCAATGAGATAAGATTTTAAAATAATTCTCATGAATATTAGCATTTACATTTGATTTGTATGTTATTTCAATTGCTTCTTTCCATGACCCAGGTGAAAAACATATATTCATATCTTCTTCCCGTTTAACCATGTGTTTTGACTTTTCAATAGTTTATCACTATTGAAGAGTGTATACAGATTTTTCGTGTTCTAAATAGTATTTATTAAAGGATTTTCCGCAAGAGATATAACAACTCTTGGAAGAGATATGGGAGAGAGAATTTCCCCCTAATATATTTCCTTAGTTCTAAAAAGTTGCATATTTCCTTTTTTGGAAGGTTGCACGATAGAGTCAAAACTAGAAAATTTATGATTGAATTTTTTTAGATCCGGTAAATAAGGCCAAACAATTTGTTATACCATTATAATCTCCATTTATCTATAGGGAAGTCAGGAAGGGCAGGGCGGAATATAAATAAAGTTTCCCTAATTGGTAACTAATTTGGTTGTTGTAAGGAATGTTATATACAGTAATTTACTCTGTTACGTGTTACGGAACCACTCAGCACCCAAAGTATATTGTGCAGTTATATGTATGTATAATAGGTTCCATGTGAGACGCATGTCCCTAATGCATTAGCCCACAGGCTGCACCCCTGGGCAGAGGGGACACGATATTCCCCTTTTGTCCGCCCCCTTACCTTTGTAATTCCCACAGTAAATATCGGCAGGCTCCGGCCACCTGCGGCTATTGTAATGTATGTCTGGCCTGCCGCTTTTCTATTGGCCTGCCCTCTGTATCTGTGTTATATATTCTGTGTCATGTGAGTAAAGTTTTGTCAGACTGGAAATACATGGAGAAGCAGCGATCTTTTATATGTGCCCATGTAATCAAGGAATTCCAGCCAGCGTCCTTCATTCAGACTCCAGCCAAAGCAGAGTGGACCTCCGAAAACACGGGGTAGTACTGAAAGAGGTACCCCAGATTGGTACCATCCGTTACATACTCCAATTCATAATTGTCCATTTTATCAGTATATTCTGGTAGAGGGAAGGATTGGTCTAGTAAATTCACAGCAATGAGAGCGGGAGAATTCCCATTGTAAGACTTTTCCATTTCTGCCCAGTTGGTTTTGGCTTCATCTATAAGCCATTTCCTGCTCTGCATTATGATATTAGCCTTGGAGTACGCCTGTAGATTTGGGAGACCAATGCCTCCATTTCTTTTGTTCTTATATATTAATTATTTGGCTACACATGGTGATTTTTTATTCAAAATAAATTTTAACATTCGCTCATGGAAGTTCTTAATCCGTATATCTGGAATCTGAATTGGAACAGTTCTAAATATAAAGTGAATTTTTGGTAGGATAATCATTATATATAAGACAATCCTACTGAGCCATGAGGCATTTGTTTTATCAAAATTCCCAATATTTTTTAAAATCTTTTTTTGTAGGAGACTCAGATTTTCATCTAGTACCTTACGTAAAGAATTCGTAATTTTAATTCCTAAATATGGGATATGATGTCTCTACCAGTTATAGGGAAATTCTTTTTCTATCAATTTTTTGGTTGTGTGGTCTATGATGAAAAAGCTTAAAATTTAAGATTTTTTGGCATTCATTTTATAGACTTAAACTGCAGAGACGTCTCTTATAGTAGTAATTAGGGTTGAGCAAAACGGGTCGAAATTGTTTAAAAGTTGCCGACTTTTGGCAAGGTCGGGTTTCATGAAACCCGACCCGACCCCAGTGGGGGGTCGGCCATGAAGTCGGCTATCTTTTGAATCTGGAATCGGAATTCCGATCCCGATTCCCGATATGTTTAAGATATCGGGAATTGGTATCGGAATTCAGATTAAAGTGTAAAATATAGAATTAAAATAAAAAATATTGCAATACTTACCCTCTGACGCGCCCTGGTACTAACCGGCAGCCTTCCTCCTTCGAATCCGCGCTTCTAGGACCTTGCCGTGACGTCGCGGTGACGTCGCGGCTTGTGATTGGCCGCGCGGCCGCCCATGTGACCGCTCGCGCGGCCAATCACAAGCCGCGACGTCACCCGCGACGTCACCGAAGGTCCTGGAAGGGCTGATTCTTAGGAAGGAAGGCTGTCGGAAGGAAGCAGGGCGCTTCCGAGGGTGAGTATATACCTAATAGGAATATACTCACCCTCGGAAGCGCCCTGCTTCCTTCCGACAGCCTTCCTTCCTAAGAATCAGCCCTTCCAGGACCTTCGGTGACGTCGCGGGTGACGTCGCGGCTTGTGATTGGCCGCGCGAGCGGTCACATGGGCGGCCGCGCGGCCAATCACAAGCCGCGACGTCACCCGCGACATCACCGAAGGTCCTGGAAGGCTGATTCTAAGGAAGGAAGGTTCCCGGTTAGTACCAGGGCGCGTCAGAGGGTAAGTATAAGGATATTTTTTATTTTAATTCTATATTTTACACTTAAATATGGATCCCAGGGCCTGAAGGAGAGTTTCCGCTCCTTCAGACCCTGGGAACCATGGAAACCCAATGCACTGCATTGGGTTTCGAGTTTCGGCCGACCCCGACCCTGACTTTTTTATAGGATCGGCCGATTTCACTCGACCCGACTTTTCCAAAAGTCGGGTTTTGTGAAACCCGACCCGATCCTATAAAAGTGAAGGTCGCTCAACCCTAGTAGTAATAATTCTCAATGAATTGGTAGGGTCAGTAGTAAAGATTATCATCGCATCATCCGCGAATAGACTTATTTTATGTTGCCTAAAGTAAAATGGTATTCCCATTATAAAGTAATTTGTTCTAATGATTTCTTCAAAAGTTTCCATCATTAGATCGAATAAGAGTGGGGATAATGGGCAACCTTGCTGCGTCCCGTTGTAGATAGAAAATGAGTTAGATAATATATTATTCACTTGGACTTTTTCAGAGTGACAATTTTTTAAGAGTGGCCCCCATATAATCCCAATTAATTCAGTCAAAAGCCTTTTCGGCGTCAAGAGAGAGTAATATAGAAGGAATTTTGTTACTTTTCTACATGTGTAATTAAATTTAGTACTCCAATTCGGTCTGAATGTACTAAGAGGGGCACCATTTTGAGTAACCTCTCTTAAATTATTTTAGCGTAAATCTTGATGTCGGAATTTAAGAGGGATATATAGGCCTGTAAGTTGCGATTACCTCTGGATCATTATTCGATTTTGGAATAACCACTACAGTGGCTTGTAAGGATTCTTTTGGGAATTTACCTTCATTGATGGCTACATTAAGCATACACATTAGGGAATCTAAAAGATGGGGACTACAAATTTTATAATATTCATTAGGTATATTGCCTGGTCCAGGTGATTTACTTTGCTTTAACGCCTTTATAGCTTTGTCAGTTTCGTACGTTGAAATTGGGATGTTTAGCAATAATAATTGATCTGTATTTAGTTGTGGGTAGTGTTGAGCGATACCGTCCGATATTTGAAAGCATCGGTATCGGATTGTATCGGCCGATATTCGAAAAATATCGGATATCGCCGATACCGATACCCGATACCAATACAAGTCATTGGGACACAAATATCGGAAGGTATCCTGAAATGGTTCCCAGGGTCTGAAGGAGAGGAAACTCTCTTTCAGGCCCTGGGATCCATATTCATGTGAAAAATAAAGAATAAAAATAAAAAATATGGGTATACTCACCCCTCCGGTGGACCCTGGACCTTAGCGGTGTAACCGGCAGCCTCCGTTCCTAAGAATGAACGGGTGAAGGACCTTCAATGACGTCGCAGCTTGTGATTGGTCACGTGACTGCTCATGTGACCGCTTACACGACCAATCACAAGCCGCGACATCATCACAGGTCCTTCACCCGCTCATTCTTAGGAACGGGGGTTGCCGGTTACACCGCTAAGGTCCAGGGTCCGCCGGAGGGGTGAGTATACCCATATTTTTTATTTTTATTCTTTATTTTACACATGAATATTCATCCCAATCCCGATTCCCGATATCACAAAAATATCGGAACTCGGGATCGGAATTCCGATACCGCAAATATCGGCCGATACCCGATACTTGCGGTATCGGAATGCTCAACACTAATTGTGGGAGATTAATTCAAGAAAGAAATTCGCTTATTTCTGTAGTTTTTGGTTGAATTGTATCTCTATCATCCTAAGCCAGAGTAAAACCCTGCAAACTGTTCAGCAATTTCTTGCGAATGTGTATATTTAACTCCATCATTTTTAATAGAAGAGACTCTAGTTTTCATATGCTGCTTTTTACCTTGTTGGCCGTAAGTCTAGTCATTTTGTTATGGGATAAATAATAATTAAGCTTAATGGATTTGGTAAGTTTATCGTAGTCATCTCAAAGAATGGATTTTAGTTCTTCTCTAAGGTGGAGTATAATAGAGTGAAATTTCTCTGTGGGGTTTTGTATCTGTTTTTCTACTTCTACCTTAATCCTTTGCGAAATTTCTTGTATTTTTTCTGCGGTTTTCCTTTTATGCTAAGAACTTAACTGTATAAGTATCCTTCTGAGAACTGCCTTGTTAGTGTTCCAGATGGGAATTGGGGAAATATCATGTATACTATTTTCTAGAAAGTACAATTTATTGGCTTTTTCAATCATTGCTTCATATTCTTCAAAATAAAGCAAAAGCGAGTTGCATCTCCATCTGTTAGAACAGTTGTTCGAAGAAGTAGGCCTCAAAACTAATCTTACAGGAGCATGGTCTGACCACGTAATTTTATCAACATTTATTTCTTTGAATCTTTGTAGAGTGTTAATTTTTGTCAAAATTAAATCAATTCTAGAAAAAGTTTTGTGCTTATCTGACTAATAAGTAGACTTCGTTGAATAAGAATTGAGACACCTAAAAGCATCAAAAGACTGCTGTTTTGTCAGCCAGTTTTTAATGTAAACATTTTGCTCCTTGATGTATCCATACTCTGGTCATGTATTATATTAAAATTTCCAAAAAAAGCAAGTGACCTTTTTGGTGTTTACCTACTTTTGTCATTAATTTATTAAAAAATGAGATTTGCCCTCTGTGAGGCTCATAGATGTCGACTAACATGCTGGTTGTTGTATCGATATTACATATACAGTGGGGCAAAAAAGTATTTAGTCAGTCAGCAATAGTGCAAGTTCCACCACTTAAAAAGATGAGAGGCGTCTGTAATTTACATCATAGGTAGACCTCAACTATGGGAGACAAACTGAGAAATAAAAATCCAGAAAATCACATTGTCTGTTTTTTTAACAATTTATTTGCATATTATGGTGGAAAATAAGTATTTGGTCAGAAACAAACAATCAAGATTTCTGGCTCTCACAGACCTGTAACTTCTTCTTTAAGAGTCTCCTCTTTCCTCCACTCATTACCTGTAGTAATGGCACCTGTTTAAACTTGTTATCAGTATAAAAAGACACCTGTGCACACCCTCAAACAGTCTGACTCCAAACTCCACTATGGTGAAGACCAAAGAGCTGTCAAAGGACACCAGAAACAAAATTGTAGCCCTGCACCAGGCTGGGAAGACTGAATCTGCAATAGCCAACCAGCTTGGAGTGAAGAAATCAACAGTGGGAGCAATAATTAGAAAATGGAAGACATACAAGACCACTGATAATCTCCCTCGATCTGGGGCTCCACGCAAAATCCCACCCCGTGGGGTCAGAATGATCACAAGAACGGTGAGCAAAAATCCCAGAACCACGCGGGGGGACCTAGTGAATGAACTGCAGAGAGCTGGGACCAATGTAACAAGGCCTACCATAAGTAACACACTACGCCACCATGGACTCAGATCCTGCAGTGCCAGACGTGTCCCACTGCTTAAGCCAGTACATGTCCAGGCCCGTCTGAAGTTTGCTAGAGAGCATTTGGATGATCCAGAGGAGTTTTGGGAGAATGTCCTATGGTCTGATGAAACCAAACTGGAACTGTTTGGTAGAAACACAACTTGTTGTGTTTGGAGGAAAAAGAATACTGAGTTGCATCCATCAAACACCATACCTACTGTAAAGCATGGTGGTGGAAACATCATGCTTTGGGGCTGTTTCTCTGCAAAGGGGCTAGGACGACTGATCCGGGTACATGAAAGAATGAATGGGGCCATGTATCGTGAGATTTTGAGTGCAAACCTCCTTCCATCAGCAAGGGCATTGAAGATGAAACGTGGCTGGGTCTTTCAACATGACAATGATCCAAAGCACACCACCAGGGCAACGAAGGAGTGGCTTCGTAAGAAGCATTTCAAGGTCCTGGAGTGGCCTAGCCAGTCTCCAGATCTCAACCCTATAGAAAACCTTTGGAGGGAGTTGAAATTCCGTGTTGCCAAGCGAAAAGCCAAAAACATCACTGCTCTAGAGGAGATCTGCATGGAGGAATGGGCCAACATACCAACAACAGTGTGTGGCAACCTTGTGAAGACTTACAGAAAACGTTTGACCTCTGTCATTGCCAACAAAGGATATATTACAAAGTATTGAGATGAAATTTTGTTTCTGACCAAATACTTATTTTCCACCATAATATGCAAATAAAATGTTAAAAAAACAGACAATGTGATTTTCTGGATTTTTTTTTCTCAGCTTGTCTCCCATAGTTGAGGTCTACCTATGATGTAAATTACAGACGCCTCTCATCTTTTTAAGTGGTGGAACTTGCACTATTGCTGACTGACTAAATACTTTTTTGCCCCACTGTAAGAATATGGTATCTCCCGTTGTTGTCATCAATTTCTTCAATTAATTGAAAATTTACAGAATTTTTAATTGCAGTGAGCGCACCAGCTTTTTTCTTCTCGGACGAGGATTTAAATACATGAGGAAAATCTCTGTGAGAGAAATCTGGTGGGATGTTCTGAGCAAATTTGGTTTCCTGATATGCTATTATATCAGAATTGGATCTTTTCACTTCTATCCAAGTGGAGTACCTCTTGAAAGGGCCATTAAGTCCTTTCACATTCAATGTCAAAATGTTTAACACTTATAGTTAAGAAATTAAATAAGAAATATACAAGTACATTGGTGATTAATATTTAGGCAATAAAACCTGTGAAGAAAACTGTTAAATAACACTAAATGTTTTCAGTTGTTTGAGTTGTTAACGCCACAATTCAGAAAAATTGAAAAAACAAAAAGAAGAACCAAAATACTGGATTTCCTTAGACGATCTGATGAAGACAACGAGAGCAGCATGACTTGGGCTCTCAAGTACCTTTTCCAGATGTTGGTGGATAAAGTAAAATTTGGCAGACTCTGATCGTGAGTCCTGGAATTAGGACATAAAGAGTTAAGATATCAAAAAAGATAAAATCAGAAGACTTTTGTAGAACACCTCAAGATGTCACTTTGGGGGTTCTGGGTTCCTTTTTCGATGGGGATTGCGGTCATAGCCGGGAATGTTGTAGGTTTTTTAAAAATTCCAACCATCATCAGGATCAAGTATTGGATAAGATTTCCTGTTGATAAATACAATACGTTTAGTGGGGAAACCCCATTTGGGCCTCTCTGACCTTTCCGGCGCCTGCGCACTGCAGTACTTTGTTCTGCCCTCAACAGGGCAGACAAAGTACGCCTGCGCCGGAGCCGTGGCTGAAGATCAGAAGAGGACGTCTTGGAATGAAGATGGGAGGCGCCGCAGCGGACCAGAGACACCCATCCGACCTGACCAGCAGCGTGACCGCCCCTGGGTGAGTATAATATAACGTCTTTTTCTCCTCTTTTAGGTAACATCGGGGGCTTATCTACAGCATTACAGAATGCTGTAGATAAGCCCCTGATGCCGGTGGGCTTACCTCACCCGCGATTTTCAGGGTGACAGGTTCCCTTTAAAGACAGGCAAGGTTATATTACTGTCTGGCATCTTGCTCCTCGAATACCATGTATTAGAATCATATTTTGGAGCTAGAGTTGCATTGTAGCTTGTATTATCTATAGAACAAGGAGTATGTGCCTTTGGTATACCAAAATTAAGAGGTTCTTCAGGCTTCATTATGCCTCCCTGTGTAGTGATAGTGACAAATTTACCAGCTTTATTATTGACACCATGCTTTACACCATCCTCAGATTTATCAGGTTTGATAGTGGGTTTGAATTCTGGAGTCGTGAGTGATATGTAGTGTGGCTGCAGAAACTTGTCAGATACAAATTGAGGGTTTACCTTTTGTCCTCTTGCTTAGAGCATTGTAGCTCCTAGGGAGGCCTAAGATGGCTCAAAATGTTCCAGAAAGGATCCTGAGGCTTTTAAGTCGAGTAATGCAAGTCCAGGTCATCTGAGTTTCCTTCAAAAAGACATACCACGGCAAATTTTAGGCTCCCCTGACCACACCCGTTTCACAACTAGTCACACCCATATCCACGCCCCAACCACGCCCATTTAGCACTGCTGATCACACTGTTTCATAAACAATAATTGTAAACAAAGACAATACAAGTAATGAATTAAAGTATTATTGCAAACTTGGCAATAACATTTCTTTTAAATTAGAATGTAAAAGCTGCACAATACATAACAGATCCACTCTATTAGATAAAAGATCTTTAACAATATTGTGCTTTTGGTTAGTGGGAGGAATTAGAGAATAGTTGGCTTATTGCTCTGCATATCTGCTGAAATCATGAGAACCATTACCCTCATAGGCAGAATGGCCGGCAGGAGCGTCTGTGACCACAAATCGGCACCGGGCGGAACAGGCCGGTAATTAACTACTTGCCTGTGAATTCTTAGCCCCTTAAGAAAAAATAATACAAAGGTCCTGAATGGATAACCCAATTACCCAAGATTCCATTATTTTTTGTGCTATTATTGTCCTTATACGCAGCAGTTGCAGTAATATAGGAAGAGTGCTGTGAATAATCATAGTATCCCCTACATAACATATACAGTATACAGCACTCGCAGTATCACATATACAGTATTGTATATACTGTACATGATACAGGTACATAGAAACATTTATCTTGGGACTTACCCAAATCCTTGAGATGAGGGGGAAATTGAAAATGAGCTGCAGCATTGGACATGCAGAGGAGCGGATCCCGAATTTACCTGTGACGGTGAGCAGAATGTTTTTTTTTTTAATGAAGTTCCTGTGTGCGCGCGTGTATTCTTTATCTCTGCACTGGGGGCCATCGCGGCTGCCGTGCATGCGGCGTGACAGGAGCTGCCGCAGCTGCCGTGTGAGCGTCATCACAAGGGCCGCCATGCGTGCGACATCACAAGGTCCACCGCGGTGCGTGCTTTTACACATGAGAGTAAGGGCTGCCGGGCCGCCTTGTCAGTACGTGCACGCTTTTTATGGATATCTTTGAGAAATGGCTTCTTCTTGCCACTCTTCTATAAAGGCCAGATTTGTGCAGTGTATGACTGATTGTTGTCCTATGGACAGACTGTCCCACCTCAGCTGTAGATCTCTGCAGTTCATCCAGAGGGATCATGGGCCTCTTGGCTGCATCTCTGATCAGTCTTCTCCTTGTTTGAGATGAAAGTTTAGAGGGACGGCCGGGTCTTGGTAGATTTGCAGTGGTATGATGCTCCTTCCATTTCAATATGATCGCTTGCACAGGCACTGTATATACAGCAGTCTACACACATTATACAGGTCAAACTACATATGCTGTATATGTAGAATATATAGGAGATGCTGTATAGTCGCAAAATATATATATATATATATAATTGCCTAAGGGTTTTTCCGTCTGTCTGTCTGTCTGTCTTTCTGTCTGTCTGTCTGTCTGTCCTGGAAATCCCGGCTCTCTGATTGGTCGAGGCCGCCAGGCCTCGACCAATCAGAGACAGGCACAGCATCGACGTAGAAATCCCGCGTCTGATTGGTCGAGGCCACCAGGCCTCGACCAATCAGCAACGGGCACAGCGACGATGATGTCATAAAGGACGTAGAAATCCCGCGTCTGATTGGTCGAGGCCGCCAGGCCTCGACGAATCAGCAACGGGCACAGCGACGATTATGTCATAAAGGACGTAGACATCTCACGTTTCTGATTCAGCGACGGGCACAGTATCGACGTAGATGTCATAATGGTTGCCATGGCGACGATGGTGTCATAAAGGTTGCCTCGACCAATCAGCGACGGGCACAGTCTGCCGCAAATTCTGGAATCATCATTGTCCATATACTACGGGGACATGCATATTCTAGAATACCCGATGCGTTAGAAATGGGCCACAATCTAGTATATATATAAAGCAGTATCACCTATATAACATATATACACATCAGTAGCAGCATCACCTATATAATGTATATAGACTGCTGTACATACATTATGCAGGTGATACAGTGATTATATGCAGCAGTGTCACCTATATATTGTACGTATAGCAGTCTATACACATTAGACAGGTCAAATTGCACATGCTGTAAATTCATAGAAAAGCTTTCATCTTCGTACTCACATGAGATGGGGGGAGGAAGAGGTCGGTCCACTGTTCAGCCAGCGTCGGAGGTGTTGAGGTGTTGAGGACTTGGAAAGGATGCCGATCGGGGTTTGGTGAGGAGAGCGCTGTTCTCTGATTCTGGTACTGGCCAGCGCCAGACAGAGTGAGGCTTAGGCGTCTGTGCACACCGCGGCGGCCTTTTCAAACTTCTGCACAGGCCCTGGTGCTCATGCTCTCCTGCTTGCCTGCACTGACCAGGGCCACAGACATGCACAAGAACGAATGAGGGCCGCACTCACGTGGGCTGCCGTGGCCCTGGTTAGAGCCTGCACCAAGAGAGCACGCGCACCAGGGCCTGTGCAGAAGATTTACAGGGCTAGTGGCCCATTTTGTAGCTCGAGGCCGTAGGCAGCCAGATCCACGTTATCTGACTACAGGGCGGCTGCCGCCCTCTGTCTCCCTGCCGCCTGAGGCCAAATGTTCAATTGGCCTGATTATAGGTGCACCCCTGACTATATGGAGGACTATGGGGGTGTATTATACAGTATGGAGGACTATGGGATACATTATACTATATTGAAGACTATGGGGCGTGTATTATTCTGCATGGAGGTGAAGCAAGGCTCATCCCTTGCTATGCCATTCAGCATTCATGCAACCCACTCTTTTCCCATTTCACACCAGCGGGCACACAGCCCTGGCAGCCATTAGCAGATAACTAGCAGCTGTATTGTGTATGTCAGAGAGTGGGACCAGATCCAGGCCGGCATAATGGACAGATGCCCAGTCAGATACAGGGGGGATGATTCCTAATAGAACAGGCAGTGTGCATCAGCCACAAAAGTACTACTCCCTGCATGCCACATGCTGGGAGTTGTAGTCCTGATCAGCAGGAGAACATCTGGGTACAGATCCCACAGACTGGATAGAACAGCAGTGCTCCATTACTGGGGAGTTGTATGGTGAGCAGCTGCTTATAGGCAGGAGTTCCTGGATGGTGACTCCACATCTGCACTGCAGACATGACACTGCACTGTATATATATATATATATATATATATATATATATACAGTGGGGCAAAAAAGTATTTAGTCAGTCAGCAATAGTGCAAGTTCCACCACTTAAAAAGATGAGAGGCGTCTGTAATTTACATCATAGGTAGACCTCAACTATGGGAGACAAACTGAGAAAAAAAAATCCAGAAAATCACATTGTCTGTTTTTTTAACAATTTATTTGCATATTATGGTGGAAAATAAGTATTTGGTCAGAAACAAACAATCAAGATTTCTGGCTCTCACAGACGTGTAACTTCTTCTTTAAGAGTCTCCTCTTTCCTCCACTCATTACCTGTAGTAATGGCACCTGTTTAAACTTGTTATCAGTATAAAAAGACACCTGTGCACACCCTCAAACAGTCTGACTCCAAACTCCACTATGGTGAAGACCAAAGAGCTGTCAAAGGACACCAGAAACAAAATTGTAGCCCTGCACCAGGCTGGGAAGACTGAATCTGCAATAGCCAACCAGCTTGGAGTGAAGAAATCAACAGTGGGAGCAATAATTAGAAAATGGAAGACATACAAGACCACTGATAATCTCCCTCGATCTGGGGCTCCACGCAAAATCCCACCCCGTGGGGTCAGAATGATCACAAGAACGGTGAGCAAAAATCCCAGAACCACGCGGGGGGACCTAGTGAATGAACTGCAGAGAGCTGGGACCAATGTAACAAGGCCTACCATAAGTAACACACTACGCCACCATGGACTCAGATCCTGCAGTGCCAGACGTGCCCCAATGCTTAAGCCAGTACATGTCCGGGCCCGTCTGAAGTTTGCTAGAGAGCATTTGGATGATCCAGAGGAGTTTTGGGAGAATGTCCTATGGTCTGATGAAACCAAACTGGAACTGTTTGGTAGAAACACAACTTGTCGTGTTTGGAGGAAAAAGAATACTGAGTTGCATCCATCAAACACCATACCTACTGTAAAGCATGGTGGTGGAAACATCATGCTTTGGGGCTGTTTCTCTGCAAAGGGGCCAGGATGACTGATCCGGGTACATGAAAGAATGAATGGGGCCATGTATCGTGAGATTTTGAGTGCAAACCTCCTTCCATCAGCAAGGGCATTGAAGATGAAACGTGGCTGGGTCTTTCAACATGACAATGATCCAAAGCACACCGCCAGGGCAACGAAGGAGTGGCTTCATAAGAAGCATTTCAAGGTCCTGGAGTGGCCTAGCCAGTCTCCAGATCTCAACCCTATAGAAAACCTTTGGAGGGAGTTGAAAGTCCGTGTTGCCAAGCGAAAAGCCAAAAACATCACTGCTCTAGAGGAGATCTGCATGGAGGAATGGGCCAACATACCAACAACAGTGTGTGGCAACCTTGTGAAGACTTACAGAAAACGTTTGACCTCTGTCATTGCCAACAAAGGATATATTACAAAGTATTGAGATGAAATTTTGTTTCTGACCAAATACTTATTTTCCACCATAATATGCAAATAAAATGTTAAAAAAACAGACAATGTGATTTTCTGGATTTTTTTTTCTCAGTTTGTCTCCCATAGTTGAGGTCTACTTATGATGTAAATTACAGACGCCTCTCATCTTTTTAAGTGGTGGAACTTGCACTATTGCTGACTGACTAAATACTTTTTTGCCCCACTGTATATATATATATATATATATATATATATATATATTACCATAGTCCTTATTGAAACACAAGGCTGTGAGTCACTTCAAAAATCAGATAAGTCACATATTCAATTGTGGGATACCACAAAAGAAACAGAAGTGAGGAAAGGAAGAGGATATCTTTGATAAAATGTAATAAGTTTATTGAAGCAATATATTTAAAATAACACAGAACATTTAATATGGGGAGAGAAAAGAGGGGGGGGAGGGGGTTAAACCACCAGACTAGGAGAGACAAATCTACACTATACCATAACGGGTTAAAATATAATAAACCCAATGAAAATAAGGTGGTAATACTAGTATAAGAAAAGCGATCTAGGCACCAAGAGCCAGGTAGATGTAAACACAAGACCTGGTATATTCCCCAGCAATGTAAAAAAATCTTAATAATCAGGCACAAGCTGAGTACATGTCTAATCAGGAACACAGAGCAAGAAACAGCCTGCTAATGTCCTGCGGAGTACATCTCAGTTAAAGTGCCAGTGTGAATAGAGAGACTGCAACGAAAAGAGTATATTGCCAGGGAGTAGGTTTACCTGTAAAACCGAGCAGTGGTGTCTAGCGCTGGTGGTGAAGTGTAGATGAGGTTCCCATGCGCCCGACAAGCGCTGTTTCGCCGTAGCTTCTTCAATGGGGCGAGGACGTTTTTGCATTATATTATTGTGTTATTTACCCAGGGTGGTTACAGTTGTATGGTTTTTAATTGTGTTTTTATTATGGCTTTTGTGCACCAATAAAATTGAATTGTTTATAGTTTATCATTGTTGTGGTGTGCATATCTTCCAGTAGTGTCTCTTCTTTTCAGTCTTGGTCTTCTATTTACTACTGGTTGCACCCCCTTTGCTTATATATCTTGTATGGCGGTGCGCCTGGTTTTCTCATATCATTATTGAATTAGGGCCTGACTCTTATCCTGTTTGTATCTATTCTGTATCTTTCCCTGTATCAGCTCTGTCAGTATCTGAACCTGTCTCTGAATGCTTCTGTGTCTGAATCAGCATGTTTCCAAACCAGGTGTACCCGACGCAGTTGCTTCCTCCAAACCGATTGTCTGAAGTAGTCACAACCCTATACCTGCTGTAGCAGCAGCTTCCTTTCCTTACCTGCGGTGTCTGACTCTGTACCTTTCCTTATACCTCCTTTGTCTGACCTATACCAGTACCTATCTCTATTCTGTTGTCGCTGTGAGACATTACAGATATGTTTGTATACTTGCTACTTCCCAGTAAGTATCCTGTGTAAATCCCGCTTTGTCTGACTGGTGTGTATTTGTCCTTCTGTTTGTCCTGTGTGAACTTGGACCAATCTTACTTAATATCTGCACATACCTTTAGAGCAGTGTTCCTCATCTCCGGTTCTCAAGAGTCATGTTTTCGGGATTTCCTTAATAGTGCACAGGTGATAATTGCATCACCTGCACAGGCAAGCATTCACTGACCTGTGTAATACTAAGGAAATCCTCAAAACATGACCTGTTGGTGGCTCTTGGGGACCGGAGTTGGGGAACACTGCTTTAGAGTGACTTCTCACTCACAAGGGTGGAGGCTTGTTTTAATTTCATCATTTTTTAAGCCCAACTTGGAGACGTCAACTAACACTTTTTGGAAGTGCATTTGGACAGCAAGGTGGATTGCTGTTAAGGGAACTAGAGAAAAAAAAAAAATTTAAATCTTCAGCAGAGCGAGTGTGAGCGAGCTGAGTGTGGCCTGAGCGTTAGTGTGGACGGCGGTAAGTGTGACTTGTGATTCAGTGACTTTGGAGTCAGGGAGTTTCCAAGGGAGGAATTACTGAATTGCTGTCTGATTTATATTAATACTTTGTATTTATTTTTTATTTTTTTATTTTATTTTTTTTATTGAACTGTTCTGTCTGGTGCAATCCCCATTAGGAAATGTGCTCCACTCTTGTTAATGCCATCCAGTGCACATCTTGCCACATGTATGCAATCCTTGAGCAGCCGATCGAGGGTGCATACTGCTGTGCGAGATGTGAGCACGTTGTGCATTTGGAAACCCAGATTCTGACTCTAAATGTGCAGCTGGCAACACTGAGATCCATAGACAATATGGAGAGGAGTCTTCTGCTCACGGAGCAGATGCTCAATGGGACAAATGAGGGGGGGATGGTGGGATGGAGCTGCAGGACAATGAAGTAGCAAGCTGGGTGACAGTTAGGAAGCGGGGTAGAGGGAAGAGTGCCAGGGAAGCTAGTCCTGACCTGGCACACCCCAATAACTTTGCTAAGTTGGCAGATGAGGGGGGTGCCAGTACAGGGGTAGCACTGCTGCAGCCAGGCATGTCCTCTGAAAGCCGGAGGAGTGACTGCTCCAGTAAGGAGGGAAATAGGAGAGCAGGGCAGGCCAGACAGGTGCTGGTAGCGGGCGACTCAATTATTAGGGGAACAGATAGGGCAATCTGTCACAAAGACAGGGATCATCGAACGGTGTGCTGCCTACCTGGCGCTCGAGTCCGACACATCGCTGATCGGGTGGACAGATTATTGGGAGTGTTGTGAATTCTGTGGTCAAGCTCCCTCCTGTGGTCATGAGTGGTACTGCGGCTGGTTCTGTCCGTGAGCTTCCTTTGGTGGATGTGAGTGGGGCTGCGGCTTCTGAGTTTCCTTCCTCAGGTGACGAGGTTAAGTCGTTAGGTGCTGCTCTATTTAACTCCACCTAGTTCTTTGTTCCTGGCCTCCAGTCAATATTCCAGTATTGGTCTTGCTCTCTCCTGGATGTTTTTGTGGCCTGTCTTCACTGCATAAGCTAAGTTCTGCTTGTGTTACTTTTGTTTGCTATTTTTTCTGTCCAGCTTGCTATATTGGTTTTTCTTGCTTGCTGGAAGCTCTGGGACGCAGAGGAAGCACCTCCGTACCGTTAGTTGTCCCTCTGCGTGGTTGTTTGTAGGTTTTTGTGCTGACCGCAAAGCTATCTTTCCTATCCTCGGTCTATTCAGTAAGTCGGGCCTCACTTTGCTAAAATCTATTTCATCTCTGTGTTTGTATTTTCATCTTTACTCACAGTCATTATATGTGGGGGGCTGCCTTTTCCTTTGGGGAATTTCTCTGAGGCAAGGTAGGCTTATTTTTCTATCTTCAGGGCTAGCTAGTTTCTCAGGCTGTGCCCGAGGCGCCTAGGTCTGGTCAGGAGCGCTCCACGGCTACCTCTAGTGTGGTGTGATAGGATTAGGGATTGCGGTCAGCAGAGTTCCCACGTCTCAGAGCTCGTCCTATGTTATTAGTAACTATCAGGTCACTTTGTGTGCTCTTAACCACCAGGTCTGTTGTGGTTCTGAATCACCAGTTCATAACAGTACTGGAGACCCAAAGTACTAATGCTTCTCAATAGAGGGAAAAGAGAAGTTCTGAGACCATTTTTTTTCTCTGCACTGTGTTTTGTCTTTCTTTTCCCCTAGACATTTGGGTGGTTCAGGACACAGGTGTAGTGATGGACATTAAAGGTCTGTCTTCTTGTATGGATCATCTCACTGCAAGAGTACAAAATATTCAAGACTTTGTGGTTCAGAATTCTATGTTAGAACCAAGAATTCCTATTCTTAATTTGTTTTCTGGAGATAGAGCTAAGTTTCTGAGTTTTAAAATAATTGTAAACTGTTTTTGGCTTTGAAACCCCGCTCCTCTGGTGAACCAGTTCAACAAGTTAAGATCATTATTTCTTTATTACGTGGCGACCCTCAAGACTGGGCATTTTCCCTTGCGCCAGGAGATCCTGCATTATGTAATATTGATGCGTTTTTTCTGGCGCTCGGTTTGCTTTATGATGAACCTAATTCAGTGGATCAGGCAGAGAAAAATTTGCTGGCTCTGTGTCAGGGTCAGGATGAGGTAGAGATATATTGTCAGAAGTTTAGGAAGTGGTCTGTATTCACGCAATGGAATGAATGTGCGCTGGCAGCAATTTTCAGAAAGGGTCTCTCTGAAGCCCTTAAGGATGTCATGGTGGGATTTCCTATGCCTGCTGGTCTGAATGAGTCTATATCTTTGGCCATTCAGATCGATCGACGCTTGTGTGAGCGTAGAGCTGTGCACCATTTGGCGGTATTATCTGAGCATAAACCTGAGCCTATGCAATGTGATAGGACTTTGACCAGAGCTGAACGGCAAGAACACAGACGTCGGAATGGGCTGTGTTTTTACTGTGGTTATTCCACTCATGCTATCTCCGATTGTCCTAAGCGCACTAAACGGTTCGCTAGGTCTGCCACCATTGGTACGGTACAGTCGAAATTTCTTTTGTCCGTTACTTTGATCTGCTCTTTGTCATCCTATTCTGTCATGGCATTTGTGGATTCAGGCGCTGCCCTGAATTTGATGGACTTGGAGTTTGCTAGGCGCTGTGGGTTTTTCTTGGAGCCCTTGCAGTATCCTATTCCATTGAGAGGAATTGATGCTACGCCTTTGGCCAAGAATAAGCCTCAGTACTGGACTCAACTGACCATGTGCATGGCTCCTGCGCATCAGGAGGATATTCGCTTTTTGGTGTTGCATAATCTCCATGATGTGGTCGTGTTGGGGTTGCCATGGCTACAAGTCCATAACCCAGTATTGGATTGGAAATCTATGACTGTGTCCAGCTGGGGTTGTCAGGGGGTACATGGTGATGTTCCATTTCTATTTCATCATCCACCCCTTCTGAGGTCCCTGAGTTCTTGTCGGATTACCGGGATGTATTTGATGAGTCCAAGTCCAGTGCCCTACCTCCGCATAGGGATTGCGATTGTACTATCGATTTGATTCCTGGTAGTAAGTTTCCTAAAGATCGACTGTTTAATTTATCTGTGCCTCCGCTATGCGGAGTTACGTAAAGGAATCCTTGGAGAAGGGTCATATTCGCCCGTCGTCGTCGCCATTGGGAGCAGGGTTCTTTTTTGTGGCCAAGAAGGATGGTTCGCTGAGACCTTGTATAGATTACCGCCTTCTAAATAAAATCACAGTCAAGTTTCAGTACCCCTTACTGCTGCTGTCTGATCTGTTTGCTCGGATTAAGGGGGCTTGTTGGTTCACCAAGATAGATCTTCGTGGTGCGTATAATCTTGTGCGTATTAAACAGGGCGATGAATGGAAAACGGCATTTAATACGCCCGAGGGCCATTTTGAGTACCTGGTTATGCCATTCGGGCTTTCTAATGCTCCATCAGTATTTCAGTCCTTTATGCATGACATCTTCCGAGAGTACCTGGATAAATTCCTGATTGTATACTTGGATGATATTTTGGTCTTCTCGGATGATTGGGAGAGTCACGTGAAGCAGGTTAGAATGGCGTTCCTTGTCCTGCGTGCAAATTCTTTGTTTGTGAAGGGGTTAAAGTGTCTCTTTGGTGTTCAGAAGGTTTCATTTTTGGGTTTCATTTTTTCCCCTTCTACTATCGAGATGGACCCTGTTAAAGTTCAGGCCATTTATGATTGGACTCAGCCGACATCTCTGAAGAGTCATAGTAACATAGTAACATAGTAACATAGTTAGTAAGGCCGAAAAAAGACATTTGTCCATCCAGTTCCGTCTATATTCCATCATAATAAATCCCCAGATCTACGTCCTTCTACAGAACCTAATTGTATGATACAATATTGTTCTGCTCCAGGAAGACATCCAGACCTCTCTTGAACCCCTCGACTGAGTTCGCCATTACCACCTCCTCAGGCAAGCAATTCCAGATTCTCACTGCCCTAACAGTAAAGAATCCTCTTCTATGTTGGTGGAAAAACCTTCTCTCCTCCAGACGCAAAGAATACCCCTTGTGCCCGTCACCTTCCTTGGTATAAACAGATCCTCAGCGAGATATTTGTATTGTCCCCTTATATACTTAGACATGGTTATTAGATCGCCCCTCAGTCATCTTTTTTCTAGACTAAATAATCCTAATTTCGCTAATCTATCTGGGTATTGTAGTTCTCCCATCCCTTTTATTAATTTTGTTGCCCTCCTTTGTACTCTCTCTAGTTCCATTATATCCTTCCTGAGCACCGGTGCCCAAAACTGGACACAGTACTCCATGTGCGGTCTAACTAGGGATTTGTACAGAGGCAGTATAATGCTCTCATCATGTGTATCCAGACCTCTTTTAATGCACCCCATGATCCTGTTTGCCTTGGCAGCTGCTGCCTGGCACTGGCTGCTCCAGGTAAGTTTATCATTAACTAGGATCCCCAAGTCCTTCTCCCTGTCAGATTTACCCAGTGGTTTCCCATTCAGTGTGTAATGGTGATATTGATTCCTTCTTCCCATGTGTATAACCTTACATTTATCATTGTTAAACCTCATCTGCCACCTTTCAGCCCAAGTTTCCAACTTATCCAGATCCATCTGTAGCAGAATACTATCTTCTCTTGTATTAACTGCTTTACATAGTTTTGTATCATCTGCAAATATCGATATTTTACTGTGTAAACCTTCTACCAGATCATTAATGAATATGTTGAAGAGAACAGGTCCCAATACCGACCCCTGCGGTACCCCACTGGTCACAGCGACCCAGTTAGAGACTATACCATTTATAACCACCCTCTGCTTTCTATCACTAAGCCAGGTACTAACCCATTTACACACATTTTCCCCCAGACCAAGCATTCTCATTTTGTGTACCAACCTCTTGTGCGGCACGGTATCAAACGCTTTGGAAAAATCGAGATATACCACGTCCAATGACTCACCGTGGTCCAGCCTATAGCTTACCTCTTCATAAAAACTGATTAGATTGGTTTGACAGGAGCGATTTCTCATAAACCCATGCTGATATGGAGTTAAACAGTTATTCTCATTGAGATAATCCAGAATAACATCCCTCAGAAACCCTTCAAATATTTTACCAACAATAGAGGTTAGACTTACTGGCCTATAATTTCCAGGTTCACTTTTAGAGCCCTTTTTGAATATTGGCACCACATTTGCTATGCGCCAATCCTGCGGAACAGACCCTGTCGCTATAGAGTCCCTAAAAATAAGAAATAATGGTTTATCTATTACATTACTTAGTTCTCTTAGTACTCGTGGGTGTATGCCATCCGAACCCGGAGATTTATCTATTTTAATCTTATTTAGCCGGTTTCGCACCTCTTCTTGGGTTAGATTGGTGACCCTTAATATAGGGTTTTCATTGTTTCTTGGGATTTCACCTAGCATTTCATTTTCCACCGTGAATACCGTGGAGAAGAAGGTGTTTAATATGTTAGCTTTTTCCTCGTCATCTACAACCATTCTTTCCTCACTATTTTTTAAGGGGCCTACATTTTCAGTTTTTATTCTTTTACTATTGATATAATTGAAGAACAGTTTGGGATTAGTTTTACTCTCCTTAGCAATGTGCTTCTCTGTTTCCTTTTTGGCAGCTTTAATTAGTTTTTTAGATAAAGTATTTTTCTCCCTATAGTTTATTAGAGCTTCAATGGTGCCATCCTGCTTTAGTAGTGCAAATGCTTTCTTTTTACTGTTAATTGCCTGTCTTACTTCTTTGTTTAGCCACATTGGGTTTTTCCTATTTCTAGTCCTTTTATTCCCACAAGGTATAAACCGCTTACAGTGCCTATTTAGGATGTTCTTAAACATTTTCCATTTATTATCTGTATTCTTATTTCTGAGGATATTGTCCCAGTCTACCAGATTAAGGGCATCTCTAAGCTGGTCAAACTTTGCCTTCCTAAAGTTCAGTGTTTTTGTGACTCCCTGACAAGTCCCCCTAGTGAATGACAGGTGAAACTGTACAATATTGTGGTCGCTATTTCCTAGATGCCCGACCACCTGCAGATTTGTTATTCTGTCAGGTCTATTAGATAGTATTAGGTCTAAAAGTGCTGCTCCTCTGGTTGGATTCTGCACCAATTGTGAAAGATAATTTTTCTTGGTTATTAGCAGAAACCTGTTGCCTTTATGGGTTTCACAGGTTTCTGTTTCCCAGTTAATATCCGGGTAGTTAAAGTCCCCCATAACCAGGACCTCATTATGGGTTGCAGCTTCATCTATCTGCTTTAGAAGTAGACTTTCCATGGTTTCTGTTATATTTGGGGGTTTGTAACAGACCCCAATGAGAATTTTGTTACCATTTTTCCCTCCATGAATTTCGACCCATATGGACCCGACATCATCATTTCCTTCGCTAATATCCTCCCTGCAAAAGTTCCTGGGCTTTGCTAATTTTTATCGTCGCTTCATCAATAATTTTTCTAGTATTGCTAAACCGTTGACTGATTTAACCAAGAAGGGTGCTGATGTGGTCAATTGGTCTTCTGCTGCTGTGGAAGCTTTTCAGGAGTTGAAGCGTCGTTTTTCTTCTGCCCCTGTGTTGTGCCAACCAGATGTTTCGCTCCCGTTCCAGGTCGAGGTTGATGCTTCTGAGATTGGAGCAGGGGCTGTTTTGTCGCAAAGAAGTTCTGATGGCTCGGTGATGAAACCATGTGCCTTCTTTTCCAGGAAGTTTTCGCCTGCTGAGCGTAATTATGATGTTGGCAATCGAGAGTTGCTGGCCATGAAGTGGGCATTCGAGGAGTGGCGTCATTGGATTGAAGGAGCTAAGCATCGCATGGTGGTCTTGACTGATCACAAGAACTTGATGTATCTCGAGTCTGCCAAACGGTTGAATCCTAGACAGGCTCGTTGGTCACTGTTTTTCTCCCGTTTTGACTTTGTGGTTTCGTACCTTCCGGGCTCTAAAAATGTGAAGGCGGATGCCCTGTCTAGGAGTTTTGTGCCCGACTCTCCGGGTTTGCCTGAGCCGGCGGGTATTCTCAAAGAGGGAGTAATTTTGTCTGCCATCTCCCCTGATTTGCGGCGGGTGCTGCAAAAATTTCAGGCTAATAGACCTGACCGTTGCCCAGCGGAGAAACTGTTTGTCCCTGATAAATGGATGAGTAGAGTTATCTCTGAGGTTCATTGTTCGGTGTTGGCTGGTCATCCTGGAATCTTTGGTACCAGAGATTTGGTGGCTAGATCCTTTTGGTGGCCGTCTCTGTCGCGGGATGTGCGTTCAATTGTGCAGTCCTGTGGGATTTGTGCTCGGGCTGAGCCCTGCTGTTCTCGTGCCAGTGGGTTGCTTTTGCCCTTGCCGGTCCCGAAGAGGCCCTGGACACATATCTCTATGGATTTTATTTCAGATCCCCCTGTCTCTCAAAAGATGTCGGTCATTTGGGTGGTTTGTGATCGCTTCTCTAAGATGGTCCATTTGGTACCCTTGTCTAAATTGCCTTCCTCCTCTGATTTGGTGCCATTGTCTTTCCAGCATGTGGTTCATTTACATGGCATTCTGGAGAACATCGTTTCTGACAGAGGTTCCCAGTTTGTTTCGAGGTTTTGGCGAGCCTTTTGTGCTAGGATGGGCATTGATTTGTCTTTTTCCTCGGCTTTCCATCCTCAGACAAATGGCCAAACTGAACGAACCAATCAGACCTTGGAAACATATCTGAGATGTTTTGTTTCTGCTGATCAGGATGATTGGGTGTCCTTTTTGCCTTTGGCTGAGTTCGCCCTTAATAATCGGGCCAGCTCGGCTACTTTGGTTTCGCCGTTTTTCTGCAATTCTGGTTTCCATCCTCGTTTCTCTTCAGGGCAGGTTGAGTCTTCTGACTGTCCTGGTGTGGATAGGTTGCAACAGATTTGGACTCATGTAGTGGTCAATTTGACATTGTCCCAGGAGAAGGCTCAACGTTTCGCTAACCGCAGGCGCTGTGTGGGTCCCCGACTTCGTGTTGGGGATTTGGTTTAGTTGTCGTCTCGTTATATTCCTATGAAAGTTTCCTCTCCTAAGTTTAAGCCTCGTTTCATTGGTCCGTATAGGATTTCTGAGTTTCTTAATCCTGTGTCTTTTCGTTTGACCCTTCCAGCTTCTTTTTCCATCCATAATGTATTCCATAGGTCATTGTTGCGGAGATACGTGGCACCTGTGGTTCCATCCGTTGATCCTCCTGCCCCGGTTTTGGTTGAGGGGGAGTTGGAGTATATAGTGGAGAAGATTTTGGATTCTCGTATTTCGAGACGGAAACTCCAGTACCTGGTTAAGTGGAAGGGTTATGGTCAGGAGGATAATTCCTGGGTCTTTGCCTCTGATGTTCATGCTGCTGATCTGGTTCGTGCCTTTCATTTGGCTCATCCTGGTCGGCCTGGGGACTCTGGTGAGTGTTCGGTGACCCCTCCTAAAGGGGGGGGGTACTGTTGTGAATTCTGTGGTCAAGCTCCCTCCTGTGGTCATGAGAGGTACTGCGGCTGGTTCTGTCTGTGAGCTTCCTTTGGTGGATGTGAGTGGGGCTGCGGCTTCTGAGTTTCCTTCCTCAGGTGACGAGGTTAAGTCGTTAGGTGCTGCTCTATTTAACTCCACCTAGTTCTTTGTTCCTGGCCTCCAGTCAATGTTCCAGTATTGGTCTTGCTCTCTCCTGGATGTTCTTGTGGCCTGTCTTCACTGTATAAGCTAAGTTCTGCTTGTGTTACTTTTGTTTGCTATTTTTTCTGTCCAGCTTGCTATATTGGTTTTTCTTGCTTGCTGGAAGCTCTGGGACGCAGAGGGAGCACCTCCGTACCGTTAGTCGGTGCGGAGGGTCTTTTTGCGCCCTCTGCGTGGTTGTTTGTAGGTTTTTGTGCTGACCGCAAAGCTATCTTTCCTATCCTCGGTCTATTCAGTAAGTCGGGCCTCACTTTGCTAAAATCTATTTCATCTCTGTGTTTGTATTTTCATCTTTACTCACAGTCATTATATGTGGGGGGCTGCCTTTTCCTTTGGGGAATTTCTCTGAGGCAAGGTAGGCTTATTTTTCTATCTTCAGGGCTAGCTAGTTTCTCAGGCTGTGCCCGAGGCGCCTAGGTCTGGTCAGGAGTAGTATTGAGCGATACCGTCCGATACTTGAAAGTATCGGTATCGGATAGTATCGGCCGATACCCGAAAAATATCGGATATCGCCGATACCGATATCCGATACCAATACAAGTCAATGGGAAACCAAGTATCGGAAGGTATTCTGATGGTTCCCAGGGTCTGAAGGAGAGGAAACTCTCCTTCAGGCCCTGGGATCCATATTAAGGTGTAAAATAAAGAATTAAAATAAAAAATATTGATATGTTCACCTCTCCGGCGGCCCCTGGACTTCACGCTGGTAACCGGCAGGCTTCTTTGTTTAAAATGATCGCCTTTAGGACCTGCGAATGACGTCGCGGGTTCTGATTGGTCGCGTGCCGCCCATATGACCGCCACGCGACCAATCAGGAGCCGCGACGTCATTCGCAGGTCCTTAATTCCTAGAATTAGGAGTTTAGTGAATGAGAATGACGTCGCGGCTTCTGATTGGTCGCGTGGCGGTCACATGAGCGGCACGCGACCAATCTGAACCCGCGACGTCATTCGCAGGTCCTAAAGGCACTCATTTTAAACAAAGAAGCCTGACGGTTACCAGCGTGATGTCCAGGGGCCGCCGGAGAGGTGGATATATCAATATTTTTTATTTTAATTCTTTATTTTACACATCCCTATGGATCCAATACCGATACCCGATACCACAAAAGTATCGGATCTCGGTATCGGAATTCCGATACCGCAAGTATCGGCCGATACCCGATACTTGCGGTATCGGAATGCTCAACACTAGTCAGGAGCGCTCCACGGCTACCTCTAGTGTGGTGTGATAGGATTAGGGATTGCGGTCAGCAGAATTCCCACGTCTCAGAGCTCGTCCTATGTTATTAGTAACTATCAGGTCACTTTGTGTGCTCTTAACCACCAGGTCTGTTGTGGTTCTGAATCACCAGTTCATAACATGATAGGGGCTGGTGAGGACCCAGCGGTCATGGTGCACATTGGCACTAATGACAAAGTTAGAGGTAGGTGGAAGGTCCTTAAAGATGATTTCAGGGAATTAGGCTGCAAGCTGAAAGCAAGGACCTCCAACGTGGTATTTTCCGAAATACTGCCGGTACCATGTGCCACGCCAGAGAGGCAACGGGAGATTAGGGAGGTTAATAAGTGGCTCAAGAATTGGTGTAGGAAAGAGGGGTTTGGGTTCCTGCAGAACTGGGCCGACTTCTCAGTTGGCTACAGGCTCTACGCTAGGGACGGGCTGCACCTCAATGGGGAGGGTGCAGCTGTGCTGGGGGAGAGAATGGCTAGAAGGTTGGAGGAGTGTTTAAACTAGGAATTGGGGGGGAGGGTATTCATTTTATAGGAGGGGAAGATAGTGCAGAGAGAGACTTGGTCACAAATAAGGAAGTTGGGGGTGGCGGTGGCATGGGGGGTGGGGTCAGAACAGTTAATAATTTAAGAAATAGAAGTACAGAGAGGAACATAAAGTGCATGTATACTAATGTCAGAAGCCTCGCCAACAAAATGGACGAATTAGAACTAATGTTGTTGGAGCATAATTATGACATGGTGGGGATATCTGAAACGTGGCTGGATGAGAGCCATGACTGGGCTGTTAACTTGCAGGGCTATAGCCTGTTCAGAAATGACCGTACAGATAAGCGAGGGGGAGGGGTGTGTCTGTATGTAAAATCGTCCTTAAAACCCATCCTGTGCGATAATATAAGTGAATTTAATGAAAATGTAGAATCCCTGTGGGTGGAGATAAGGGGAGGGGGAAAAAATAATAAATTACTGATAGGGGTTTGTTATAAATCTCCAAAAATAATGGAAGCAATGGAGAATATCCTCGTAAAGCAAATAGATGAAGCTGCGACTCAAGGAGAAGTCATTATTATGGGGGACTTCAACTACCCTGAAATAGATTGGGGAACAGAAACCTGCAGTTCCAGCAAAGGTAATCGGTTTTTGACAACTATGAGAGACAATTACCTTTCACAACTGGTTCAGGACCCAACAAGAAAGGGGGCACTGCTAGACCTAATATTAACCAACAGGCCAGACCGCTTATCAAATATAAGGGTTGGGGGTCACTTGGGGAATAGTGATCACAAAATAATAAGTTTTCATGTATCCTTTAACCCCTTTACCCCCAAGGGTGGTTTGCATGTCAATGACCAGGCCAATTTTTACAATTCTGACCACTGTCCCTTTATGAGGTTATAACTCCGAAACGCTTCAACGGATCCTGGTGATTCTGACATTGTTTTCTCGTGACATATTGTACTTCATGATAGTGGTAAAATTTATTTGATAGTACCTGCGTTTATTTGTGAAAAAAACAGAAATTTGGCGAAAATTTTTAAAATTTTGCAATTTTCAAACTTTGAATTTTTATGCAATTAAATCACAGAGATATGTCACACAAAATACTTAATTAGTAACATTTCCCACATGTCTCCTTTACATCAGCATAATTTTGGAACCAAATTTTTTTTTGTTAGGGAGTTATAAGGGTTAAAAGTTGACCAGCAATTTCTCATTTTTACAACACCATTTTTTTTAGGGACCACATCTCATTTGAAGTCATTTTGAGGGGTCTATATGATAGAAAATTCCCAAGTGTGACACCATTCTAAAAACTGCACCCCTCAAGGTGCTCAAAACCACATTCAAGAAGTTTATTAACCCTTCAGGTGTTTAATAGGAATTTTTGGAATGTTTAAATAAAAATGAACATTTAACTTTTTTACACAAAAAATTTACTTCAGCTCCAATTTGTTTTATTTTACCAAGGGTAACAGGAGAAAATGGACCGCAAAAGTTGTTGTCCAATTTGTCCTGAGTACGCTGATACCCCATATGTGGCAGTAAACCACTGTTTGGGCGCATGGGAGAGCTCGGAGGGGAAGGAGCGCCGTATGACTTTTCAATGCAAAATTGACAGGAATTGAGATGGGACGCCATGTTGCGTTTGGAGAGCCCCTGATGTGCCTAAACATTGAAACCCCCCACAAGTGACATCATTTTGGAAAGTAGACCCCCTAAGGAACTTATCTGGATGTGTGGTGAGCACTTTGACCCACCAAGTGCTTCACAGAAGTTTATAATGCAGAACCGTAAAAATAAAAAATCATATTTTTTCACAAAAATTATATTTTTGCCCTCTATTTTTTATTTTTCCAAGGGTAAGAGAAGAAATTGGACCTCAAAAGTTGTTGTCCAATTTGTCCTGAGTACGCTGATACCCCATATGTGGCAGTAAACCACTGTTTGGGCGCATGGGAGAGCTCGGAAGGGAAGGAGCGCCGTTTGACTTTTCAATGCAAAATTGACAGAAATTGAGATGGGACGCCATGTTGCGTTTGGAGAGCCACTGATGTGCCTAAACATTGAAACCCCCCACAAGTGACACCATTTTGGAAAGTAGACCCCCTAAGGAACTTATCTAGAGGTGTGGTGAGCACTTTGACCCACCAAGTGCTTCACAGAAGTTTATAATGCAGAACCGTAAAAATAAAAAATCATATTTTTTCACAAAAATTATATTTTTGCCCCCAATTTTTTATTTTTCCAAGGGTAAGAGAAGAAATTGGACCTCAAAAGTTGTTGTCCAATTTGTCCTGAGTACGCTGATACCCCATATGTGGGGGGGAACCACCGTTTGGGCGCATGGGAGGGCTCGGAAGGGAAGAAGCGCCATTTGGAATGCAGACTTAGATGGAATGGTCTGCAGGCGTCACATTGCGTTTGCAGAGCCCCTAATGTACCTAAACAGTAGAAACCCCCCACAAGTGACACCATTTTGGAAAGTAGACCCCCTAAGGAACTCATCTTGATGTGTTGTGAGAGCTTTGAACCCCCAAGTATTTCACTACAGTTTATAACGCAGAGCCGTGCAAATAAAAAATATTTTTTTTTCCACAAAAATTATATTTTAGCCCCCAGTTTTGTATTTTTCCAAGGTTAGCAGGAGAAATTGGACCCTAAATGTTGTTGTCCAATTTGTCCTGAGTACGCTGATACCCGATATGTGGGGGGGACCACCGTTTGGGCGCATGGGAGGGCTCGGAAGGGAAGGAGAATCATTTGGAATGCAGACTTAGATGGATTGGTCTGCAGGCGTCACATTGCGTTTGCAGAGCCCCTAATGTACCTAAACAGTAGAAACCCCCCACAAGTGACCCCATATTGGAAACTAGACCCCTCAATGAACTTATCTAGATGTGTTGTGAGAACTTTGAACCCCCAAGTGTTTCACTACAGTTTATAACGCAGAGCCGTGAAAATAAAAAATCATTTTGTTTTCCCAGAAAAATTATTTTTTAGCCCCCAGTTTTGTATTTTCCCAAGGGTAACAGGAGAAATTGGTCCACAAAAGTTGTTGTCCAATTTGTCCTGAGTACGCTGATACCCCATATGTGAGGGAAACCCCTGTTTGGGCACACAGGAGAGCTCGGAAGGGAAGGAACACTGTTTTACTTTTTCAACGCAGAATTGGCTGGAATTGAGATCGGACGCCATGTCGTGTTTGGAGAGACCCTGATGTGCCGAAACAGTGGAAACCCCCCAATTATAACTGAAACCCTAATCTAAACACACCCCTAACCCTAATTCCAACGGTAACCCTAACCACACCTCTAACCCTGACACACCCCTAACCCTAATCCCAACCCTATTCCCAACTGTAAATGTAATCTAAACCCTAACCCAAACTTTAGCCCCAACCCCAACTGTAGCCCCAACCCTAACCCTAGCCCTAACCCTAGCCCTAACCCTAGCCCTAATCCTAGCCCTAACCCTAACCCTAGCCCTAACCCTAGCCCTAAACCTAACCCTAACCCTAGCCCTAACCCTAAACCTAACCCTAGCCCTAACCCTAACCCTAGCCTTAACCCTAGCCCTAACCCTAGCCCTAACCCTAGCCCTAATGGGAAAATGGAAATAAATACATTTTTTTTATTTTTCCCTAAATAAGGGGGTGATGAAGGGGCGTTTGATTTACTTTTATAGCGAGTTTTTTAGCGGATTTTTATGATTGGCAGCCGTCACACACTGAAAGACCCTTTTTATTGCAAAAAATATTTTTTGCTATACCACATTTTGAGAGCTATAATTTTTCCATATTTTGGTCCACAGAGTCATGTGAGGTCTTGTTTTTTGTGGGACGAGTTGACGTTTTTATTGAAAACATTTTCGGGCACGTGACATTTTTTGATCGCTTTTTATTCCGATTTTTGTGAGGAAGAATGACCAAAAACCAGCTATTCATGAATTTCTATTGGGGGAGGCGTTTATACCGTTCCGCGTTTGGTAAAATTGATAAATCAGTTTTATTCTTCGGGTCAGTACGATTACAGTGATACCTCATTTATATCATTTTTTTATGGTTTGGCGCTTTTATACGATAAAAACTATTTTACAGAAAAAATAATTATTTTTGCATCGCTTTATTCTCAGGACTATAACTTTTTTATTTTTTTGCTGATGATGCTGTATGGTGGCTCGTTTTTTGAGGGACAATATGACGCTTTCAGCGGTACCATGGTTATTTATATCTGTCCTTTTGATTGCGTGTTATTCCACTTTTTGTTCGGCGGTATGATAATAAAGCGTTGTTTTTTGCCTCGTTTTTTTTTTTTTTTTCTTACGGTGCTTACTGAAGGGGTTAACTAGTGGGCCAGTTTTATAGGTCAGGCCGTTACGGATGCGGCGATACTAAATATGTGTACTTTTATTGCTTTTTTTTTATTTAGATGAAGAAATGTATTTATGGAATAATATTTTTTTTTTTTTTTCATTATTTTGGAATATTTTTCTTTATTTTTTTTTACACATTTGGAAAAACATTTTTTTACTTTTTTACTTTGTCCCGGGGGGGACATCACAGATCAGTGATCTGACAGTTTGCACAGCACTCTGTCAGATCACTGATCTGACATGCAGCGCTGCAGCCTTCACAGTGCCTGCTCTGAGCAGGCTCTGTGAAGCCACCTCCCTCCCTGCAGGACCCGGATCCGTGGCCATCTTGGATCCGGGGCTGGAGGAAGCAGGGAGGGAGGTGAGACCCTCGCAGCAACGCGATCACATCGCGTTGCTCCGGGGGTCTCAGGGAAGCCCTCAGGGAGCCCCCTCCCTGCGCGGTGCTTCCCTGCACCGCTGGCACATCGCGATCATCTTTGATCGCGGTGTGCCAGGGGTTAATGTGCCGGGGACGGTCCGTGACTGCTCCTGGCACATAGTGCCGGATGTCAGCTGCGATAAGCAGCTGACACCCGGCCGCGATCGGCCGCGCTCCCCCCGTGAGCGCGGCCGATCGGCTATGACGTACTATCCCGTCCAGGGTCAGATAAGCCCAGGGCACCTCGACGGGATTGTACATCTAAGGTCACAGAGGGGTTAAAAAGATGTGTAGTAGAGGGGTTACAAGGACACTAAACTTCAGGAGGGCAAATTTCCAATGGATGAGAGAGGATCTTGGTGCAATTAACTGGGACGGTATCCTGAAACACAAAAATACACAAAGAAAATGGGAGACTTTTATTAGCATCCTGGATAGGACCTGTGCACAGTATATACCGTATGGGAATAAACATACTAGAAATAGGAGGAAACCAATATGGCTAAATAGAGCTGTAAGGGGCGCAATAAGTGACAAAATGAAAGCATTTAGAGAATTAAAGGAAGTAGGTAGTGATGAGGCATTAAATAAATACAGAAAATTAAATAAATTCTGTAAAAAGCAAATCAAGGCAGCAAAGATTGAGACAGAGAGACTCATTGCCAGAGAGAGTAAAAATAATCCTAAAATATTCTTTAACTACATAAATAGTAAGAAACTAAAAAATGATAATGTTGGCCCCCTTAAAAATATTCTGGGTGAGATGGTGGATGAGGAAAAAGCCAATATGCTAAATGACTTTTTTTCATCAGTATTTACACAAGAAAATCCCATGGCAGACAAAATGACTAGTGATAAAAATTCCCAATTAAATGTCACCTGCTTAACCCAGCAGGAAGTGCGGCGGCGTCTAAAAATCACTAAAATTGATAAATCTCCGGGCCCGGATGGGATACACCCTCGAGTACTGCAGGAATTAAGTACAGTCATTGATAGACCATTATTTTTAATCTTTAAAGACTCCATAATAACAGGGTCTGTGCCACAGGACTGGCGTATAGCAAATGTGGTGCCAATATTCAAAAAGAGAACAAAAACTGAACTCGGAAATTATAGGCCAGTAAGCTTAACCTCTACTGTGGGTAAAATCCTGGAGGGCATTCTAAGGGACGCTATACTGGAGTATCTGAAGAGGAATAACCTCATGACCCAGTATCAGCACGGGTTTACTAGGGACCGGTCATGTCAGACTAATTTGATCAGTTTCTATGAAGAGGTAAGTTCCGGATTGGACCAAGGGAACCCAGTGGATGTAGTGTATATGGACTTTTCAAAAGCTTTTGATACGGTGCCACACAAAAGGTTGAAACATGAAATGAGAATAATGGGGATAGGGGAAAATATGTGCAAGTGGGTTGAGAGCTGGCTCAGGGATAGGAAACAAAGGGTGGTTATTAATGGAGCACACTCGGACTGGGTAGCGGTTAGCAGTGGGGTACCACAGGGGTCAGTATTGGGCCCTCTTCTTTTTAACATATTTATTAATGACCTTGTAGGGGGCATTCAGAGTAGAATTTCAATATTTGCAGATGACACTAAACTCTGCAGGGTAATCAATACAGAGGAGGACAATTTTATATTACAGGATGATTTATGTAAACTAGAAGCTTGGGCTGATAAATGGCAAATGAGCTTTAATGGGGAAAAATGTAAGGTCATGCACTTGGGTAGAAGTAATAAGATATATAATTATGTGTTTAATTCTAAAACTCTGGGCAAAACCGTCAATGAAAAAGACCTGGGTGTATGGGTGGATGACAAACTTATATTCAGGGGCCAGTGTCAGGCAGCTGCTACAAAGGCAAATAACATAATGGGATGCATTAAAAGAGGCATAGATGCTCATGAGGAGAATATAATTTTACCTCTATACAAGTCACTAGTTCGACTACACTTAGAATACTGTGCACAGTTCTGGCCTCCGGTGTTTAAGAAAGACATAGCTGAACTGGAGCGGGTGCAGAGAAGAGCGACCAAGGTTATTAGAGGACTGGGGGGTCTGCAATACCAAGATAGGTTATTACACTTGGGGCTATTTAGTTTGGAAAAACAAAGACTAAGGGGTGATCTTATTTTAATGTATAAATATATGAGGGGACAGTACAAAGACCTTTCTGATGATCTTTTTAATCATAGACCTGAAACAGGGACAAGGGGGCATCCTCTGCGTTTGGAGGAAAAAAGGTTTAAGCATAATAACAGACGCGGATTCTTTACTGTAAGAGCAGTGAGACTATGGAACTCTCTGCAGTATGATGTTGTAATGAGTGATTCATTACTGAAATTTAAGAGGGGACTGGATACCTTTCTGGAAAAGTATAATGTTACAGGGTATATATACTAGATTCCTTGATAGGGCGTTGATCCAGGGAACTAGTCTGATTGCCATATGTGGAGTCGGGAAGGAATTTTTTTCCCCAATGTGGAGCTTACTCTTTGCCACATGGGTTGTTTTTGCCTTCCTCTGGATCAACATGTTAGGGCATGTTAGGTTAGGCTATAGGTTGAACTAGATGGACATATAGTCTTCCTTCAACCTTAATATCTATGTAACTATGTAACACACCATCAGTCTATCTTTTTTTGCCATAAACCTTTTGTAGATCAAGCTACTTTTACAGACTGAAAAAGAGAGATTCCATCAAAATAGTTGGTGACACAGTCATGTTTAATGACGGCATCTTCAAAATTCTAGAGGACCTGTCACAAGGTCAAAAAAGCCTATTTTTGTTTTATTCCCAATAATCAATTTTTTCATATTTAATATATTTGTCATATGGTTTCAGACATTTGGACCTTTTATTTATTGTCTTTATCACTGTTGCGTTGTTCCCGGGATTTTCTTGAGGTGTGCCTTTCGAAAGCACTCCATAATTCTCCTCTGAGCACTGCCATTGAAAGGGGTAACAGGAAAATGATGATCCACCAATCTCAGTATAATGAGAGAAGATTAAAGTGAGATCATGATCAGTTATCTCTGTTTTACTTGCATGGCCACATATTGGCAGAAACAGATGCCATTTGATAAATGCCCAGGAGGATCTGGGTCACCAAAGGGAAAGTGTTTATTGGCCATACAGTTGGCGTAATCACAAGAATAACTGATGATTGCATTTTCCCACATACATTTTGACAGTTCAGTATCAGATCGGAAAGTCATTTGGAACATTGATTTACATTCTTTCAATGGCGCAAAGACGAAAACTAAACTGGATTTAGAGGAGCAACCGGCAAGGATGGACGTCTCAACCAATAGTAGATTGGCTTCACCAGTTCTACGTCTCAAGTTGTGAGTGTCCTTTCTAAACACGTGTTTTTCCCAGAATTCTAGCTTATACATTGCAAGACCAAAAGGAATGAAAGATAATGGTAAGTGCACAAAGTGCCACCAAGTTTGTTCCATACATGCAGATATGAAAGCCATCAAAGAAACACATGGTAATACACAAAAAAATAAAATCAGGCATGTTTTGGCTTTCATCCAGTTAGAGGATAAGAAATCAGTTGGGGTACTGTTTATCAGCTGAATGGCTTTCTTGTATATTTCAGGGTCTTTCACAACAGCTTTCAGAGAGTCTGGAACACATGTGTCAGAGAAAGTTCCGGTGAGAGTTCTTTCATCATTTTCATTCATGGCTGCCAGAGACAGAAGATGCTTTCCACCATACAGTATAGATGATTGGAAGTGAACCAAGACATCTTCTGCTTCTTTAGCGTTATACCTCAGGAGCCTGTTGCACAGTTTTTCAAAGAACTGCTCATCGTCAGCTTCTAGATACGTTAGATGGCTGAGATACAGAGGCATTGGGCACGGCTTTAGCATGACGGGTACAATGGCCTTATGTGACATACAGTCCTGGAACATGGAGAGATTGGCTTCAAAGAGGCACCAGCGACTCTGCACAAAATCTGGACTCAGCACCATCAACATTTTCTGACTCCTCTGAATGCTCTCAGTCATGTTTTCTATGATTGTCTTTCCTGCAGTAAAGTCTCGATCATGAGAACAGATTTTAATGCTTGGAAATGTAACCTCCAGCCTGTGGATCAGTCGATGCACCCATCTAGAGTCCACTCCACTGAAGCTAATGAAAACATGGTACAAATCGTCCCCCGTGAGCTTAGGTACTGGGAAATAATCAGCAGCACATGAGCTTGTTGAAGGTCCATTGTCGTAATTTTGAGAATTATTCATTTTCTAAATCCGGTTCCACCTGAGATGATGATGCAGAAAAATAACATTAGTCATCATTGATCTTTGTAATTTGAATAAGCCAAATAGATATAAAAGACATGAACAAAATATAAAATATTAAAAAGTAATAATTAGGAAGCAAATAAAAAAATATAAAGGATATTATTAGTGTTGTTGGAACACAACATATTAATCTTTATAATACAAGGGAATCTGGCAAAGAATTCCCTCTGTTAGTAGTAAAGGACTTTGCGAGAGACTGTCCAGTGGCGGCAGTTGGATAAATAGAAATCACAGGGCCCCATAGCAAAAGGTTTAAGTGGGTACCCTTAACCCCTTTCTGCCAATTGACATACTATTTCATCCATGTGGGGTGGGCCCTACTTCCCAAGGACGGAATAGTACGTCCAGCGCGATCGGCCGCGCTCACGGGGGGATCGCGGTGTGCCGGAGGTACAGGGAAGCATCGCGCAGGGAGGGGGCTCCCTGCAGGCTTCCCTGAGACGCCCCCGCAGCAACGCGATGTGATCGCGTTGCTGCGAGGGTCTCCGTACCTCTCTCTCTGCTCCAGATCCGGATCCAAGATGGCCGCGGCATCCGGGCCCTGCAGGGAGGGAGGTGGCTTCACAGAGCCTGCTCAGAGCAGGCACTGTGAAGCCTGCAGCACTGTAAGTCAGATCAGTGATCTGACAGAGTGCTGTGCAAAATGTCAGATCACCGATCTGTGATGTCCCCTCCTGGGACAAAGTAAAAAAATAAAAAAAAAATTTCCACACGTGTAAAAAAAAAAAAAAAAATTCCTAAATAATGAAAAAATATATATATATTATTCCCATAAATTCATTTCTTTATCTAAATAAAAAAAAACAAACAATACGTAACGACCCCACCTATAAAAGTATATCACTAGTTAACCCCTTCAGTAAACACCGTAAGAAAAAAAAAAAAAAACGAGGCAAAAAACAACGCTTTATTATCATACCACCGAACAAAAAGTGGAATAACGCATCAAAAAGACAGATATAAATAACGATGGTATCGCTGAAAGTGTCATCATGTCCCGCAAAAAACGAGCCACCATACAGCATCATCAGCAAAAAAATAAAAAAGTTATAGTCCTCAGAATAAAGCGATGCAAAAATAATTATTTTTTCTATAAAATAGTTTTTATCGTATAAAAGCGCCAAAACATACAAAAATGATATAAATGAGGTATCGCTGTAATCGTACTGACCCGAAGAATAAAACTGCTTTATCCATTTTACCAAACGCGGAACGGTATAAACGCCTCCCCCAAAAGAAATTCATGAATAGCTGGTTTTTGGTCATTCTGCCTCACAAAAATCGGAATAAAAAGCGATCAAAAAGGGTCACGTGCCCGAAAATGTTACCAATAAAAACTTCAGCTCGTCCCGCAAAAAACAAGACCTCACATGACTCTGTGGACCAAAATATGGAAAAATTAAAGCTCTCAAAATGTGGTAACGCAAAAAATATTTTTTGTAATAAAAAGCGTCTTTTAGTGTGTGACGGCTACCAATCATAAAAATCCGCTAAAAAACCCGCTATAAAAGTAAATAAAAAACCCCTTCATCACCCCCTTAGTTAGGGAAAAATAAAAAAATGTAAAAAATGTATTTATTTCCATTTTCCCATTAGGTCTAGGGTTAGGGTTAGGGCTAGGGTTAGGGCTGGGGCTATGGTTAGGGCTAGGGTTGGGGCTAGGGTTAGGGTTGGTGTTAGGGCTAGGGTTAGGGCTAGGGTTAGGGCTAGGGTTGGGGCTAGGGTTAAGGCTACAGTTAGGGTTGGGGCTAAAGTTACGGTTAGGGTTTAGATTACATTTACGGTTGGGAATAGGGTTGGGATTAGGGTTAGGGGTGTGTCAGGGTTAGAAGTGTGGTTAGGGTTACTGTTGGGATTAGGGTTAGGGGTGTGTTTGGATTAGGGTTTCAGTTATAATTGGGGGGTTTCCACTGTTTAGGCACATCAGGGGCTATCCAAACGCGACATGGCGTCCGATCTCAATTCCAGCCAATTCTGCGTTGAAAAAGTAAAACAGTGCTTCTACCCTTCCGAGCTCTCCCGTGTGCCCAAACAGGGGTTTACCCCAACATATTGGGTATCAGAGTACTCAGGACAAATTGGACAACAACTTTTGGGGTCCAATTTCTCCTATTACCCTTGGGAAAATACAAAACTGGGGGCTAAAAAATAATTTTTGTGGGAAAAAAAAGGATTTTTTATTTTCACGGCTCTGCGATATAAACTGTAGTGAAACACTTGGGGGTTCAAAGTTCTCACAACACATCTAGATAAGTTCCTTGGGGGGTCTAGTTTCCAATATGGGGTCACTTGTGGGGGTTTCTACTGTTTAGGTACATATGGGGCTCTGCAAACGCAATGTGACGCCTGCAGACCAATCCATCTAAGTCTGCATTCACAATGATGCTCCTTCCATTCCGAGCTCTGCCATGCGCTCAAACGGTGGTTCCTCCCCACATATCGGGTATCAGCGTACTCAGAACAAATGGGACAATAATATTTAGGGTCCAATTTCTCCTGTTAACCTTGGAAAAATACAAAACTGGGGGCTAAAAAATAATTTTTGTGGAAAAAAAAATATTTTTTATTTGCGCGGCTCTGCGTTATAAACTGTAGTGAAACACTTGGGGGTTCAAAGCTCTCATATCATATCTAGATGAGTTCCTTAGGGGGTCTACTTTTCAAAATGGTGTCACTTGTGGGGGGTTTCTACTGTTTAGGTACATTAGGGGCTCTGCAAACGCAATGTGATGCCTGCAGACCATTCCATCTAAGTCTGCATTCCAAATGGCGCTCCTTCCCTTCCGATCCCTCCCATGTGCCCAAACGGTGGTTCTCCCCCACATATGGGGTATCAGCGCACTCAGGACAAATTGGACAACAACTATTGGGGTCCAATTTCTCCTGTTACCCTTGGGAAAATACAAAACTGGGGGCTAAAAAATAATTTTTGTGGGAAAAAATTTTTGTTTTATTTTTACGGCTCTGCATTATAAACTTCTGTGAAGCCCTTGGTGGGTCAAAGTGCTCACCACACATCTAGATAAGTTTCTTAGGGGGTCTACTTTCCAAAATGGTGTCACTTGTGGGGGGTTTCAATGTTTAGGCACATCAGTGGCTCTCCAAACGCAACATGGCGTCCCATCTCAATTCCTGTCAATTTTGCATTGAAAAGTCAAACGGCGCTCCTTCCCTTCCGAGCTCTCCCATGCGCCCAAACAGTGGTTTACTCCCACATATGGGGTATAAGCGTACTCAGGACAAATTGTACAACAACTTTTGGGGTCCAATTTCTTCTCTTACCCTTGGGAAAATAAAAAATTGGGGACGAAAAGATAATTTTTGTGAAAAAAACGTTTTTTTATTTTTACGGTTCTGCATTATAAACTTCTGTGAAGCACTTAATGGGTCAAAGTGCTCACCACACCTCTAGATAAGTTTCTTAGGGGGTCTACTTTCCAAAATGGTGTCACATGTGGGGGGTTTCAATGTTTAGGCACATCAGTGGCTCTCCAAACGCAACATGGCGTCCCATCTCAATTCCAGTCAATTTTGCATTGAAAAGTCAAATGGCACTCCTTTGCTTCCGAGCTCTGTCATGCGCCCAAACAGTGGTTTACCCCCACATGTTGGGTATCCGCGTACTCAGGACAAATTGTACAACAACGTTTGGGGTCCATTTTCTCCTGTTACCCTTGGTAAAATAAAACAAATTGGAGCTGAAGTAATTTTTTTGTGAAAAAAAGGTCATTTTTATTTAAACATTCCTAAAATTCCTGTGAAACACCTGAAGGGTTAATAAACTTCTTGAATGTGGTTTTGAGCACCTTGAGGGGAGCAGTTTTTAGAATGGTGTCACACTTGGGTATTTTCTATCATATAGACCCCTCAAAATGACTTCAAATGAGATGTGGTCCCTAAAAAAAAATGGTGTTGTAAAAATGAGAAATTGCTAGTCAACTTTTAACCCTTATAACTCCCTAACAAAAAAAAAAAAATTGTTCCAAAATTGTGCTGATGTAAAGTAGACATGTGGCAAATGTTACTTATCAAGTATTTTGTGTGACATATCTCTATGATTTAATTGCATAAAAATTCAAAGTTGGAAAATTGCGAAATTTTCAAAATTTTTGCCAAATTTCCATTTTTTTCACAAATAAACGCAGGTAATATCAAACAAATTTTACCACTATCATGAAGTACAATATGTCTCGAGAAAACAATGTCAGAATCACCGGGATCCGTTGAAGCGTTCCAGAGTTATAACCTCATAAATGGACAGTGGTCAGAATTGTAAAAATTGGCCCGGTCCATAACGTGCAAACCACCCTTGGGGGTAAAGGGGTTAAAAAAGAAAAAAAAATATATATATATATATATATATCTATATATAAATCATATTTTGCAGATTATAATACACACCGGTTTATTAGCCGCACCCCAAATTTTGTTGAGGAAAATAGGAAAAATATGCATCAATCAAATGGCGGTACGTGTTATATTCCGCTTTTATGGTAGTTTACCTAGGGAGCGGTGGAGATGGAGCTGGGGACAAGGGGGCAGGGTCGCTGCTGCAGGAGGTGGTGCAGGCAGGAGATGCTGCAGGCCCCAGGCTAGTAGGATGGGGTGTTCAATGGAAGGAGTGGAGCAATGCTGAGGGCCCCAGGATGCTAAGACAGGGTGGTTGGTGGTGCAGCGGCTCCACTGACATTTTGTGAAAGCTCGAAGCTCTGCATCTTCCATACTTTCTAATGTGCTTGACTATAGGTTAAAGACTGACAGAGGCAGTACATGTGCAACTGAGATCTTGGAAGTTGAGATCTCAGGAGATGAGATCTCGGTGCCGAGATCTTAATCTGCGCATGCCTCGCAGGAGGCCATTTTACCTGAGTACACCACATTGAAGAGTATGGAAAGTGAGGGGCTTTCAAAAAATATCCTACCAGCCAGGGGCCCGCAGTAGCTTCCAGCAACAGAGACCCTGGGACCCCGCTCCACCACAGCCTGTAAGTAAAACTGCAGAAACAATTCAATTTATAAGACAAAAAAGGGCACCTTGTAATCTGAAAAGTACAGTTTATAAAAATATATCTCTAATGAAGCCCCTTAGTGTTCTCACCAGCAACCAAGAATACTCCTTTTATGACCAATTAGAGTATGATGCTCCCAAAACTGCACACAGACACACTGAGTATGGTATCCACACAGTGGATCCCCAAACATTTTCACTCCACACATACAGTGTAGTACCTGGCAGTATGATGCTCTTACTCAGTGTGAGGGGCCCCACAGCCCCTCCACACAGAATGAGGGGCCCCACGCATAATGAGAGCCTTCACCGCCTTCCAAACAGGATGTGTATTCACACAGCCCTTCAAGTGGTATGCATTCCAAAACTCATTATAGGAGCCCCCATTGACCCATGCGCAGTATGAGAGCCATCCATATATATTACGGAAACCAGCACATCACCTCACCCAGAATGAGAGCACCCATCTTTTATGGGATCCCCCACGGCTCCCTACTCAGTATTATGCCACTCAGTATAATTCACTTAATAGCTCCTCACACAATATAATGGCACCTACCAGCCCCCTACAAAGTATAATACCCCACCAGCCCCCACTAAGTATTCTGGTCACCAACAAACCTCCAGTCAGTATGATTGACACCCACTAGCTCCGTAGTCAGTATGATTGGCCCCTGACTAGCTCCTTATTCTGTATGATGGCCTCTGCAAGTACTGACAAAGGGAAAAAAGCAGTACTCATCTGGTTCCATTCCCCCGACATGCTGCTCCAGTCTGTACAGTGTTAGTATCAACAGTATCTATGTCTTGAGGATGCGGATACAGCTGAAATTGTGATGATATGGAAAAGGGGCCCAGGACCAGTGGTGTGCGAAATTGTTTGGAAAACGATCGCCAAACATAAATTCTGCACAAATATGGCACATTCGGATATCTACCAGGCGGAAAGGAAGACTTTCCACGGCCAATAGATTGGAGATGATGGAGTTCAACTTCTTATCTTTGTCATGCGTAGGAGGAAATTATCTTTTATGTAACCACAACTGCGGAACCATGGGCTGGCTATAGTGCTGAGAGAGGGCGGAGTACAGTGAACCGAACAAACTGCTGGACCGTGAGAGAGGTGCAGGTGAAGATTTTACGGTGGATTGAGAAACTTGTGTGCTCATTCTCTGAAATCAGTCAAAAAAAGCAGGCATGTCCACTTCCGTTACAGCTGAATTTGGGCTCTCAATCAGCGTGACTGGAGGAGGTTACATCTTAGTGACTGGGCACTGGGTGACTCTGGTGGCTGTGGGGACAGGTGCTGCTCCAAAAGTCTTGGAATCCCCAAGGCTTGCAGGACAAACCTCTACATGTAACCCTTCCTCCACTGCTCCTGCCTAGTCCTCTATCTCCTCTAGGCCCTCCACCTGCACCCTCAACCTCTGCCTTAACAAGATATATGTTATAACAGTGCAGAGTAAATTCCCATCACCTCTGTACTACACAGCCAGGGCTGACTGCTATCAGGCAGTATTAAAATTGATATGCTTTGGAGATCGCAATCATACAACTGAAGAATTGTGGACAGGTTTCCAGGCTGAGTTTGATCAATGGCTGTCTCCTTTGAACCTACATCCAGGGAAGGTCGTGTCCGATAACGGTGCAAACCTGGTGACAGCCCTATTGGGAGGCAAGCTCACACACGTGACTTGCATGGCTCACGTCCTCAACCTGGTGGTACAGCGTTTTCTCTGCCACTATCCTGGCCTGGGTGAGCTGCTCCAGAAAGCACGTAAGCTGTGTACTTATTTCTGCCACTCGCACCTCTATTGTCATTGACTTGCATCAATACACAGGTCTGCGTTCATGCCAGTTAACAGGTTGATATGAGATGTCTCAACACAATGGAATTCCACTATACACATTGCAGTGACTGTGGCAGCAGAAACGAGCCCTGATTCAGTATGTCATGTTGTATAGCTTGGGCCAACGCAGTACGGACGTGGCCCATATCACGTTTACAAAGTGGGCACAGATTTAGGATCTCTGAACCCTTCTGCACAGTTTCGAAATGGCTACTAAGATGGTTAGTGCTGATGACACCGTCATCAACATCACTATTACAGTCATCTATATGCTGGAGAAGATTTTGAGTAGCCTGCGGGAGGAGATGGTGTTCCCAGAATAAGGGAAGGAAGCAGAGGAGAATGCAGAAGGGATACCATTGTCTCTAAGTTCAAGACTGTTGTCACATAGGCAGGTGCCAAGGGAGGGTGGATTACTACAATCAAGAGGGGCTGGTGTTAACAGACAAACTGTTATCCAAGGTGCAAGATCTGAGGAACAAATGGAGGAGGAAGAGGTGATGGGGGAGCAACTGTCAGATGAAGAGGATAATCATCCCCTCTCTATTTTTCATGGCTGGAGGGAGGGGATGGAGGAGATGAGCCTCATTGTTTCCCAGCCTTCAACACAGCATGGGCTTGGACCTCTCTGAAGAGTCTGACATATGAGTGCCTTCTTACTGCACTATCTGCAACATGATCCCCATATAGTTATGATTAGGAATAATGCTGACTACTGGGTTGTCACTCTGTTAGGCCCACATTATAAAACCAAATTTTGCCTGATGATTTCCACCATAGAGAGGGACCCTTGAATGCTGGAGAATCAAAACACGCTTTTACTCAACCTTAAGAGAGCTTTTCCCCAAGACAGCAGTGAAGCACATAGTTTGCATCACAGCTCTACACTTCCAACCTCAGGCACATCATTATGTCAATGCCAAAGCATTAGCAGCAGCAGAATCTGCAGCAGCAGTGGTGAGTCCTATGACACTTTTTTAGACCAGCTTGTGCATAAGCACAACAGAGTTCAAGTCTTACACGTGGTGAACGAATGGAGAGGATGGTGCAGGAGTGTCTATAACTGAATATAAATACCATCAGAGAGGGTTTGGACCCTTTCACATTTTGGTCTTCCAAATGGATGAGTGGCCTGAGCTCGCCTCACATGCCTTGGAGGTTTTATCATGCCCAGCATCGAGCATTCTCTCAGAACTTGTCTTCATCGCTGCTGGTTGTGTCCTGACGGATAAGCGCAGCCACCTGTTCCCTGAAAGTGTTGACCGCTGAACTTTCATCAAGTTGAACAAGTCATGGATCTCCAAGGAGTTTTGTACCCCAATCACAGACTGTTCAGACTAGGTGATATTGCATTTTTTATTGTGATGTATTGATGTCACTTAACTGCACTTTAGTGTGGCTTCTGTGCCTGCTGTGGCGGCTGCTGATGTTATCACAGATTTGTGGAACTGTGAACAGTCATATTTGGTCTAAGGGTATGTGCACACGTCAGGATTTTTTTCCTGACAAAATACTGAAAATTCTGCCAGAAATCCGCGTGGTTTTTTCGCGCGGATTTCTCACGGAATTTGCGCGTTTTTTGCGCGTGTTTTGCGTGGATTTTTTGCGGATTTTTAGCGTTTTTTTTTTTTTTCCCGGAATGACCTTTTTGATAGGAAATCCGCTAAAAATCCGGAAAAAGATAGAGCATGTCCGGATTTTTTGCGGTATGCGTTTTTTTTGCGGAAAAAAACGCTAACATCTGCACAAAAAATGCGGAATGCATTCTAAAAGATAGGATGCATAATGTTAGCGTTTTTTGACCGGATTTATAGCGTTTTTATAGCGAAATTCCGCAAAAAAAACACTAAAAATCATGACGTGTGCACATACCCTAAATCTGCTGGTTTGGCTGTAGTGGAAGATGTCTCGGTCCCAATTATACTATTTCTATTCTCGTGACAGTTATTCCACTTCGGTAGTGTGATATCCGATATTTTTTGGATATCGGCCGATACCATCCGATACCTTTGAATATCGGAAGGTATCGCTCAACACTAGTAATAAGGTTGGTTCTTTTATTATGATTATGGTTATGATTAGTGTTGAGCATTCCGATACCGCAAGTATCGGGTATCGGCCGATACTTGCGGTATCGGAATTCTGATACCGAGATCTGATACTTTTGTGGTATCGGGTATCGGTATCGGATACATAGAGATGTGTAAAATAAAGAATTAAAATAAAAAATATTGATATATTCACCTCTCCGGCGGCCCCTGGACTCAGCGCGGGTAACCGGCAGGCTTCGTTGTTCAAAATCAGCGCCTTTAGGACCTGAGAATCACGTCCCGGCTTCTGATTGGTCGCGGGCCGCCCATGTGACCGCCACGCGACCAATCACAAGCCGCGACGTCACCGCAAGCTATTAACGCGCTCATTTTTAAAAATGAGCGCGTTAATGGCTTTCAAAGACGTAGCGGCTTGTGATTGGTCGTGTGGCCGCGACCAATCACAAGCCGTGACGTCACCGCAAGCTATTAACGCGCTCATTTTTAAAAATGAGCGCGTTAATGACTTTCAAAGACGTAGCGGCTTGTGATTGGTCGCGTGGCCGCGACCAATTACAAGCCGCGACGTCACCGCAAGCTATTAACGCGCTCATTTTTAAAAATGAGCGCGTTAATGACTTTCAAAGACGTAGCGGCTTGTGATTGGTCGCGGCCACGCGACCAATCACAAGCCGCGACGTCACCGCAAGCTATTAACGCGCTCATTTTTAAAAATGAGCGCGTTAATGGCTTTCAAAGACGTAGCGGCTTGTGATTGGTCGCGGCCACGCGACCAATCACAAGCCGCGACGTCACCGCAAGCTATTAACGCGCTCATTTTTAAAAATGAGCGCGTTAATGGCTTTCAAAGACGTAGCGGCTTGTGATTGGTCGCGGCCACGCGACCAATCACAAGCCGCGACGTCACCGCAAGCTATTAACGTGCTCATTTTTAAAAATGAGCGCGTTAATGGCTTTCAAAGACGTAGCGGCTCGTGATTGGTCGCGTGGCCGCGACCAATCACAAGCCGCGACGTCACCGCAAGCTATTAACGCGCTCATTTTTAAAAATGAGCGCGTTAATGGCTTTCAAAGACGTAGCGGCTTGTGATTGGTCGCGGCCACGCGACCAATCACAAGCCGCGACGTCACCGCAAGCTATTAACGCGCTCATTTTTAAAAATGAGGGCGTTAATGACTTTCAAAGACGTAGCGGCTTGTGACTGGTCGCGGCCACGCGACCAATCACAAGCCGCGACGTCACCGCAAGCTATTAACGCGCTCATTTTTAAAAATGAGCGCGTTAATGGCTTTCAAAGACGTAGCGGCTTGTGATTGGTCGCGTGGCCGCGACCAATCACAAGCCGCGACGTCACCGCAAGCTATTAACGCGCTCATTTTTAAAAATGAGCGCGTTAATGACTTTCAAAGACGTAGCGGCTTGTGATTGGTCGCGGCCACGCGACCAATCACAAGCCGCGACGTCACCGCAAGCTATTAACGCGCTCATTTTTAAAAATGAGCGCTTTAATGGCTTTCAAAGACGTAGCAGCTTGTGGTTGGTCACGTGGCCGCGACCAATCACAAGCCGCGACGTCACCGCAAGCTATTAACGCGCTCATTTTTAAAAATGAGCGCGTTAATGACTTTCAAAGACGTAGCGGCTTGTGATTGGTCGCGGCCACGCGACCAATCACAAGCCGCGACGTCACCGCAAGCTATTAACGCGCTCATTTTTAAAAATGAGCGCGTTAATGGCTTTCAAAGACGTAGCGGCTTGTGATTGGTCACGGCCACGCGACCAATCACAAGCCGTGACGTCACCGCAAGCTATTAACGCGCTCATTTTTAAAAATGAGCGCGTTAATGACTTTCAAAGACGTAGCGGCTTGTGATTGGTCGCGGCCACGCGACCAATCACAAGCCGCGACGTCACCGCAAGCTATTAACGCGCTCATTTTTAAAAATGAGGGCGTTAATGACTTTCAAAGACGTAGCGGCTTGTGACTGGTCGCGGCCACGCGACCAATCACAAGCCGCGACGTCACCGCAAGCTATTAACGCGCTCATTTTTAAAAATGAGCGCGTTAATGGCTTTCAAAGACGTAGCGGCTTGTGATTGGTCGCGTGGCCGCGACCAATCACAAGCCGCGACGTCACCGCAAGCTATTAACGCGCTCATTTTTAAAAATGAGCGCGTTAATGACTTTCAAAGACGTAGCGGCTTGTGATTGGTCGCGGCCACGCGACCAATCACAAGCCGCGACGTCACCGCAAGCTATTAACGCGCTCATTTTTAAAAATGAGCGCTTTAATGGCTTTCAAAGACGTAGCGGCTTGTGGTTGGTCACGTGGCCGCGACCAATCACAAGCCGCGACGTCACCGCAAGCTATTAACGCGCTCATTTTTAAAAATGAGCGCGTTAATGACTTTCAAAGACGTAGCGGCTTGTGATTGGTCGCGGCCACGCGACCAATCACAAGCCGCGACGTCACCGCAAGCTATTAACGTGCTCATTTTTAAAAATGAGCGCGTTAATGGCTTTCAAAGACGTAGCGGCTTGTGATTGGTCGCGTGGCCGCGACCAATCACAAGCCGCGACGTCACCGCAAGCTATTAACGCGCTCATTTTTAAAAATGAGCGCGTTAATGACTTTCAAAGACGTAGCGGCTTGTGATTGGTCGCGGCCACGCGACCAATCACAAGCCGCGACGTCACCGCAAGCTATTAACGCGCTCATTTTTAAAAATGAGGGCGTTAATGACTTTCAAAGACGTAGCGGCTTGTGACTGGTCGCGGCCACGCGACCAATCACAAGCCGCGACGTCACCGCAAGCTATTAACGCGCTCATTTTTAAAAATGAGCGCGTTAATGGCTTTCAAAGACGTAGCGGCTTGTGATTGGTCGCGTGGCCGCGACCAATCACAAGCCGCGACGTCACCGCAAGCTATTAACGCGCTCATTTTTAAAAATGAGCGCGTTAATGACTTTCAAAGACGTAGCGGCTTGTGATTGGTCGCGGCCACGCGACCAATCACAAGCCGCGACGTCACCGCAAGCTATTAACGCGCTCATTTTTAAAAATGAGCGCTTTAATGGCTTTCAAAGACGTAGCGGCTTGTGGTTGGTCACGTGGCCGCGACCAATCACAAGCCGCGACGTCACCGCAAGCTATTAACGCGCTCATTTTTAAAAATGAGCGCGTTAATGACTTTCAAAGACGTAGCGGCTTGTGATTGGTCGCGGCCACGCGACCAATCACAAGCCGCGACGTCACCGCAAGCTATTAACGCGCTCATTTTTAAAAATGAGCGCGTTAATGGCTTTCAAAGACGTAGCGGCTTGTGATTGGTCACGGCCACGCGACCAATCACAAGCCGTGACGTCACCGCAAGCTATTAACGCGCTCATTTTTAAAAATGAGCGCGTTAATGACTTTCAAAGACGTAGCGGCTTGTGATCACAAGCCGCTACGTCTTTGAAAGTCATTAACGCGCTCATTTTTTAAAAGGACCTGCGAATGACGTCACGGCTTGTGATTGGTCGCGTGGCGGTCACATGGGCGGCCCGCGACCAATCAGAAGCCGGGACGTGATTCTCAGGTCCTAAAAGCGCTGATTTTGAACAAGGAAGCCTGCCGGTTACCCGCGCTGAGTTCAGGGGCCGCCGGAGAGGTAAATATATCAATATTTTTTATTTTAATTCTTTATTTTACACATCCCTATGGATCCCAGGGCCTGAAGGAGAGTTTCCTCTCCTTCAGACCCTGGGAACCATGAGAATACCTTCCGATACTTGATGTCCCATTGACTTGTATTGGTATCGGATATCGGTATCGGCGATATCCGATATTTTTCGGGTATCGGCCGATACTATCCGATACCGATACTTTCAAGTATCGGACGGTATCGCTCAACACTAGTTATGATATGTGCAGCATTTTTATTGTATGGGATTTTCCTTTTTATATTTATTTAGATACTGCACTTTGCACTTTACCATAGTCCTATTTTGCATATAAACCTCCCTTTATTTAGTCTTGCCTTATGAGCCTTTTTTTATTCCATGATAGATTGATTTCTTGTAAGGATAATTTCTATATTTGTATTTCTTTATTTATTATCCTGATCTGACATTCTATATACAACTATTGGTTATTATTATTGTTTCTTTATACGTTTGGTAGTCTCCTTACAAGACCCATGGATGCTCTATACTATATTGTCTATTTATTGGCTCTATAGACCTTATGTGATAGTAATAGTCTTTATCATCATTTATTTATTGTGTATTATCTTTTTGGCTATCTGTACTTGGCACTAGTGTGTTGTCTTCACATATTTGTGTATCTCTTATTATTGTCTATTTATCGCTGTTCGATATTTTTTAGAATATTTTCAAATAAATTTCTATATTTTTAGCTCAAGTGTCCATTTTTCTTTTGGTTTTCTGTATATGTATTATGGCGGAGCGTATATAGTATTTGCCCTAATAGTCGGTTTATAGATGGACTTAAAGTCTTCCTTCAACCTTAATAACTATGTTACTATTAATGCCTCTCTATGCAAGGGATAGTTTCTAGATTGTGATCGGAAAATACAGGAACAGTATATGTACTAGTTACAAAATGTATTTTATTTGTGGGTCAATTTTTAATTAGGTTCTATAAGTATCATTTAATGTTTCTTAATTATTTCTTAATTATGTGTGTGCTCAGCTCGATATTTTGATATATTTATCTACCTTGTTATTCCTTGTCCATCTTAATTTTTCACAGTTATTAATTAGACACATCATGTTACACCAGTCTTTAATGGTAGGAATGTGCCTTTCCAGTTCTTTGTTTTTTTCTGATTCTTTAGCTGCACATTGAAAAAAAATATGTTTCCTTACATGAGGGCAGCACGGGATGGCACAAGCTCTTTCCGTGCCTTAGGCCAAATTCAGATGTCTTTGTTTCAGGGTCTGAGTGCATATTTGTCTATGACGCTGTTATTTCTGGATAGGAAACCAGCTTTCAGTTCCGTACATTGTGTATGTGAATCTTGAAAATGGGATACTGAATTCATACTACTGTATTTTAACTAAAACTAAATTTTGTCCGGCCCATTTTGGGGGTTTAGTGTGAAATTATGTCCAATTTGCCTTTTTTACGTGCTGTTCCAATACATACAAAAAAAATAAACATATGTATAACAAAACATAGTAATTGCAATAATTTTCATAATAGAAATACTTAATTTTTTGGAACAATTTCAAGGGTGCCGACACTTTCGGCCATGACGGTATATATACAGCATACACTAGATAAGGCTATGTTCACATGTTGCACTTTTGCATTACTTTTATATGTAAATTAAAAGCTGCTTTTTACAGTACGACCAAAAGCAGAAAAAAAGCACTCACTTTTTTTCTGACCATTTTGAATACCTGCAGTGCTTTTGAAATCTGAAGCATGTCAATTCTTTCAGCATTTTTTGTACATTTTTTCCACCCATTGAAAGTGCTGAGAATGTGCAAAGAAAGCTGCAAAAACGCAACCATGTATTTTTGCTGCATCAAAAAATACAGCAAAACGCTGAAAAATAAACAAAAAAAGCAGCAAAAACTTATTTTTGTAACATCTTTAATGCCAAGAGAGCGGGTTTTGTCTGCAGAAGAAAGGTGCAAAAATGCAACATGTGACCACAGGCCTCATTCACAAGTCCGTGTTGAAATACGTACTGTATGTGAAAAAAATTGTATTGGTGTTATCAGTGGTTTTTAAAAAGGAGAAATGCAAAGTCCTACATCTGGGCAAGAAGTCAATGGAAGTCTTCAAATGGAGGCTGGACAGACATCTGTCTAAGATGGTTTAATGAATCCTGCATGGAGCAGGGGGTTGGACCAGATGACTCAAGAGGTCCCTTCCAACTCTGCCATTCTATGATTCCATGTAATCTATGTGTCCATTTTTCCCTTTTTTTGGATAAATAAAGAAATTACAAAGCTTCTCCAATCCTTGGCAATGTTAATCATGGACAGCACACAGAAGGCAAATAGATACCATCCATGTGCTGCCAATTAGTGATGAGCGAATATTACTCGTTGCCCGGGTTTTCCCGAGTACGCTCGGGTGGTCTCCGAGTATTTGTGACTGCTCGGAGATTTAGTTTTCCTTGCCGCAGCAGCACGATTTGCGGCTACTAGCCAGCTTGATTACATGTGGGGGTTCCCTAGCAACCAGGCAACCCCCACATGTACTCAGGCTGGTGTTGTGAATTCTGTGGCTGAATTCACTCCTGTGGTCACAAGTGGTACTGCAGCTTCTGAGCTTCCTCCCTCAGGTGTTCTGGTGAGCTCGTTAACTGCTTCATTACTTAACTCCGCCTGATGCTGCTATCCTTGCTCCTTGTCAATGTTTCAGTGTTGGATCTGAGCTTCTCCTGATTGTTCCTGTGACCTGCTGCTCTGTATAGCTAAGTGCTTTTTGCTTTTTTGTTGCTTTTTTTCTGTCCAGCTTGTCTTTTGTTTTGCTGGAAGCTCTGAGACGCAAAGGGTGTAACGCCGTGCCGTTAGTTCGGCACGGTGGGTTTTTTTTGCCCCCTTTGCGTGGTTTTGCTTTAGGGTTTTTTGTAGACTGCAAAGTTCGCTTTACTGTCCTCGCTCTGTCCTAGAATATCGGGCCCCACTTTGCTGAATCGATTTCATCCCTACGTTTTGTCTTTTCATCTTACTCACAGTCATTATATGTGGGGGGCTGCCTTTTCCTTTGGGGAATTTCTCTGGGGCAAGTCAGGCCTATTTTTCTATCTTCAGGCTAGCTAGTTTCTTAGGCTGTGCCGAGTTGCCTAGGTAGTTGTTAGGCGCAATCCACAGCCGCTTTTAGTTGTGTTTAGGATAGGATCAGGTGTGCAGTCTACAGAGTTTCCACGTCTCAGAGCTCGTTCTTATATTTTTGGGTATTTGTCAGATCACTGTGCGCGCTCTGATCGCTAAGCACACTGTGTTTCTGGATTGCCTTCATAACACCTGTCATTAGCAAACATAACAGTACAAGGAGCCCAACTAATGATTCTCAATAGAGGGAAAGAAATAGTTCTGACATCATTTTTTTTTTTTTTTTCTGCTCTGTGTTCACTTTTTTTTTTCCCCTAGACATTTGGGTGATTCTGGACACAGGTGTGGACATGGATATTCAGGGTCTGTGCTCTTCAATGGATAATCTCGTTATAAATGTACAAAAAATTCAAGATACTATTGATCAGAAATCTATGTTAGAACCAAGAATTCCTATTCCTGATTTGTTTTTTGGAGATAGAACTAAGTTTCTAAGTTTCAAAAATAATTGTAAGCTATTTCTGGCCTTGAAACCTCATTCTTCTGGTAATCCTATTCAACAGGTTTTGATTATTATTTATTTTTTGCGCGGCGACCCTCAAGACTGGGCATTTTCTCTTGCGCCAGGAGACCCTGCATTGAGTAGTGTCGATGCGTTTTTCCTGGCGCTCGGATTGC